>NW_023270175.1:11528085-11533776 GCF_011800145.1 Mirounga leonina | reverse complement strand
GGCACCTTCATGAAAGCAGTGTTTTAGGATGAGTTTCTGGGGGAGAGCGTCAGCCGGCTCTCGGTTCCGTTCATTGCAGTTAGTGGGCGTGGGGAGCAAGGTCCAGAGCCTGAGTCCTCACTTGGAGGCCACGGCTGTCCACCGGGTATGTCGTGAGTCCCCTGGAATTGGAACGCAAAATTCCGTGTGTGGTGGCATTGCAGTAATGTGGGCGCCTTTCATCAACTAGAGGGGGGACAGTGCCCCTACCACCCCCTCCCACCTTAAGAAATATCATAGAAAAGACCAGGGAATTGAGTAGAACGCGGGCTGTGGACCTGGCCACATGCATCTGGTTTCAGGGCACAGCCTGGTTCTTCTTCTTTCCTGCTTTCTGCTCATTGCATGACGGGGGCAAGCCTGACTGTCTCTACGCCTCCGTTTCCCCCACGGGAAATAGGGCAACGACCACTATTCCTACCACTGCTCACTCAAATAATGATAATCATCTCACAGAATTCTTATGAAGTCAGAATGAAGTATGGAAAGATGGTTTCCTTTTCTCTCTCCTTCCTTTTGTCCTTCAGCCTCTCTCTCTCCCTCCCTCCTCCCTTCATCTCTCCCTCCCTCCTTTCTTCCTTCCCTCCCTTCCACTCTCCCTTCTTCCCTCTCTTCCTCTTCCCTCCTTTCTCCTTCTCTCCCTCCTCCCTCCCTGTCTGTCCCTTCTCCCTCCCTTCTACCCTCCCTTTCCCTACCTCCTTACTTCTCCTTCCATCTTCCCACTTCCTCCTTCCCTCACTCCATCCCTCCTTGTCTCTCTTCTTTCCCTCCCTGTCTTTCCTCCCTCCTCTCTCCCTCCTTCCTACCCTTCCTCCTGCCTCTTCCCTTCTCTCCCTCCTCCCTCCATCCCTCTGTGTCTCTTTTCCTCCCTATCGTGTGTGTCTGTGCACGCACTCATGCACATGTGTGTGTAATTGTGTCCGTGTCTATGTACCATGAACAAGCACCAAAGATATAAGCAAGTCATGGAAAAAAAGATCATACATGATTGAAAATCACATATCATCTAGAACAAGGGAAATGCCACACCTAAGTAACAAAGCAATATATGGGAGTTCAAAAAAGGTAGAATTTATATTCAGTACAATTCTGGAAACACAGTCTGACGAAGTAGACTTTAAGATGACTTTTGAAGCATGGATAGAAGTTCTCACTGGCCTTCCCCAAATACTTCCTCCTTAATAACAAAAGTAACATAACATGGGGTGCCTGGCTGGCTCAGTCAGTAGAGCCTGGGACTCTTTTTTTTTTTTTTAAGATTTTATTTATTTATTTGACAGAAAGAGAGAGATCACAAGCAGGGGGAGTATCAGGCAGAGGGAGAAGCAGACTCCCTATTGAGCAGGGGCTTGATCGCAGGACCCTGGGATCACGACCCAAGCCGAAGGCAGATGCTTAACCGACTGAGCCACCCAGGCGCCCCAAGATTTTATTTATTTATTTGAGAGACAAAGCAAGAGGGCCATCGAGGGAGCACAAGCAGGTGGGGCTATAGAGGGAGAGGAGAAACAGTCTCCTCACTGAGTAGGATCCTAGGATTTTGGGATCATGACCCGAGCCAAAGGCAGACGCCTATCCGACTGAGCCACCCAGGTGTCCCAGAGAGGGAAAGAATCTTAAACAGACTATTCTCCAAGCAGGCCGCCCTATGGGCGGATCGCACCACTCCCAGATCACAATCTGAGCCTAAATCAATAGTCAGCTGCTTAACCGACTGAGCCACACAGGCGCCCCGTCATAATCTATTTCTAAATAAAAAAAAAATAATAATGAAATAAACCTACTAATTACTCTCCATTCCCTTGTGAAAGGTGATCTCCCTGTATCAGAAGGTAAAAAGACATCCTTACGACCAGAGGTGGGAAATTTAGAATGAATTAAGCTGTATAAACAACCCTTATTACTTTTTACTAATTTACTCCCCCAGCCCAAATTCTGTTTAAAATTCCTTACAAATCAAAGCTCCCAAACACAAGTTTTCTTTGTCCTGTCAATTCCTCACAGATTAATTTTCCCTTTATCTTAAAATTTCTAAAACTTACCTGCTTTAGTCAATTCTTTGGGTCTCAATTTCACTATTGGGCCTCTGTGCAAACGTAATAAAACTTTAGTTTTTTAATGAGCACTGGGTGTTATACGCAACTGATGAATCACTAAATTCTACTGCTGAAACTAATTTGAAAAAAAAAGACTTTAGCTTTTCCTTCTGTTAATCTGTCTCCAGTACATTTAATTCTTAGTCCATCTGGAAGACCTTGAAGAATAAAAAACATTTTTTCTTCCCTTTAGTAGTAACCTCTTAAACCTTGGCCTTAGTGGTATTTTTCAGGATCAGTCTCCTTAAGCAAGGAAACAAAAGCAAAAATGGACTATGAGATTACATCTAAAAAATTAAAATTTTTTTGTACAACTAAGGAAATCATCCTGCTATTGTTTCTAATTGTCTGGGAAAGAGGTGTAGAGAGTGGCAGGCCTAAATTTTAGTTTTCTGGAATTCTTTGATAAGTCAGCTGGAAAACATTGTTAACATAGTATGTTGTGGGGGCGCCTGGGTGGCTCAGTTGGTTAGGCGACTGCCTTCGGCTCAGGTCATGATCCTGGAGTCCCGGGATCGAGTCCCGCATTGGGCTCCCTGCTCGGCAGGGAGTCTGCTTCTCCCTCTGACCCTCCCCCCCCGTTCTCTCTCTCTATCTCATTCTCTCTCTCAAATAAATAAATGAAATCTTTAAAAAAAAAAACATAGTATGTTGTGCATTATGTTGGAGATGGAGGGGAGGTTGCAACCTTTGAAATACGTCAATGATATTAAACAAAGTAAAATAACTATTCTTTCTTAATTTTTTAAAAGTAATCTTTACCCCCAACCTGGGGCTCCAACTCACAGCCCTGATATCAAGAGTCACGTGTTCTTCCTACTGAACCAGCCAGTTGCCCCTAAAGGAACGATTTCAAACAAAGTTCCACCCACCTAACAACTGTGTTAGGCGAGAGTAATGCCTTGGGAACATCACTCAAAGTCAATTTTAGCATCTACCAAATGCATTAGTGAATATTCTATTGAGGAATTACTAAAACCCCAGATTTTTACCTTCCTTATTGTGGTCCTATTACGAAGACATTGTATGGAATTTGTCACTAGTGGGGAGATGACTTTAACCTCATGCTGGTTTCTTCCATGTGGTAATTCAAACTACTTTTTCTTTTTTTAAAGATTTTTATTTATTTATTTGACAGAGAAAGAGACAGCGAGGGAGGGAACACAAGCAGGGGGAGTGGGAGAGGGAGAAGCAGGCTTCCTGCCGAGCAGAGAGCCCGATGTGGGGCTCGATCCCAGGACCCTGGGATCATGACCTGAGCTGAAGGCAGACGTTTAATGACTGAGCCACCTGGGTGCCCCTCAAACTGCTTTTTCATTGGCTCAGTCAGTGATGGCTAATTTGTGGCTCAAAGGAACAAGGGATGATTGCTTGAAACCATAGAAAACTATAAATTGTGTGGAAGGATAATTTGGAAAAAACAACAAAAATAAGAGGAAAAGAAAGAGAGAAAAAGAAAACTCAGGGTGGGTTCATAGCTTCGCTGCATGCACAGAAGGTAATTTGTGATGGAAAGGGGGCAGCAGAAGAGAGGTGGGGAGGCCAGAGAGGCAGCCTACAAAGCAGGCCCCCGAGACCAGGGGCTGGGCTCGCAGCCAGGGGTGCCCAGACCTGGGGAGGCCCAGGCCTCTCTGCTCTGTGGAGCAGGCCAGGCAAGCTCAGAGGAACAGATACCCTTAAGTTTGGGTGAGTTGATGTTCCCCTCCTCGGGCTTGCATTGTGCTCTCTCAGTCGGGCTCTGAAGGGAAAAGGAGCCGCAAGACACGAACGAGGAAAAACACATCACGGTCTCATCCATTTACAAACTCTAAGCATGAATTTTGGAAGAAAAATTTCCCCATTTTTATTAAGATATAAGTGACACACGGCCCTGTATAAGTTTAATGAGTACAGCATGATCATCTGACCTACATCTGTTGTGAAATGTTTACCACGGTCAGTTCAGTTACGTCCATCATGTCCTAGAGAGACAGACAAAAACAGAAAGAGGAAAAATGTTCTTTTCTTTGTGATGCCTGGTCTTAGGATTGACCCTCTTACCAGCTTCCATATATACCCTACAGCAGTGGGGCCTATAGGCATGTTGTGTATTATATCCTCAGCACTTATTTTTTCTTAAGTGCAAATTTGTACCTTTTGACCACCTGCATCCAATTCCCCCTCCGCACCCCCTCTGGTAAGCATAAACTTCACCACTTCTTCTATGAGTCTGAGTCTTTTTTTTAAGATTCCACATAGAACTGAGACCTTAGCGTGTTTGTCTGAGGAAGATATTAATGGCGCCCTCCCTCTACTTTGCAACTACGCTAAGAGTTGTTTTATGAAACCAGTACTGGAAATAGGGAACTGGCATCCGCCTGCACCTCAGTTGGCCCGCTTTGTGCTTTGGCTATGTTGATGCAGATTTGACCTCCGGTAAGCCTGGGTCCCCCCAGAATGAGCTCCAAGACACTGGCTTCTTCAGCCGACATGCTCGTGCAGCGAAGGTGGGAGAGGGGAAATGAGGCAGACAGGAGAGGGACAGGGAGAGGCCTCCGCGAACGAACGCTCTCCTTTGAGTCGGCCTGGGTCAGCCTGAGGCCTGCCTTCGGTTGGGCTGCCCTCCACACCCAAACATCCCCGTCACCAAGGTCCGTGGGAACCAGGGGAAAGCCTGCTCTGGGGAGAATTCCCTCCTCGCACACCGCTTGTGAGGGGTCCTGTTTGCTTCCTGTACTATGACAGCAGGTTGAGTTCAGCCCCCAGTAAGTGGAGCTCACTCCCAGCACATACACCCCACGGAGCCAGGCAGCCCCTTTCCACCTGGCTCCTGGGTCAGGTCCTCAAGGAGAGCCTGGGCGTGTGTGTGTGTGTGTGTGTGTGTGTTGGGGGGGTGGCCGGGCCCTCCTGGCACCGTGTGTGCGCATGCGTGCGTGTTGGGTGGCTGGCCGGGCCCTCCTGGCACTGGGTGTGTGTGT
Source organism: Mirounga leonina (assembly GCF_011800145.1). Taxonomy (NCBI): domain Eukaryota; kingdom Metazoa; phylum Chordata; class Mammalia; order Carnivora; family Phocidae; genus Mirounga; species Mirounga leonina. The sequence continues at coordinate 11,528,684 of NW_023270175.1, read as the reverse complement.
GTGTGTGTTGGGGGGGTGGCCGGGACCTCCTGGCACCGTGTGTGTGCGTGCGTGTGTGTGTTGGGGGGGGTGGCTGGGCGCTCCTGGCGCGTGTGTGTGTGCGTGCGTGTGTGTGTTGGGGAGCTGGCGGGACCCTCCCGGCACCGTGTGTGTGCGCATGCGTGTTGGGGGGCTGGCCGGGCCCTCCCGGCACCGTGTGTGTGCGCGTGCGTGTTGGGGGGCTGGCGGGACCCTCCCGGCACCGTGAGTGTGTGCGCGTGCGTGTTGGGGGACTGGCGGGGCCCTCCCGGCACCGTGTTGCGCGCGTGCGTGTTGCGGGCTGGCCGGGCCCTCCTGGCACCGTGCGTGTGCGCGTGCGCGTTGGGGGCTGGCCGGGCCCTCCTGGCACCGTGCGTGTGCGCGTGCGTGTTGGGGGCTGGCCGGGCCCTCCTGGCACCGTGTGTGTGCGCGTGCGTGTTGGGGAGCTGGCCGAGCCCTCCCGACACCGTGCGTGTGTGCGTGCGTGTTGCGGGGCTGGCCGGGCCCTCCCGGCACCGTGTGTGCGCGCGTGCGTGTTGGGGAGCTGGCCGGGCCCTCCTGGCACCGTGTGTGTGCGCGTG
>NW_023270175.1:11527889-11527985 GCF_011800145.1 Mirounga leonina | reverse complement strand
TGTGCGCGTTGGGGGCTGGCCGGGCCCTCCTGGCACCGTGCGTGTGCACGTGCGTGTTGCGGGCTGGCCGGGCCCTCCTGGCACCGTGCGTGTGCG
>NW_023270175.1:11507441-11527879 GCF_011800145.1 Mirounga leonina | reverse complement strand
CCGTGCGTGTGCGCGTGCGTGTTGCGGGCTGGCCGGGCCCTCCTGGCGCTGCCAGTTTAGCGTGTCTGTCTTTAGTGCCGCTGGTTAGCAGCAAAGCGGAGGGCCCGTTTTCCTCCTCGCCGTCAGGGTGCCGGTGCTGCCTTCCCCTGGGGCGCACCAGTCCTCCCGCTCCGCGGATCCTCTCTGATTTGTCTCCCGCAGGCGCCGAAGCTTCTCCCTTCTTTCCAGGCAGTGTCCTTACCGGGTGTCCTGCCGGAGGGAAGCAGCCGGGTGGGGGCCGAGCCCAGCGCGTGGGGTGGTTTGAAGCCCCTGCTCGGGAGGATGGCCACGGCCTTCCTGGGAGGGACAGGAATGTCAGCTTCCTTGCCTTTAGTCACTTCAAGGGACACCAGCCAGCTCGGCCCAAGGGTTGGGGGTCTCCGTAGCCCTCTGGGCCGAGGCTCGAGCGATGTCTTCAGGAGCCGATCCGAGTGTGCGGGCAGCAGAGGCAGGCTTGCTGTTCACGGAGGTATTTGTTCCCCGTGTGCTTAGCCTTCTGGCCGCAACCCGCCCGCTCTGCCTTGGGGGCTCCTTTACCTGCCACAGGGGCCTGCAGGGAAAAGCTCATTCTGGTGGCGCGGAGGAAAAATACCTTTCCCTTTAGCCTTCTAGGTTTGGCTGTGCCGGGGAGCAATATTTGTCCCCCTCCATGTGTTTCCTTGGTATGTGGATTAGTTTTGGTAATTTTTTTTTTTTAACTTTTTTTTTTTTTTTTTTTTGAGAGAGAGTGCACAACCGGGTGTGGGGCAGAGGCAGAGGGAGAAACAGACTCCCCGCTGAGCAGGGGGCCTGCCGATTTGGGGCTCGATTCCAGGACCCTGAGATCATGACCCCAGCTGAGGGCAGCTGCTTAACCGACTGAGCCACCCAGGCGCCCCTTAATAATTATGTTTAAGAAATAGGAGACTCAAATTTTTTTTTGGCTTCCCCTCTAATTGCCTAAAAGAATTTATTTTTTAAAGATTTTATTTTTAAGTAATCCCTAGACCCAAGGTGGGGCTCGAACTCACAACCCCAAGATCTAGAGTCGCACACTCCACTGACTGAGCCAGCCAAGCGCCCCTAACTGCCTAAAAGAATTTAGATTGAGCCCCTGCTCCGGAAAGAGAGCTATCAGCAGAGATAAGAACAGTATCATGTAAACTCGTGTGGTTGCCCCTCTGGCAACCTCCAGTGTGTGTTTCTGCTTCTGTTTCTGTAGTTTGTGCTCTACTGCCCACCAGGCCCCTAGGATGTTGGCCGACTATGCTAGGGACTAATGCTGAGTGCAGGAATGCTCCCCCTCAGTATCTGGAAGGGACTGAAAATGAGGAGCCAGCAACCCAGATCCCAAAGCACAGCCAATGGCTCCTGGTGTCATAGATTCCAAATACAACTGAGCAACTGTCAAATCGTATCTTTATGTAAAGGGAGAAAGGCGCTGATGTTTGGTGAGCAAGAGTGAACACCAGGACTCCGTGCCTTAAGTGGCGGGTGGCTTAGTGCTGAGACGGAGTGAGAAACCTTGATTTAAGAGCCCTTTGGGGGCACCTGGGTGGCTCAGTCGTTAAGCGTCTGCCTTCGGCTCAGGTCATGATCACAGGGTCCTGGGATCGAGCCCCGCATCGGGCTCCCTGCTCCACAGGAAGCCTGCTTCTCCCTCTCCCTCTCCCCCTGCTTGTATTCCTTCTCTCGCTATCTCTCTCTGTCAAATAAATAAATAAAATCTTTAAAAAAAAAAAAAAGAGCCCTTTGAAGAAGAGCTCTGCGCAGGAAGGTGGTGGTAAGTGCTGAAGCATTCAACCTGGGTGAGCCCTGCCCCTACCTGGAAGGTCCAGGCCCAGCGCAGGGCATGGCTCCCTAGAGGCTGGACTTCTGTGGGATGAACTCAGCACACTCTCTCTTGCAGGTCACCCCGCTGCTCTGGGCTTGTGTTCCTTCATCTGTAATATGAAGGGAATGGACTGGATGCCTGCAAAAGTGCCTTACAGAACAGAGAGACGACAGTGATTTCTTCCTTTAACCTGGGTGAACCCCAGAAGACAAAGAGGTACTATTTTTTGGAAAAGGAGCATGAGATGATGAGGCTGGTTCTCTGTTGTTGCTGACCTTTTCCTACAGGGCCTGTGAACATTTGTCTCACTTGCCCAATGCAAGTGAGCTTGTGTGAGAGTCCCACAAAGGAAAATGAGCACCAGTTTGCCGAGAGGAAGTGGCTGAGGCAAGGACTGGCTCTCACTGGGACACCTTGCTGCCTTGGCTTAATGGGAGTGAGCAGAAGTCTCAAATGAATCCCCAAGTAAAAGTAATGACACGCAGCATTCCTAGGACAAGGGATGTGTTACCACAGCAACTGACTCCCGAGGTGTCCACTCAAGATTTTGAGTACCCCAGACCCCATCCTGGGCTACAGCAAGTCATATGAGACCAAGTTCGCCTTACCTACCAGGAAAGGCAGTGAAGGACTCTATTTTTGCTCCATTTTTCCACGTCCAGGATTCCAACCTTCCCTAGAGATGTCACATCAGCACCAAATGACTGCATGTTATGCATACGGGTGGGCAGAGCGAGCCCAATGATAAGCATAGCACCCCACAGTCAGAACTCTGGCAAATGTATTTCTGTTCTTGTGAAGACAACTCAGAACAAACTCCATTCCTCTGTTTTGTATACATTTATAGTAATTATTATCTTTATTTAAAAAGTCACTTCTCACATCTGTTTGGAGGGACCACTTTTTTTTTTTTAATCAAGAGTCACATGCTCTACAAACTGAGCCAGCCTGGTGCGCCTGAAGGACCACACTCTTGTACTGATTTTTTTTTTTTTTTAAGTAATCTCTATGCCCAACATGGGGCTCGAACTCAGGACCCTGTGATGAAGAGTTGCATGCTCTCCCAAGTCAGTCAGGCACCCCCACACTCTTATATTGAGATAAAGACTTGCTTCTGGTCCCTTCCTTTGCCCCTGGCCCTTTGGTTCTAAGTACTTGTAGCTAAAATTGTTATCTGGAATTTTGATTGTTAGGTACTTCCAAGTTAAATCTCCAAGATTCTGATCATATTTGTTTGAATCAAGATCCAGGTTACATAAATCTAATTTTAATCAAAAAAAGTTTTTCCCCAAAATAGTTACGCCTTCTTCCTACTTAATTTGACCATCAACCTTACCATTTTGAAAGTTAGCTGCCATGTGTTGTTTATTGTGGAAAACTGTAGAAAGCAAGACTACCTCGAGAACTGTTACATTACCATAAAATGCTGAATCTGCTGCACTCCTTAAAGATTGTACTTACAACTTTACAGCCAAAACCAACATCTATAGGGGCGCCTGGCTGGCTCAGTCAGTAGGGCATGCAACTCTTGATCTTGGAGTTGTTTAAGTCCGAACCCGATGGTGGGTATAGAGATTACTTAAAAAAAAAAACAAAATTAAAAAAAAAAAATCTACAAGACAACCCATCTCAGGTCAATGAAGTTGTTGGTTGCTAGTTTCTTTTTCTTTTTTTTTTTACGATTTTATTTTGGGGGCACCTGGGTGGCTCAGTCATTAAGCGTCTGCCTTTGGCTCAGGTCATGATCCCAGGATGCTGGGATGGAGCCCCGCATCGGGCTCCCTGCTCAGCGGGAAGCCTGCTTCTCCCTCTCCCACTCCCCCTGCTTGTGTTCCCCTTCTCACTGTGTATCTCTCTGTCAAATAAATAAAATCTTTTTAAAAAACTAACATCTACAAGACGAACCATCTCAGGTCAATGATGTTTTTGGTTGCTAGTTTCTTTTTCCTTTTTTTTTTTAAAGATTTTATTTTGGGGGCACCTCGGTGGCTCAGCCGGTTAAGCGTCTGCCTCTGGCTCAGATAATGATCTCAGGGTCCTGGGATCGAGCCCCACGTGGGGCTCCCTGCTCAACGGGGAGTCTACTTCTCCCTCTCCCTCTGCCTGCAGCTCCCCCTGCTTGTGCGCTCTCTCTGTCAAATGAATAAATAAAATCTTTAAAAAATATATTTTATTTTTAAGTAATCTCTACACCGAACATGGGGCTCAAACTTACACCCCCGAGATCAAGAGTGACATGCTCCACCAACTGAGCCAGCCAGGTGCCCCATCGATAGCCAGTTTCTAAAAATTTTTTTAATAAATCAAAGTTATTTCCTTATATTAGAATAATTAATTCCTGATCTATGCATTTGGGATATTTAAAATGTACATTAAGAGAAATTCTGTTGGAGCACCTGGGTGTCTCAGTCGGTTAAGCGTCTGCCTTTGGTTCCGGTGGCAATCCTGGGGTCCTGGGATTGAGCCCCATCTGGGCTCTGCACCCAGTGGGGAGTCTGTTTCTCCCTCCCCCTCACTTGTGTTTTCGCTTTAGCTTGCTCTCTCTCTCAAGCAAATAAAATCTTTTAAAAAAAAGAAATTCTCTTCGGGGCATTCATTAATTTGGGGGATTAATGAAGGCCTCTCTCTCTTTGTAAACCTAGACTAAGTGTAAATTATAATCTGCAGCCACATTCTGCGTATTTCTTATGCCTCAAGCCACCACTCTGCCTTAATACATCTGGGATTTGAAAGGAAAGACAAGTTTAAAAACATAGTGTATATGACAAAAATGCCATGCACTTACAGGAAAGATATTCTTTGTTGTTGTTGTTGTTGTTGTTTGTTTCTTCTGGGTAGCCTGAGCTTCAAAAAAGAATGTTCTTTGTTAGCGTGTGTCAGACTGGATGTGAGCGTTAACTGAGGGATTCTTGCTGAGTGTTCTCTGGCTTTCAGTCTCTATGTGCTTCTTCCAGCTGTGGCCAGAGCAGAGAAGGGGTCAGGACTGGGTCTGACGGTACCTGGAGCCTACTGGTACAGACCCCGCAGTTCTGAAGGTACTTAAAGCATTGAGAAACTTAATATTTAAAAAAGAAAGAGAGTGGTCAACACTAGGAAATAATTTTTGGTTTCAAAATCATCTGGTGAGAATGGCAATGGGCATGTATGCGCAGGAACGTTCTTGAATTTCCCTCACTCCCAGCAAGGCCTGGGGTCTCTGGGTAACAGTAACGTCCTCTTTGTGGAAGGCTGACATTGCAGACGGTTCTCTGACATCTGTCACTCACGAGGGAAGAAGGAATAAAACATTAGCGGCCACCATGGCCAAGAGCGTATGCTTTCCCAAGAAAACAGAGCCTCCCATGCTGGGAACATATAAGTGCTGCCAAACTGGTCTCTGATTAACTCCCATGAGAGGAAATTCTGATGTGACCATGGCACCTTATCTGTGGTTTATTGCAATCACTTCATAGGACTGTGGCGGCCACAGCTGATCACTTTTAACACAGAACTCCATTAAAGGAGCCTCACATTTCTACAGATTCCTCAAAAACAAAGGTTGAACTGAGAAGAAAGTAATGCTTTAAAAAAAAAAAAAAAGTGGGCCTGGCCTCTCCATTTCACCAACCCTTACTTGTTTTTTTCTACACTGGCATTTGCACACAAAGAAGACAGCATGAACAAAGCAAAGGTATGACTGCTTCTTCACAGTGTGTGATTATTCTAGAACACTGCTCAGGAGACCGTCTCCTTACTCTTGCTTTCAGCAGCAGTAAACCAACAGGTCTCCTTTCAGTGTTTAACAACAGGAATTGGGGTCCTCTCTAGGATGTTGAAGGTGCCAAAGTACTTTTGAAAGCGTGATGGTCAGCTTCTGAGTTGCAGAAAGATCGATAATATGCTTTCCTGGGCTGGTGGGGGGGGGGAGGGGTGGAAGAAAAGGGAGAAGAGCCTCTTTTTGACCCTGATGGAATCTCTTCTCATTTTTCTGTTGAAGCAAGAGAACCTGTGTGCCAGAATGGCTTCAATCCCCCAATCTCCTCCACAAAAAGGGAGGGTCGTGAACAGAATTTCAGACATGCTGGTTGAATGTTCGGTGGCCACCTTCCATAAATCCCTGTGAGGAGCCTCTTAGGAGGTCTCCCCTAGAGTCCAGTGTTCAGCCTGAACGTGTCAGCATGAGTGGAGCTCATCTCCGGAAGTGACACTGTTCTCTCACTAGGGACTCGCCCCACCCCATCTTGCACATATTTGTGGTCCCAAAGGGGCAAGGTGGGGATGAAGATGGGCTGAGGGATGGAAGAGAATATATGGGCCAGTGCAAGCTCATCATGGGCACCTGGCGAGCCTCTGTGACAGGCAGGGCCTACAGAGAGTGACTCCAGGATGTCGCCTCAGGAAGGGAAGCCTCCTTGTCATTCTGTTTCAATGGCATTTCCTTATCATTTTACGTAAAGACCCTACTTGCCCCCATTTGGTACACAAAGACAAATGCACGCAGAATTTACTTCTTTATTGATAATGCAACTATAGGAGAGATAAGGGTGGCAGGGTGTCAGTGACACCAAAAGAACCCATCTCCAATCTGGCTCCTGAACGTGAGGGCATTCTAGGACCTATCCAACATGAGGAAGAAAAGGTGGTCCAGGTTAGCAGGTGGTGCATTTCTGAGCATTGATGCTCTCTCATTTCTCCTACACTTGGCTCTCCTGTTCTTAAACCACACCTATGATCAGAGGGAAAAAGGGATCGGTTTAGCATATGGAACACTTAATGTCATCATAGAAAAAATGCTACGTGCCACTGTATATGCCATGGAGATTTTACACGCCGCACCAAGAGAAACTATTTACTCAGGAAAGTTAACACCACACACCCCCTCCCTTTAGCTCATCCTTAGTGAGCACCAGCTATGTGCCCAGTTCCAGAATAAGCTATTGCTTTGTCTCTCTCCTCCCAGTTTTAATATTCAAATGGTTTTTTCGGGTATTGGATGTAGGTCTAGCTTATGAGTTGCCCTGGGTCCTTGTTGTTGATCCAATGCCTGGTAATAGGTTAAAGAAAGGTCTGTATCCTGACAGCTGATCATCAGCTGTCCAGTTACCTCCTGCCCCCTCCACACTAAAGAGAGAGTCACCTTGTTTTGGGGCGCAATCTGGCATTGTAAATAGTGGGCCCTATTTAAAGTCCTACTGACGGGAACGGCTCCCTATTTGAAAGGCCTATCTGCAGTGCAACGTAAATAATTAACAGGAGGAAATGCGTTGGGTTTTTAGACAGATTTCCTTCAAGGATGTCTAAGGGGTCATTAGTCCTCTGAAACCTTGAGAGTTAAAAAGTAGTCTGGCAAAGGAAGGCCTAGTCATGGGATCCCACGGAGTTTGTGGCTTGTCTAGCTGGGACACGAGAGTTGCTGAAGCCACGAACACTGCCTTGATTTTAGCCTATAGTGTTAAGGAAAGTGGACACCAACTTGACCCAAATTAACGAAAATGCTCACCAATCTTTGGCCACCCAGGAGTTGAGAGGAAAGAGGCACACCATTGTGGCCATTGTCGGTTCTGCATGCTCCAAGCTGCCCCACCCTACAAACCTTCCTGGGCTCAGGACCAGGTCAGCTTACTCTGCTCTGGCTATAGTTCCGGGATCCTGGACCGGAGCCGCTGTTGTCCCGCAGGGCAGCTTATCCCAGGCGCTGCTACTCAACCAGGAGGTCCCAATCCCATCCCTTATTCTTAAGGCAAGAAGGTGGAACATGCATTTTAGGAAGATAGTCGACAACAATGAGGGTAAGGGATCATAAAATGGCTCCTTCCTACATCTCTGTCAACTATTTTTGCAAACACACACACAAACAAAACTGTCAGTTAGACTTCACCGTCTTCTCGGTGTCCTAGTTGATGGGGTTAACATTATATTTAAAGCCTTTCAGAAGTTTCCAAACTGCACAAAGGGCTTTTTCTCCTTGCCTGAGGCCTCATGTTTGCTCTCCTATTTTAAGATTGGTGGTATTTTGGGATGCCTGGGTGTCTCAGTCGGTTAAGCTTCTGCCTTCGGCTCAGGTCATGATCCCGGGGTCCTGGGATCAAGCCCCACATCGGGCTCCTTGCTCAGTGGGGAGCCTGTTTCTCCCTCTGCCTGCCACTCCCCCTGCTTGTGTTCCCTCTCTCGCTGTGTCTCTCTCTGTCAAGTAAATAAATAAAATCTTTAACAAAAAGATTGGTGGTATTTCTGCAGCATGAATACATAATTTCAACAAGGCCAGTGTAATAGAGCTCATTTTGGGGGATCCAACTGTACCAGTGGTCAGATCTCCATAAACATAAGGTAACTGAAGCCCACAGCTAGCTATACTCTCAGTATTGGTTTCAAAAAAACAGTTCTATTTGCAAAACAAAGGAGGAAACATCTATTAATTCATGCTGTATGGTTTGGAAATATATGGGAACACTAAGTTTTTTTCCCTGATTTGTTTCTTGTGGCTTATGTTCCCTTCAGAATGCCACGGAGAGAGCACTACATAAACCTGGGAAGGAGAAAAAGCTAGTCACCAAACCTTACGTTTTTCTTTTCCTCTGCACGTGCCTTGTCAGCCTGAAAACGTGTTCCTAACCTCCTCCCATCTTTTCCAATCTGAGCCAGGCCTGGGGCTGTTGGGATGCTTTTACTCAATGGTCAGCTTTGTTGGGCTGCTTTTCAGATACTCCCACCACCAGATATGCAACTCCTTCTCTTTTAAAAAAATTTTTTTAAGTTTATTTATTTATTTTTTTTAGTGATCTCTACACCCAACGTGGGGCTTGACCCCACGACCCTGAGATCAAGAGTCGCGCGCTCCTCCAACCGAGCCAGCCAGGCACGCCTGCTACTCCTCACATGCACTCTGTAGCAAAAGCCCATATACCCATCCTGATTTCCTTTCCTTTCTTTTTTGGGCAAATATCACTTTGAAATAATGTAAACGGGTTTTGGGTTTTTTTTAAAAAAAATTTGGTCACCTTTTTATCCCATGATCTACAAATTAGTCAATACTGCCTGAGGGAATAAAAGTATTTAAAAAGAACTCTATGAATCTACCCCAAAATAAGACCCACCCAAACCCCAAATAAATTCCATAAAACTCAACTCTTCAAAATAGTATCACCAAAATGAAAAAAAATCCTTAAATGTTAGAAATCCTCAAAAGAATATTCACGGGGTGCCCGGGTGGCTCAGTTGTTAAGTGTCTGCCTTCGGCTCGGGTCATGATCCCAGGGTCCTGGGATCGAGTCCCACGTCGGGCTCCCTGCTCCATGGGAAGCCTGCTTCTCCCTCTCCCACCCCCCCTGCTTGTGTTCCCTCTCTCGCTGTGTCTCTCTCTGTCAAATAAATAAATAAAATCTTAAAAAAGAGAGAGAGAAAGAATACTCACTTGCACGTTTAGCAGCTTTGTAACACTGAATTTGTGTAGTGTCCGCAAGGCTTATTTTGGCTCTACGTAATTCTTCTCCAACCTTTTTGCCCTTCTTAGGTCAATTAATATTCATTCGATGTTGGGTTTTTTGACTTGTTCTTTCAATCTTTAGACAAATTTCCAAGGCCTGCAAACTATCTCCCCATTCTCACACATAACGGGACTGTTCTAGCCATGTTTTCAGGTTGATACATCAAAGTATTCCGGAAAAGTAAAACGTAGAGCTGCCACTCTACACTGCTTTACCAACCTCTTAAAAACAACAGTAGGAGGACCAGGTACTTGGGCTTTCAAGCTGTCCTCCCCCATCAGTCTCAGCACCACTAAACAGACACATTAGTTACTTATACAGTGTGTTCTGAGGATACCTTTCTCCCTCACCCCAATGTTTATAAATTCACCCACTTAGCTAAGAGTTTATGCTTGCCTTTAATTTAGTACACCTGAACCCTCTCATAACTGCTCCTCTGTGCATTTATTTGAATACTTCTACAGTCAGCCTGAGCCCCGATATGACTCCACCCAGAAGTACTCTCTAAAGGATATCTGTTCGAAGGAGTTGAACTTTATCGAATACACACATATACATGTATATATGTACTATATAGATATATGGATATACCTATCTATATGTTTGCAAATATATATACACATACGTATATATATATATATATTGAATTTTGTATAAAGAATAGGAGAAGCAATTCATTTCTTCTTTTCCTTTAAGAAATCATGTTCCCTCAGGTAATGGGAAATATCCATAAGCTGGAGTTCACATATCCCATTTTCTACCCACAAAGACTCCTAAAGTCAACTTATTTGCTATGTTAAAAAAGACAACTAAACACACCAACTTGAGAATGTCTAGGACAAAAGTGTCCGAGTCCTAAAGCCGGTTTTTAGAATGCCCCGCGATCCAGGTTTACTCACCTGCACTCGGATTTCAGTCACATTCATGCGTCTTGCAAGTTCCCGTCTGAGGAGAGAAAACCACACATGTTTACTATTTGGAGTTGTGCATAAAATAAATGTATGGAGATACATTTTATGCTTGTTTTAAAATGTGTACCCTCCCCCTCAAGAACCTCCCCCAAGTAAACTTTTTGGTCATTCCCAGCTCCAGGCTTTCCTTATCAATTGTTTCCCCTCAAAATTTAAGGTGCCTTCAACAACTTGGAAGTCAAGATAATTTTAATGCACTATTTAAAAAAATAAAAACTGATGCAAAAAAACTATGATGAACAAATTATCACAATTTTAATTTTTAATTATTTTTTAAGTAAGCTCTACACCCAACATGGAGCTTAAACTCACAACCTTGAGATCAAGAGTTGCATGTTCTACTGACTGTGCCAGCCAGGTGCCCCTCCCTCTAAATTTTATTTATTTATTTATTTATTTATTTATTTATTTATTTATTTATTTATTTATTTATTGTTTTTTAAAGTAGACTCTATGCCCTATGTGGGTTTCGAACTCACAATCCTAAAATCAGGAGTCACGTGCTCTTCCGACTGAGCCATCCAGGCACCCCCTCCCTCAAGATTTTATTTAAAAATTTTTTTTAAAGATTGTATTTATTTGGGGCGCCTGGGTGGCTCAGTCGTTAAGCATCTGCCTTCAGCTCAGGTCATGATCTCAGTGTCCTGGGATCGAGCCCCGCGTCGGGCTCCCTGCTCAGCGGGAAGCCTGCTTCTCCTTCTCCCTCTCCCTCTCCCCCTGCTTGTGTTCTCTCTCTTGCTGTGTCTCTCTCTGACAAATAAATAAATACAATCTTTTTTTTTAAAGATTTTTTTTTTAAAGATGCTTAACTGACTGGCCACCCAGGCGTCCTGTCCCTTAAGATTTTAAATGAAAGGGGCGCCTGGGTGGCTCAGTTGTTAAGTGGCTGCCTTCAGCTCAGGTCATGATCCCAGACCCCTGGGATTGAGCCCTGCATTGGGCTCCCTGCTCTGCGGGAAGCCTGCTTCTCCCTCTCCCACTCCCCCTGCTTGTGTTCCTGCTCTCTCTGTCTCTGTCTCTGTCAAATAAATAAATAAAATCTTAAAAAAAAAAAAAGATTTTAAAGGAAAGGATCCAGCACTGCAGTTGCACGAGAGTACCTTATTCTCCTTACCCTATTCCAATAAAATTTTATTTACAAAAAGCCACCAACACAGACAATAAAAGAAAAAATGCATAAATTAGACTACATCAAAATTAAAAACTTGTGGGGCGCTTGGGTGGTTCAGTTGGCTAAGCATCTGCCTTCGGCTCAGGTCATGGTCCCAGGGTCCTGGGATCAAGCTCCGCATCGGGCTCCTTGCTCGGCGGGAAGCCTGCTTCTCTCTCTCCCACTCCCCCTGCTTGTGTTCCCTCTCGCTGTCTCTCCCTCTCTCAAAAAATAAATAAAATCTTTAAAAAAAATTAAAAACTTCTCTAGATTAAAGTACAAAATCACTAGAGCAAAAAGGCAACCCACGCAATGGGAGAAAATATTTGCAAATCATGTATCTGATAAGGAGTCAATATCTAAAATATATTAAGGACTAAAACTCAATAAATAAACATTCAGATTAAAAAATGGGCAGAGGACTTGAATAGACATTTCTCCAAAGATGATATACAAATAGCCATGAAAAGACACTCAACATCACTAATTAATCATTAAGTTCTTGCCTCTCAAAACCACACTGAGGGGTAGCTGGGTGGCTCAGTTGGTTAAGCGTCTGCCTTCGGCTCAGATCATGATCTCAGGGTCCTGGGATTGAGCCCCGTGTCAGGATCCCTGTTCAGCAGGTGGGGGGGACTGCTTCTCCCTCTCCCTCTGCTACTCCCCCCACACTTGTGTGTGCACTCTCTCTCAAATAAATAAATAAATAAAATCTTAAAAAAAAAACCCATACTGATACCACCTCATACCATTAGAATGGGTACTATCAAAAAAACAGAAAAGAACAAGTGTTGGCGAGGACGTGGAGAAATTAGAACCCTTGTGCACTGTTGGTGGGAATAAAGAATAGTGCAGCTGCTAAGGAAAACAGTAGAATAGTGGCTCAAAAAATTAAACATAGAATTACCATATGAGCCAACAATTCCATTTCTGAGTATATACCCAAAAAATTGAAAACAGGGTCTTAGAAAGCTATTTTCACAGCAGTATAATTCACAATAGCCAAAAGGTGGAAGCAACCCAAGTGCTCATTAATAATAAATGGGTAAGGGCGCCTGGGTGGCTCAGACGGTTGAGCGTCTGCCTTCGGCTCAGGTCATGATCTCAGGGTCCTGGGATCGAGTCCCGCATCGGGCTCCCTGCTCCTTGGGAGCCTGCTTCTCCCTCTGCCTTTCTCTCTCGCTCTGTCTCTCATGAATAAAAAAAAAAAGAAAGAAAAAGAAAAACCAACCTTTAAAAAAAAATAATAAATGGGTAAATAAAATATGGTATACACATGCAATGGAATATTATTCAGTCTTAAAAAGGAAGGAAATTGTGACATAAGCTACCACACGGAGGAACGTGAAGACTACGCTGGGGGGGGTGGGGTGGGAGGATGGGCAAAATGGGTGAAGGGGAGTGGGAGATACAGGCTTCCAGCTATGAAATATATAAGTCACAGGAATAAAAGGCACAGCATAGAGAATGTAGTCAGTGGTAGTGCAATGGCGTCACATGATGACAGATGGGCGCTACACGTGTAGGGCGCATGCGTAACACAGAGAAGTGGAATCACCATGTGGGACATTCGAAACTGATGCAGTATTGTTGGTGAACTATACTCAAAAAATTTGTTTAAGATTTTATTTATTTATGAGAGAGAGAGAGGGAGAGGGACGGGGGAGAGGGACAAGCAGACTCCATGCTGAGTGCAGAGCCCAACGTGGGGCTTGATCCTCCCACCCTGAGATCACGACTGGAGCTGAAATTAAGAGTCAGGGGCTCCCCTGAGCCACCCAGGGCCCCTAAAGATTTTTTTTTTTTCCCCTAAAGATTTTTTTTAAAAAAGATGATACAGGGGCGCCTGGGTGGCTCAGTCAGTTGAGTATCTGCCTTTGGCTCAGGTCATGATCCCGGGGTCCTGGGGTCGAGCCCCATGTCGTCGGGGTCTCTGCTCAGCGGGGAGCCTGCTTCTCCCTCTCCCTCTGCTCCCCCTGCTTGTGCTTTCTCTGTTTCGCTCTCTCTCTCAAATAAAGAAATAAAATCTTTAAATAAATCTCTCTCTCGCTCGCTCGCTCGCTCTCGCTCTCTCGCTCACACACACACACACACACACACACACATTACTCAGTCATAAAAAAATGAATGGAATCCTGCCATTTGCAACAACACAGATGGACCTAGAGGGTATAATGCTAAGGGAAATAAGTCAGACAGAGAAAGACAAATACCATATGATTTCACTTATATGTGAAATCTAAGAAACAAAACAAAGAAAAAAACAGACTCCAATACAGAGAACAAACTGATGGTTGCCAGAGGTAGGTTGGGTCAGGGGATGGGTGAAATAGAGGGGAGTAAGAAGTACAATCTTCCAGTTATAAAATAAATAAGTCATGGAAATGAAAATACAACATAGGGGGGCGCCTGGGTGGCTCAGTTGTTAAGCGTCTGCCTTCAGCTCAGGTCACGATCCCAGAGTCCTGGGATCGAGCCCCGCATCGGGCTCCCTGCTCGGCGGGAAGCCTGCTTCTCCCTCTCCCGCTCCCCCTGCTTGTGTTCCCTCTCTCGCTGTGTCTCTCTCTGTCAAATAAATAAAATCTTAAAAAAAAAAAAAAAAAAAAAAAGACTAGGTTTGGGCGCCTGGGTGGTTCAGTTGGTTAAGCGACTGCTTTCGGCTCAGGTCATGATCCTGGAGTCCCGGGATCGAGTCCCGCATCGGGCTCCCTGCTCGGCAGGGAGTCTGCTTCTCCCTCTGACCCTCCCCCCTCTCATGTGCTCTCTCTCATTCTCTCTGTCTCAAATAAATAAATAAAATCTTTAAAAAAAAAAGAAAATACAACATAGGGAATATAGTCAATAATACTGTAATAATGTTCTATGATGACAGATGGTGACTGCACTTATCGTGGTGAGCACTGAGTAATGTATAAAATTGAATCATGGGGCACCTGGGTGATTCAGTCAGTTAAGCATCTGCCTTCGGCTCAGGTCCTGATCCTCGGTCCTGGGATCCAGCTCCTCCTTGGGCTCCCTGCTCAGCGGGGAGTCTGCTTCTCCCTCTGCCCCTCTCCCTGCTTGCACTCTCTCTCGTGCTCTCACTTTCTCTCAAACAAATAAAAATAAATATAAAAAATAAAAAATTGCTGAATCATTGTACACTTGAAACTAATATAACACTGTATGTTAATTATACTTCAATAAAAAAATCAAAGCCTTATAAAAAATTAGAAGACTGTATGCTATGTAAAATAAACCAGTCACAAAAACACAAATATTGGGGTGCCTGGGTGGCTCAGTTGGTTAAGCGTCTGCCTTCAGCTCAGGTCATGATCCCAGGGTCTTGGGATGGAGCCCTGCATCAGACTCCCCGCTCAGCAGGAGGCCTGCTTCTCCCTCTCCCACTCCCCCTGCTTGTGCTTGTGCTCTCTCTCTCTGTGTCAAATAAATAAATAAAATATCTTTTTTAAAAAGACAAATACTGCTTAATTGCACTTGTATGTAGTCAAAATTATAGACAGAAAGTAGAATGGTGTGGGGCGCCTGGGTGGCTCAGTCGTTAAGCGTCTGCCTTCAGCTCAGGTCATGATCCCAGGGTCCTGGGATCGAGTCCCACATCGGGCTCCCTGCTCGGCGGGAAGCCTGCTTCTCTCTCTCCCACTCCCCCTGCTTGTGTTCCCTCTCTCGCTGTCACTGTCTCTCTGTCAAATAAATAAATAAAATCTTAAAAAAAAAAAAGTAGAATGGTGGTTACCAGGAACCGGGGGTGGGGGGTGTGGGAGGTGAGAATGGGTGTTACTGTGTAATGGTAATAGAGTTTTAGACTTAGAATATGAAAAGATTTCTGGAAATGGATGGTGGTGATGATTGCATAATAATAAGAAAGTACCTAATACCACTGGACTGTACACTTAAAAATAGTAAAGACAGTAAATTTATGTTAAGTGCATTTTACCAAAATAAAGAAATCAGGAAAAATTAATAAATTGGTCTTAATAAAGAATAAAATTGGGCAAAGACTTGAACATGCATATTAAAAGATGCTCAACATCACTAATCAATAGGGAAATGCAAATCAAAACCACAATGAGGGACGCCTGGGTGGCTCAGTCAGTGAAGCATCTGCCTTCAGCTCAGGTCATGATCCTAGGGTCCTGGGGTCGAGTCCCACATCGGGCTCCTTGCTCAGAGAGGAGCCTGCTTCTCCCTCTGCCTGTCGCTCCCCCTGCTTGTGCTCTCTCTGATAAATAAATAAATAAAATCTTTTTAAAAATTAAAGTTTATCTTCTTTTTTTTTTAAAGATTTTATTTATTCATTTGAGACACAGAGATACAGAGAGAGAGCGCATAAGCAGGGGGAGAGGCCGTGGGAGAGGGAGAAGCAGGCTCCCCACCGAGTCAGGAGCCCCATGTGGGGCTCGATCCCAGGACCCCAGGATCATGACCTGAGCCGAAGGCAGATGTTTAACCATCTGAGCCACCCAGGCACCCCTAAAGTTTATCTTCTTAAAAAGAAAACCACAATGAGATACCACTTCACCTCCATTGAGATGGCTAACATAAAAAACAGGGGCACCCGCTGAGCCACCCAGGCATCCCGAGCGTACAACTCTTGATCTCGGAGTTGTGAGTTCAAGCCCCACATTGGGTGTAAAGATTACTTAAAAATAAAATCTTAAAAAAAAAAAAAAAAAAAAACCCAGAAAATAACAAGTGTTGAGGCGCCTGAGTGGCTCACTCGGTTTGGCATCCAACTCTTGATTTTGGCTCAGGTCATGATCTCAGGGTTGTGAGATCAAGCCCTGCATCAGGCTCCTGGTGAGTGTGGAGCCTGCTTAAGATTCTCTATCTCCCTCTGCCCCTCCCACCGTTCGCACACACACTCTCTCGCACTGAAAAGAAAAGAAAAAGAAAATAACAAGCGTTAACAAGAATGTGAAGAAACTGAAATCCTTGTGCACGGCTAGTGAGAATGTAAAATGGTGCAGCCACTGTGGAACACAGCAGGGCAGCTGCTTAAAAAACTAAAATCAGGATGACCATATGATCCAGCAATTCCACTTCTGGGTATATACCCCAAATAATTGAAAACAGGGACTGCAACTGCTATTTGCACACCCACGTTCACAGCAGCATTATTCACAATAGAAGCAACTCAAGTGCCCATTAATAAATGAATAGATAAACAAAATATGGTATTTACAAACAATGAAATATTACTCAGCCCTAAAAAGGAAAGAAATTCTGAGACATGCTACATCATGGATGAACCCTGAGGCCATCATACTAAGTGAAATCCACCAGTCATAAAAAGAAAAGCACTGTGTAATTCCACTTAAAAGAGGCACCTACAGTAGTCAAATTCATTAAAACACAAAGTAGAAAGGTGATTGCCAGGGGCTGTGGGAAATGGGGGAATAGTGAGTTGTTCACTGTATTCTTTTAGTTTTGCAAGGTGAAAAGAGTTCTAGAGATTAGTTGTACAAAAATGTAAGTGTACTTAACTACTACTGAACTGTGCACTTAAAAATGGTTACGATCATAAATTTTATCTTTACATATATTTCACCACAATTTATTGTGTTTAAAGTTTGTTAAATTTGGGCGCCTGGGTGGCTCAGTCGTTAAGCGTCTGCCTTCGGCTCAGGTCATGATCCCAGGGTCCCGGGATCGAGTCCCGCATCGGGCTCCCTGCTCGGCGGGGGGTCTGCTTCTCCCTCTGACCCTCCTCCCTCTCGTGCTCTCTGTCTCTCATTCTCTCTCTCAAATAAATAAATAAAATCTTAAAAAAAAAAAAAGTTTGTTAAATTTTTTTAGTAACCTCTACACCCAAAGTGGGGCTCAAACTCACAACTCCAAGATCAAGAGCTGTACGATCCTCCGACTGAGCCAGGCAGGGGCCCCCTATTTTACCACAATTTTTTAAAAGTCTTTTAAGTTTTTTTGGGCGCCTGGGTGGCTCAGTCGTTAAGTGTCTGCCTTCGGTTCAGGTCATGATCCCAGGGTCCTGGGATCGAGTCCCACATCGGGCTCCCTGCTCGGCAGGAAGCCTGCTTCTCCCTCTCCCCCTCCCGCTGCTTGTGTTCCTGCTCTCGCTGTCTCTCTCTCTGTCAAATAAATAAATAAAATCTTTAAAAAATAAATAAATAAATAAAAGTCTTTTAAGGCTTTTTTAAAAATTTAATTAATTAATTAATTTAAGGAATCTCTACACCCAAGTGGGGCTCAAACTCATGACCCCCGAGATTAAGAGCTCCACGATCCTCTGACCGAGCCAGTCAGGAGCCCCTATTTTACCACAAGTCTTTTAAGTCTTTTTTTTTTTTTTTAAGATTTCATTTATTTATTTGACAGAGAGAGAAAGGGAGAGAGAGAGAGAGATCACAAGTGGGGGGAGGGGCAGAGGCAGAGGGAGAAGCAGACACCCGCGGAGCCGGGAGCCCGATGCGGGCTCGATCCCAGGACCCCGGGATCATGCCTCGAGCGGAAGGCAGACGCTTAACGACTGAGCCCCAAGTCTTTTTTTTTTTTTTTTAAGTTTATTTAAGTAATCTCTACTCCCAATGTGGGGCTCTTACGAGCGCCGGAGTCAAGAGTCGCGGGCTCTCTCAACTGAGCCAGCCAGGCGCCCCTACCACAACTTAAAAAGCAAAACCAAAAAGACCACGCACCACAGTTTCCAGACTCGTTTCACGTAATTACCGTATAAAAATATTTCCCTTGATGCACAGAAGGCATTTTCCTTCCCTCAACCCTTGGCATTTTTGGTTTAGGAGGGAAAGAAGGAGGCTGAGGGGTAGGGGAGAAACAAAGACGCCTGGAAACGAGCCCAAGGTCCCTGGAGAACCCGGCACCTCCGGGGCAAGCTTCTTACCTCATGAGCACATCTGGGTACTGGGTGTGCTGGAAAAAGCTTTCCAGCTCCTGAACCTGCGTCGGCGTGAACTTAATGCGCTGGGCTCCTCGCTGCCTGCTCCGGGGCTGCGGAGCCTCAGCAGCCGCCGCTTGGGGTGGCTCCTCAGGGTGCTGCTGCCCCAGCTCCTGGACGCCACCGCCGACCTCGTGGTTTCCTTCGCTTTCATGGCTCACGACAACTTCACCGTTGATGTCGCCCTCATAGTGGATGTTGCCGTCAAAGTTGATGTCGCCCTCATAGTGGATGTTGCCGTCAAAGTTGATGTCGCCCTCATAGTTGATGTCGCCTTCAAAGTTGATGCCCTCAAAGTTGATGTCGCTCTCAAAGTTGATGT
Source organism: Mirounga leonina (assembly GCF_011800145.1). NCBI lineage: Eukaryota > Metazoa > Chordata > Mammalia > Carnivora > Phocidae > Mirounga > Mirounga leonina. Next base: position 11,509,211 of record NW_023270175.1, on the reverse strand, counting down.
TGCCTTCATTGTTGATGTCGCCTTCCAAGTTGATGTCGCCTTCATTGTTGATGTCGCCTTCCAAGTTGATGTTGCCTTCATTGTTGATGTCGCGTTCCAAGTTGATGTTGCCTTCATTGTTGATGTCGCCTTCCAAGTTGATGTCGCCTTCATTGTTGATGTCGCGTTTCAAGTTGATGTCGCCTTCACTGTTGATGTTGCCTTCCAAGTTGATGTAGCCTTCATTGTTGATGTCGCGTTCCAAGTTGATGTAGCCTTCATTGTTGATGTCGCCTTCCAAGTTGTAGCCTTCATTGTTGATGTCGCCTTCCAAGTTGATGTAGCCTTCATTGTTGATGCCTTCGTGGTTGGTGTTGCCCGCAAAGCCTGGATTTCCTTCATGAAGGCGGCCGCCTTCAGCTTCTGCTGCTGCACCCTGCACAGATTCGGATGTCATTTCCATGCCGTACATTCCCAGCCAGTAGTTGCTGAAGTCATAGTAGTCACCGGGGTCATAGTAGCTGCCTGTGGGCAGAGGCTCCATGGCCGGGGTGAGGTGGAAGTCCAGCGCTTCCACAAACCCTCTGATGGTTCAGAGCAGAGCTGCAGGCAGAGGCGGAAGCCGGTCCTCTTTTGGCGCCTCCTGTTATTCCTCAGGGTTTGGGGCGGGTTCAACGCCCACACACTCCCCCTTAGAAGATTGCTATTGGCTTTCCTTTTCCCGCCAATTGCGGTGGGCGGGACTTGCTTAGGCACGCAAGTGGCCGGGGCGTGGCCAAAATATAGGCACTAAAGGAAAGATGGGCGCCGGTGGGGGGCTTGGGTGTGTGGAGAATGGGGGCTCTAATTTACAGTTCAGTTTACCACTCCCCGACTTGACCAGAGTGTCGGCTCTGAGGAAGGGGCTCTACTGGATTTATGCAAACTGATTTGGGGGCAATGACTGGGGGAGGGGGTGTGGGGGGGAGAGATGGGGGCTTCACACTACCTACAGGAAATCTTTTGGAAAAGTTTGGAGAAAGGGTCTTGGTCCAGCTCTCTATATTTGGCAGCCTGCACACACCACAGGCTAGTAATTAAGCTAAAATGATTAACTGAGTTTCTGCAAGGACACAGAAAGCAGAGCCCGCCATGTTCCCGGGGGGTGCCCAGAGTGGGATCTTGGGGCCGGCTTTACAGAGCATTCTGGGTAAGGTGCGTTCCACGAGAAATCCAATGTGCCCTTTGAAAAAGTTCAAGTATTCCAGATTTTTAGTGATGAATCCACACCAGAGTGCAAGTGTAGACTAGACCCCCCCCCCCCCAGTGCTTAGTGCACCCAAAAAACCTAGTGCATTTTACTAGCTTTGGACACCACAGTGGAGTATGCATCTTCTGTAGTGTTCCACTCCGGCATCTGTGGTAGCAGGTCCCCAATACAAGCTCAGTCAGTTCCTGTACTGGGCTCCTGGCATGAACCCAAGTGACTTTCCACGTTTGCCCCCTGCTGCTCCCTCTTTTCCGCCCCTTCCTCTCCACCCCTTTTCCTAAAAATATCAACCTGATCTCTTGCTCAGCTTTTCCCCCCCCACCGTGTGCTTCAGTGTTATCTAACCTCCAGTCACTCATGTACCCCGGCTGAGTGTGGCCCTAACTCCATACCAACCATGCTAGTATTTACTTAAATCTTTTAAGCTAAATTTACTTTACTTTTTATTTTAAAATTCAAATGGAGCCCTATTCTAAGCAAAAGTAGCCAGGAAACTGGGGCACCTGGGTGGCTCAGTTAGATTGGGTCGACTTTTTTTTTTT
>NW_023270175.1:11495090-11507341 GCF_011800145.1 Mirounga leonina | reverse complement strand
TTTATTTATTTATTTATTTATTTATTTATTTATCAGAAAGAGAGAGACAGAGAGCAAGTACAAGCAGGGGGAGCGGCAGGCAGAGGGAGAAGCGGGCTCCCTGCGTAACAAGGAGCCCGATGTGGGACTCGATCCCAGGAGTCTGGGATCGTGACCTGAGCTGAAGGCAGCCGCTTAACTGACTGAGCCACTCAGGCGTCCAATTTTTTTTTTTTTTAAGATTTTATTTACTTGTCAGAGAGAGAGAGCACACAAGCAGGGAGAGCAGCAGGCAAAGGGAGAAGCAGATTCCCTGCTGAGCAGGGAGCCCGATGTGGGGCTCGATCGCAGGACCCTGGGATCATGACCTGAGCCGAAGGCAGACGCTTAACGACTGAGCCACCCAGGCGTCCCTGCCTTGGTTTAATCATCTTTAAAATGGGAATAACAATTCTAACTACCAATCATAATGGGATGTTGTGAGGATTAATGGAATAAAAAAACTTCACAAATGATCATTCACCAAGCGGACTCACATTTCCACTGAAGCCCTGTTCATCTATTTTTTTCTACATGAGCCCAAGAGGGGAGAGAATGTGTGTGCAATGAAAATAGGACATTTTCTTGTGAAAATAATACTCGTGTCTTTTTGCACATGTATGTGCTTCAGTCCATAAGCCTGTGTTGGCTGCTTCGTGTTCATTTCACTCAACAGATAGATTCTCTTTCTAGATCTAAGGCATTTTATTCCTAGAAGCCAGAAAATAATAATGCAATAATAGTTACCATGTATTAAATGCCTATTCTAGGCCCAACAGAGGGATGAGCACTGTAAAAGTTATAGTCACCAGCACACCAGAGTCTAATTCACATTTTACTTTCAGATTGCTCTGGCTTCCTAGTGTAGAATGGTCATGGGAGAGAAAAGATGAAAGCAGGTAGACAGAAAGCTAATGCAACATTCCACTTTCAGATAAGAGTGGTGAGGTTTAAGGCATGTGGGAAAAGTGAAAGGTTTGGGGATGTGTTTTTGAGGTGGAGTTAAGAGGATTTGCTGATGGATCGGATGTTTGGAGTAGAAGAGGCTACATGCATTAACTCACTGAACCCTCATGAAAACCTAATGATGCAGGCACTGTTATTATGCCCATTTTTCAGGTGAGGAAGTTGACAGGTTCACACAATTGGCCCAGGACACACAGTGAGTCAGGCTTTGGACCCACACTTTTTTTTTTTAAAGATTTTATTTATTCATTTGAGAGAGAGAGAGACAGAGACAGAGAGAGCACAAGCAGGGGGAGAGGCAGAGGGAGAGGGAGGAGCAGACTCCCCACTGAGCCAGGAGCCTGACATGGGGCTCAATCCCAGGACCTGGAGATCATGAATTGAGCCAAAGGCAGACACTCAACCATCTGAGCCACCCAAGCGCCCCTGGACCCACACACTCTTAACTTCCTCATTTTTTAAATTTAAATTCAATTTAATTAACCTATACTGTATTATTAGTTTCAGAGGTAGAATTTCGTGATTCATTAGTTGCATATAACAGCCAGTGCTCATTACTTCAAGTGCCCTCCTTAACATCTGTCACTGTTACCCCATCCCCCCACCCACCTCCCCTCCAGCAACCCTCAGTTTGTTTCCTATAGTTTGTTCCCCATTATTACTGGCCTTTTCCTGCTCCCCACCATGTACCTCTCTTCCTCTTTCCTTTATTTCTTACGCTATTTCATTATTTTTTTTTTTTCTCCTTTCTCCCTTTTCCTTGACTGAGGATAAAACTCAAGGATCTCAGTTAGCCCAATGAGTGTCAGTTAAAGATGCAAGTGACCGAGTCCTGTCCTGTGGATTCCCTAGATGCTGTGAAGGGCTAAGGGCCTTTCCGTGTTCAGAATCACCATGAAGACCATGGTCTCCAGGACTGCCCCTGTTGCGAGGCTACAAACTCAGTGGGTCTATCACTCTGTTTAATGTGCCAAAAACATAAAATGAAACAAAACAAAGCAAATAACCAATATTTGTAAATACATACAGAAAGTTTAAAAAGAATATAACATCACTTCAGAGCACAAACAATTTTCAGAAAAATGAAGGGTTGTGGGGCACCTGGCTGGCTCAGTCGTCGGAGCATGCGACTTTTGATCTTGGGGTCATGAGTTCTAGCACCACGTTGGGTATAGAGATTACTTTAAAAAATAAATCTTAAAAAAAGTATTTAAAAAAAAATGTTAGCCTGATGCTAGTTAGGTTTTTGTAAACAGTGTCTGACTGAAATCAGGGTGAGAAGAGGAAGGGGTGGCCAGTTGTGTAAGTGAAGGGTCAGATTCTGTCTCTCTTTAAAATTTTGATAATTTGGGGGGCGCCTGGGTGGCTCAGTTGGTTAAGCGACTGCCTTCGGCTCAGGTCATGATCCTGGAGTCCCAGGATCGAGTCCCGCATCGGGCTCCCTGCTCGGCAGGGAGCCTGCTTCTCCCTCTGACCCTCCCCCCTCTCATGTGCTCTCTGTCTCAAATAAATAAAATCTTAAAAAAAATAAAATAAAATAAAATAAAATAAAATAAAATTTTGATAATTTGGGACGCCTGGGTGGCTCAGACGGTTAAGTGTCTGCCTTTGGCTCCAGTCATGATCTCAGGGTCCTGGGATCGAGCCCCACGTCGGGCTCCCTACTCAGCGGGGAGCCTGCTTCTCCCTTTCCCTCTGCTCCCCTGCTCTTGCTCTCTCTTTCAAATAAAGTCTTTAAAACTTTTTTGATAATTTGTTCATAATAATTAATTTTGATTTTTTAAAAATTGTGTAAAAGGTATCATCTATCAGGAATCTTGAGGTTTTGATGTCCCTTAAATTTAATGTAGAGAAAAAAAATCCCTAAAGCAAGACCTCAATCTGAATATTACCAAACTATGTACTGGGAGAGTGTGGTGGAAGAGGAATTTATTTATTTATTTAATTTTAAAAAAATAAACTATACCCCCCAATGTGGGGCTCAAGCTCACGAACCCCAAGATCAAGAGTCGCATGCTCTACCGACTGAGCCAGCCACGCTGGCTCCTATTTAAATTAATTAAATAATTAATTTCTTTATTTTAGAGAAAGAGAGAGGGGGGGGGGGGGGGGGCGGGCAGAAGGAAAGACTCTCAAGCAGAATCCACTCTGACCCAAACCCAGGGCTTGATGCCAAGACCCTGAGATCATGACCTGAGCTGAAATCAGGAATCGGAGACTCAACCAACTGAGCCCCCCAGGCGCCCCGTGCCCTCCCAAGAATAGGTATTTAAAAGCACGCATGGATTGAAGGTGATGTATTTCACTTCCTCTACAGGCCAAATACTGAATATTTGTGGTTTGCGCACCTCAGAAAGGAGCTTGCCAAGATGCCTGCATGTGACTGAAGCCAGCAGCCAGGCTAGCATATCTGAAAAAGACTATTTGGTGAGAAATAATTAGCCATGTGTGGAAAATAAGTTTTGTTTTGTTTTGTTTTTTTAAAGATTTTATTTTTATGGGGCTCCTGGGTGGCTCAGTCAGTTAAGGTCTGACTTTGATTTCGTCTCAGGTCATGGTCTTGGGGTCATGAGATCAAGCCTGAGTCAGGCTCCACGCTCATCGCTCATAGAGGAGTCTGCTGAGATTCTCTCCCTCTCTCTCTATCCCTCCCCCGACTCATGTGTGCACACACTCTCTCTTTCTCTCAAATAAATAAAGTCTTTAAAAAAAAAAATTTTAGGGCGCCTGTGTGGCTCAGTTGGTTGAGTGACTGCCTTCGGCTCGGGTCGTGATCCTGGAGTCCCGGGATCGAGTCCCACATCGGGCTCCCTGCTCAGCGGGGAGTCTGCTTCTCCCTCTGACCCTCCCCCCTCTCATGTGCTCTCTCTCTCATTCTCTGTCTCAAATAAATAAATAAAATCTTAAAAAAAAAAAAGATTTTAGGGACGCCTGGGTGGCTCAGTCGGTTAAAGTGCCTGCCTTCGGCTCAGGTCATGATCCCAGGGTCCTGGGATCAAGTCCCACATCAGCCCCCTTGCTCAGTGGGAGCCTGCTTCTCCCTCTGCCTGCCGCTCCCCCGCTTGTGCTCACTCTTCCTCTTTCTCTCTCTGACAAATAAATAAAATAAAATCTTAAAAAAAAAAAGACTTCATTTTTAAGTAATCTCTACGCCCATTGTGGGACTCAAACCCACAACCCTGAGATAAAGAGTTGCATGCTCCTCTGACTGAGCCGGCCAGGTGCCCCTGGAAAATAAGTTTTGACCTTTGGGTCTTTGTGAGTGGAAAATGGGATATGCAAACCCCAGTTCATGGGAATTTAACATTACCAGAGGGAACATGATTTCCTTTAAAGAAAAAACAAAAAACAATGAAACTACTTCTTCTAATCTCTGTATACAGTTGTATATTATACATATATAAAATAAATATATAAATTTATTAAAAGTACAATAAATATAAATTTATAAGTAAATAAAATAAAAGTATTTATATAAGTATTTAAATTTTTATATGATATGGATAACATATTAGTAATACATAAATGTTATATATAAGTACATATTTTCATATGTATATGTATGTGTATATATATATTAGGGAGGACTTCTATGTGGAGACTCTCTATAAGATGGGAATAATAGCAATGTGTCTATCATAGAATTGATGAGAGGAAGAAATGACATAACATATGTAAGTACCTGGCACAATGTCTAGCCACAGAGGAAGCCCTCAGAAATGTTCACTACTGGAGTACCCGGGTGGTTCAGTCTGTTGAGCAGCCGACTCTTGGTTTTCAGCTCAGGTCATGATCTCAGGGTCCTGGGATCGAGCCCTGTGTTGAGCTCCAAACTTGGTGGGGAGTCTGCTTGAGATTCTCTCCCTCTGCTCTTCCCCCCACTTGTGCTCTCTCTCAAATAAATAAATAAATCTTATAAAAGATGTTCACTACTATTATTGCATAATCCATCCTATCAGCACAGTAAAACCTGTGGAATATGTGGCATAATGGAGAGAGGCATGATTAGAATTACACACTGAAATATCTACAGATGGAACTATGTGATGTCTTGATTTACATCAAAATAATCCAGGAACATATGCAAGTATGTTAAATTGATTCGGGTATTGATGAAACAAGGCTGGCTAAGAATAATTATTGAAACTGAGAGATGACTACATAAGGTTGTGAGTCTCTCTGCTTTTGTGTATGCCTGACATTTCACATAATAAAAAACATGTTTTGGGTTTTTTTTTTAAGTTTTATTTATTTAAGTAATTTCTGCACCCAACGTGGGGCTTGAACTTACAACCCTGAGAGAGTCACATGCTCTTCTGATTAAGCCAGCCAGGCACCCCTAAAAAACATGTTTTGTTTTGTTTTTAATTTTTTTAAAAGGTTTATTTATTCATTTGAGAGAGAGAGAGAGAGAGACAGAGCAGCAGCGGGGCGGGCGGGGTGGGGGTGGGGCAGAGAGGAGGCGCAGAGGGAGAGGGAGAGAGAATCCCAGGCTGACTCTGTGCTGAGCTTGGAGCCCAATCTCACGTCCCTGAGATCATGACCTCGGCCGAAACCAAGAGTCCCACGCTTAAGGGACTGAGCCACTGAGGCGCCCAGAGCCACTCCTCTATTATATGAACACGACACAGTACACACCGTATATTATATAATATAGGATACACCCCCCCCCCCCCCCGCCAGCTGGATTGACTGTATTGTCCGACGGGGCTCTTCGCGAAATGTCCTGTGGCCCATCGCCCTTCCCGCCAGTCATCTCGGGCACCTGGCTGAGAAAAGCCACGGTCTCCTGTTCAACTTGGACGCCACGAGGGTCCGGAGGAACCGGGCGGAAGCACGCGCGGGGTTGCCTCCGCGGCCCGTTTGCACGCACGCACACAGCCGCCCCGGCGCGGGCAGGAGCCCCCTCGGCGCCGGCCGGGCTTTGTCGACTTCCCTGGTACTAGTTGCACGTCTCCGCTTTGGGCCGACGCGTGGCATCGCGTTCTGGAAGCCCAGGCGCCCCTGGCGGCAACAGGGGCTCCAGCGGCGGGTTCGCACCGCCAGGGGCGGGAGGCCTCGGGCTCCGGGGGAAGAGTCTAAGAGTCCCGAGCGCAGCAAATCCGCCCGCGCCCCGCGGGGCCGCCACTCCCGCTCGCGGTCTGGGAACTGGAATGGCCTGAGCCATCAGCGGGGTGGCCTCGATCAAGGCTCCCCAAGCCAGTCCTCCCGCTCCCGCTCCCGCACCCGACTGCGGCCCTCTGTGCCCCGCGGCACCCCCTTCCCTGCTGTCGCGGCCGCTCCCCGCGCCCCTACGGGAGTCGGGGCCGGGGCCCCGGGCTCGCCTTCCAGGGCTAGGAGAGGGAGGGGGTGAGCGAGACGGATGCACCTTCGCCCTGAGGAGCCCGCCTACCTTCAGAGTCCCCTTCATAGTTCATCCAGTTCCGGAATGATCCCATGTAAGCGTTTTCTGCCTTCCTTGCACCCATTTTCATCCCTGTCTTCCATCCATCCACGTCAAGCCCTTATAAATCCTACTCCCTGAACTCAGGTCCCTTCATAAGGTGACCTGGCCTCCCACTCACCCTTCCACCTCCCGGCTTGGAGAGGACACGGCCAAGCACCTCCTGCCTACTGGAATTTACTTGTTTTAATTCAATTTTACTTTCTGTTTTTTCCCCCAGCCAGATCAGGTGAATCAACCCTGGCTATCAATGGGGTGACAGATGTTGCAGCCAGATCGCCCTCCCATCAGGAATTCACTTGTTTTATGTTATCTTCCCAGAGCATATTTTTTCGCCGCTCGATTAAGCTCATGGAAGGAAGGAGCCCTTTTTTTACTTAAGTTTTTTATTTTCATTCCAGTATAGTTAACATAGTGTTATATTAGTTTCAGGTGTACGATAGAGTGCAAATCGGTACATGACTCAGTGCTCATCATGGTAAGTGTCCTCTAGGAGCCCTGCTTTATTCATCACAGAATTCGAAACGCCTGGCGCTAAGTAGGCGCTCCACCACTGCCTCCGGAGGGACAACACAGGGCTCGGGTTTGAGATAACAACACGATTTGTAAATGCAAATTCTTTGTTGGGAGTTGGGGAGGGTGGAGAATAAGGGTTGAGGTAGCAGAGGAGAACAAAAAGAACTTCCTAAGTGCTCTATAAACCTAGCTGTTGTTCCTGTATAATGGTTAGTTATTGTTTCTACTATTATTGTTGTCATGTTCTTTTCAATGTCCTCACCTGGTGTTATTTACCAGCTTCTTCCCTCTCCTCTATTTCTGTGTCTATTTTATCTTAATTCTTTCAGCTTTATTGAGGTATAACAAATAAAAATTACAAATATTTAAGGTGTGCAACTTGATATTTTGATATATGTGTACATTGTGAAACAATTGCCAAAATCAAGATAATTAACATACATATCTATCACCTCACTAGTTTGCCTTTTATTTCTGGTAAGAACACTTAAGATCCACTCTCTTAGCAAATTTCAAGTATCAAGACGGTATTGTTAACGTAATCACCATGGTGTACAATCTTCAGAACGTATTAATCTTGCATATATGAGATTCTCCAACATCTCCCCATTTCCCCTAAACTCCAGCTCCTGAAAACCATCCTTCTGCTCTCTGTTTCTATGAGTTGAATTCTTTTAGATTCCACATGTAAGTGAGATCATGCACTATTTGTCTTTTCTGTGTCTGGCTTATTTCATTCAACATAATGTCCTCCAGGTTCATCCAAGTTTTTGTAAATGGCATTTTCTAATTTTTTAAAGGCCAAATGATATTCCATTATATTTAATTTAACTATTAAATATATTTGAATATATACTTTATATTTAAATATATTTCACCACATGGAGCCATGAACAGTGGTGATTTTACAAGTTTCCTGGTCCTAATGGTCGAATATATCAGACACAATTTAAAGAAAAATCGTGGAATTTTACCCTTTACACCGGATTACAGGAGAGGAACCTGTTGTACCAGGCTCCACTGGGATTCAGTATGCAAATGATACAGCTTCCTGGAACAAACTTGAAGAGTCCATGGTGTCCTGAGATAGGGCAGAGAACATAAAATCCGCAGCGCTTAACTGCCACTTGCGACCATCAGCAGTAATAGTTAACTTGGGGCTATCTTTGATTTCCTCCTCCCCCTTCTAAGGCTAGAATTCTATATGCAAATGGCTCCCAAGAGTTCTCCCGTATTTCATCCGTAGAAACACAATAAAGCATAGGTTCTAACATTTTTTTAAAGATTTATTTATTTGACAGAGACAGTGAGAAAGGGAACACAATCTTTTTTAAAGATTTTTTTAAAGATTTGTGTGACAGAGAGAGCACAAGCTAGCACACTCAGGGGGAGCTGCAGAGGGAGAAGGAGAAGCAGGCTCCCTACTGAGCTCCGCACTTGGCAGTGGAGTCTGCTTGAAATTCTCTGCTTCTCCCTCTCCATCTGCCCCTCCCCCAACTAGTGCTCGTTCACACGCATACTCTCTCTAAAATAATTAAAAAATAAAAAAATGTCAAGGTGCTAAATTGGTTCTTCTGCTATTTAACATATAGACTTAGACTTCAGGGGTCTCCACAGCCAAACCTGACGTTCCACTGATGAAAGCACTGTATAGTTTCAAAACTCCATGTAACCTTCAGCTGAAAAGAGTGTTCAGTCCATTCATTCCAAGCAAGAAATAAGAAAGCTGGCCACCATCCTGGTTGAGATGGGGCTGTGAAAAGATAAGGAAAGAGAGCTCATGGTCATGAGGTAGCTGTCCAAGAGTAGCAGCCAAATTCAAGGTCAGAGATCGAGGTCCATTAGCCTCACCCTGCTCCTTCTCACATTCCTTCCCCTGAGAACCAGAAGAAGACCTTAACCCCTGGGCAATAGACAAATTATATATATATACTTATATATTAAGATTTATTTATTTATTATTTTTTTAAGATTTTATTTATTTATTTGACAGAGACAGTGAGAGAAGGAACACAAGCAGGGGGAGTGGGAGAGAGAGAATCAGGCCTCCCGACGAGCAGGGAGCCCGATGCGGGGCTCGATCCCAGGACCCCGGCATTATTACCTGAGCTGAAGGCAGACGCTTAACGACTGAGCCACCCAGGCACCCCTATTTATTTACTTTAGAGAGAGAGAGAGCCGGCAAGTGGGGGGGAGGGACAGAGGGAGAGCGAGAGAGAATTCCAAGCAGACTCCCCACTGAGTGCAGAGCCTGATGTGGAGCTTGATCCCAAGACCCTGAGAACATCACCTGAGCTGAAACCAAGACTTGGTCGCTCAGCTTAACCGACTGAGCCACCCAGGCACCCCGACAAATGATATTTTGAATAACTCTTAATACTCCTTTGGCATTTCAGGGTCCTTTGCACAAGATTGCGTCTTCTACGTTTTTTGTTTCCCCCAACACAGCTAGGTGGTGGTTCACATGTAACATGAATAGGCAGTAATAAGAGCCACAATTTTCTGAGGGCTTACTGTGAAGCAGTACCGAGCTAAGCAACATGCACCAATTACCCTGAACCTTTTCTGCAGACGGGGAAACTAGCACAGACAGAAGTTAAATACCATGCCCAAGATCACACAACTGACAAGTGGCTGTAATGAAATTCAGTGAATTAAATATTCAATTCACATCCATAAATTCTTTGAATTTGAGTGAAAAATGTACTAGTGCATGTTTTCTATGTTTCTCTTCAATAGAAAAGATGGAAAGAAATAAACATAAGTCGTGTGTTCATTCTCAGTTCATCATAACATTTTTTATAAAAGATTTTATTTATTTGTCAGAGAGAAAGAGCACAAGCAGGGGGAGCGGCAGCCTCCCCACTGAGCAGAAAGCCCTACGTAGGACTCGATCCCAGGACCCTGGGATCATGACCTGAGCAGAAGGCAGACGCTTAACCATCTGAGCCACCCAGGCGTCCCCACCATAGCATTTCATAAACCAAAATAACCCCATACCTTGGACATTCTGCTGAATGAAGGAGTCACATTAATATAACTTAATGCACTATTTCTGGATTAAAATTAAGCCGATTAAATCATTAGGTACAAACCAGGTATTTCTCATTTCTTCTTGTAACTGCACCACTTAAAAGCATTCTCTTTTCTGGGCTTTAACCACCTTTTTTGTTATTCATTCATTCATCAATTTATTCTCTATTTTATGATTTAAGGCAACATATAGAAGATGCATACAGAAAAAAAGGAAGGGCGCCTGGGTGGCTCAGTCGTTGGGCGTCTGCCTTCGGCTCAGGTCGTGATCCCAGGACCCTGGGATCGAGCCCCACATCGGGCTCCCTGCTCCGCGGGGAAGCCTGCTTCTCCCTCTCCTACTCCCCCTGCTTGTGTTCCCTCTCCCGCTGTCTCTCTCTGTCAAATAAATAAATAAAATCTTTAAAAAAAAAAAGAAAAAAAGGAAAAGTTGTTTTTTAAAAAAGTGGATTAAGCTGTTATTTTTCAAAGAAAACACAATGTCACTTTCCCTACATGAATGGTAAGCAGACAGTATTATGGAAATACAGAACTCTCACACTTTATTTATTATTTTTTAAAATAATTTTTTTTAACATTTTACTTATTTATTTGACAGAGAGAGAGAGAGACAGCGAGAGAGGGAACACAAGGGGAGTGGGAGAGGGAGAAGCAGGCTTCCCGCGGAGCAGGGAGCGGGATTCGGGGCTTGATCCCAGGATCCTGGGATCATGACCTGAGCCGAAGGCAGATGATTAACGACTGAGCCACCCAGGCGCCCCTAAAAATAATTTTATTTATTTTTTTAAGAGAGAGACAGAGAGAGTCAGAGAGAGAAAGCAGGAGCAGGGTGAGGGGCAGAGGGAGAAGCAGACTCCCTGCTGACTCCGGGATCATGACCTGAGCCGAAGGCAGAGGCTTAACCGACTGAGCCACCCAGGTGCCCCTTAAGTTCTAAAATTACCAACTGTAAAAAGTTATTTTTGAGGCAATCAGGGAAGTCTAAACGTAGGTGACTGGGCCATGATTCCAGCAGATTATTGTTGCTATTTAGGTGCTTGGATGGTACTGTGGTTATGTAGGTGAAATGTCTAAGTTTTTTGGAAATGCCATACACATAAAGATGTAGAAATAAAAAGACATATTGTCTTGAGTTTATTTCATTTTTCTAAAAGTTCTTTTTTTTATTTTTTTAACTAACCTCTATACCCAACAGGGGGCTCAAACACAACCCCAGATCAAGAGTCACATGCGCGGCCTACTAAGCCAGCCAGTTGCCCTGGCATTGGGTTTCTTTTAAATTATCATAGCCATGGGGTGCCTGGGTGGCTCAGTCGGTTAAGCATCTGCCTTTGGCTCAGATCATGATCTCAGGGTCCTGGGATCAGCCCCACATAGTCATCAGTCATATTCATCAGGCTCTCTGCTGAGGAGGGAGCCTGCTTCTCCCTCTCCCACCCCCGCTCCTCCTGCTTGTGCTCCTCTGCGCGTGCTCTCTCTCTCTGTCAAATAAATAAAATCTTAACAAAATAAAATAAATTATCACAGCCACAAGAGAAGAATGGATGGAGGAGAGGAGGATAAAAGTAAAGAATGGAGGAGCGGAGGGAAGGAGAAGAGAGGAGAAGAAAACGGAGGAAAGAGAAAAGAGGAGAGGTAGGGAGAGAAGGAAGAAAGGAGGGAAAGAGAGGAGAGGGGGCAGAGGGAGGAAAAGAGGGAGAAAAGAGAGAGGGAAGGATAGAAGGAAGGAGAGAGAAAAGGAAACCATCTTTCCATACTTCATTCTGACTTCATAAGAATTCTGTGAGATGATTATCATTATTTGAGTGAGCAGTGGTAGGAATAGTGGTCGTTGCCCTATTTCCCGTGGGGGAAACGGAGGCGTAGAGACAGTCAGGCTTGCCCCTGTCATGCAATGAGCAGAAAGCAGGAAAGAAGGAGAACCAGGCTGTGCCCTGAAACCAGATGCATGTGGCCAAGTCCACAGCCCGCGTTCTACTCAATTCCCTGGTCTTTTCTATGATATTTCTTAAGGTGGGAGGGGGTGGTAGGGGCACTGTCCCCCCTCTAGTTGATGAAAGGCGCCCACATTACTGCAATGCCACCACACACGGAATTTTGCGTTCCAATTCCAGGGGACTCACGACATACCCGGTGGACAGCCGTGGCCTCCAAGTGAGGACTCAGGCTCTGGACCTTGCTCCCCACGCCCACTAACTGCAATGAACGGAACCGAGAGCCGGCTGACACTCTCCCCCAGAAACTCATCCTAAAACACTGCTTTCATGAAGGTGCC
>NW_023270175.1:11466949-11480090 GCF_011800145.1 Mirounga leonina | reverse complement strand
ATCTTCGCGTCTGATTCCAGGACGTTTGCTTGTAAACAGCAATTTTTTTTTTTACCAGTTTGAAATGTTTTTACTACACTTGACTAGTAGTACAAACCGGTAATTACAATAGCCAAATCTCTGTATGATATATATTTAATATATTAAATATACAGAACAATAAAATAACCCCCCACTTTGAAAAAATATGGATTCACTTTTTATGTCATCAAATACAAGGCTCACATGTATAATGAAAGTTAATAATCTGTTCACGTGCCAAGGGACAAGGCTAAGCAGTAAATTAATATTTTTAAGTATATTAAACCAGAACAATTTCCTTTTTGAGTTTGATAAGCCAAACACTATCAAGGACTATTTCGAACCTGAATATAATCCAGTGGCTATGAAATTAAATAGGGAATTTGATCAGAAACAGGTAAGCATTTCTTTTTTTCTACTTTTTGGTCAGTTTCAGTTAGCAAATCAATGGAAAACTTTTAACTGTAACATTCGTTTTCATTTTGTTGAGCTTCAAGAACCACCTCTGCAGCCTGCCTTGGGAAGGTTACTACATAATCCGTGCATTCCTGCCAAAGATTAGCCATCTTCCCAAATTGGAGGGTTTCAGACTCACTAGGCTACTGTCTGGATCTGCAGCCTAAATAGCAGTTATTGAAACCACTTCCTCGAATGTTCCTTGATAGAAATTAATGTATTCTTTTTCTTTGTGTATTTTAATAGTGTCAGATACCAGAGTTAAATTGGGTATTTTAAATTAAACTAAATTTTTAAAAATTATTATTCTCAAAATATAGTTGATATACAATGTTATATGAGTTTCAGGTGCACAATATAGTGATTCAATAATTATATATTCTCTGCAGAGAAACTGGCTGTTCTTAATTGTAGTATCTGGATTCATGGGCCCTCTGGCTTTGATGGTCTCATCACTATCCTAATAGATTTAACTACCAGGAGACCTCAGAGGGAATGGTGACTTGATGCGGGTCATGTTTTTAGTGCTTATTTAAAGTCTTACTTGCATTATCTGCATTAATTTCAACATAAAAAGCTTAAGGCCAAATGTAACGAATGATTTTAGGCTCTACCTGATCCTGAAATCTGCATATTAGATCTTATTTTTCCACAGGGAAAAAAATATCAACAAGCCTTCCACAATTCAAAATTTGAAACAAATTTTAGGAAGAAGGAAAATCATAAAAGGATTAATTACCAAATTTTAGATTTAACTCCTTTATACCTAAGGCTTTTCGTCTCAATATTTATTCTAAAATTGCCAATTTCATCTATATGTACCCAAACAAACAACAATGTAGATTTAATGAGAGTGGGATTGGATTGGGGGAACACCGTACATAAAAGAGGCTTAAGACATTCAAACTAATGTGTTGTTCCACATCTTACTCCACTTGTGCCCTTTGTCACCGTCTTTCCATAATGATTCTTTTTCCCTTATATCATTTTTTTAAAATTGTGGTAAAATTCAAATAAAATAAAACTACCCATTTTAAAGTATACAATTCAGTGGCATTAAATACATTCACAATGTTCTCCACCGTCACCACCATCTACTTTCAAAGCATACTCATCACCCCAAAATGAAACCCCCTTATTCATTCAGCAGTCACTCCCCATCCCTCCCTTGGCAACCACTAATGTGCTTTCTGTCTGTATGGATTTGCCTCTTCTGGATATTTAATATTTATGGAATCATACAATATGTGGCTTTTAGTGTCTGGCTTCTTTCACTTAGCATCATGTTTTCCAGGTTCATCCACTTTGTAACAACCATTAATACTTCATTCCTTTTTTGAGTTGAATAATATTCCTTTATATGAAGTGCCCCTGAACACCCATTTTTAATTCTTTCAGGTATATACGTAGAAGTGGAATTCCTGGGTCATAGGGTAATTCTCTGTTTAATTTTTTGAAGAACTGCCAAATATAGCAACTGCATCATTTTACATTCCCATTAGTAATGTGTGAGTGGTCCAGTCTCTTCACATCCTCACCAAACTTATTATATTCCATTTTTTTAAGTAATCTCTAATCCCGACGTGGGGCTCAAACTCACATCCCCAAGATCAAGAGTCGCACGCTCCTCCAATTGAGCCAGCCCCTCCATTTTTTTAATTATAGCCATCCTAATGGGTGTGAGGTATTATCTTGTTGTGGTTTTGATTTGCATTTCCCTAATGACTAATGATACTGAGTATCTTTTCATGCTTTGTTGGCCATTTGTACATATTCTTGGGAAAAAACATCTAATCGTTTGCCTGTTTTTAATTTGGTGGTTTATTCATTGCTGAGTTGTAAGCGTTCTTTAAGTATTCTGGAAACTAAGGTCTTACCAGATACATGATTTGTAAATATTTTATCTCATTGTGTAACTTTTCAGTTTCTTAATAGTGTCCTTTGATGCACAAAAAGTCTTTGATTTTGATGAAATCCGATTTATGTAATTTTTCTTTTGTTGCTTATGCTTTGGTGTCATAATGAGGAATCCATTGCCAAATCCAAGATCATGAGTTTTCCCTTGTTTTCTCCTGAAAAGAAGGAATTTTATAGTTTTATAACTCTTTCTCTCTACATATATATGTATGAGTTTATGTAACTATATATAAATGAGAGTTTTATAATCTTAATTCTTATATCTAAGTATTTTTTCCATTCTGAGTTAATTTTTGTATATGATGTGAGGTATGTTTCCAACTTGATTCTTTTGCATATAGATATCTAGTTGTCCATCATTTCCTGAAGAGACAATTATTTCCCAACTGAATGGGCTTGGCACCCTTATCCAAAATCAATTGACCATAGATGTATGGGTTGATTTCTGGTTTCTCACTTTTTTTTTTTTAAGATTTTATTTATTTATTTGACAGAGAGAGACACAGCAAGAGAGGGAACACAAGCAGGGGGAGCGGGAGAGGGAGAAGCAGGTTTCCCGCTGAGCAGGAAGCCTGATGTGGGGCTCGATCCCAGGACCCTGGGATCATGACCCGAGCCGGAAGCAGACACTTAACGACTGAGCCACCCAGGCACCCCTGGTTTCTCACTTCTATTCCATTGATCTGTATGTCTATCCTTATGCCAGTACAATACTGTTTTGATTACTGTAGCTTTGTAGTAAGTTTTGAAATTTAGAAATCCGGCTTCTACAACTTTTATTTTCTTCTTTTTAAAGATTGTTTTGACTATTTAGGGATGCCCGGGTGGCTAAGTCAGTTAAGTGTCTGCCTTCGGCTCAGGTCATGATCCCAGGATCTTGAGATCGAGTCCCGCATCTGGCTCCTTGCTCAGTGGGGAGCCTGCTTCTCCCTCTTTCTCTGCCTACCGCTCCCCCTGCTTGTGTTCTCTCTCTCTGTCAAATAAATAATAAATAAAATCTTTAAAAATAATAAAAAATAAAGATTGTTTTGGCTAGATTCCCTTATAATTCCATATGATTTTTAGAATTCTTTTTCCTTGTATTTTTTGTTGAAAACCAGACATTCTGAATATTAGAATGTGACAACTTTGGAAATCACATTTTCTCCCCTCTCCGAGGTTTGTTGTTCCTGTTTGGTTGAACAGAATAGAAATACCATATAATCCAGGTTTGCCTATTAAGTGACTTTCTAAGCTATTTTTGTAATATCTGTATTCATTTTTTTTAAACTTCAATACAAAAAGATGAAAAATAAATAAAAATAAAATAAAAGAATAAAATTTCAGAATAGTTGACATACAATATGATGAGTTTCAGGCATACAACATAGTGATTTGACAATTATATACATTATGAAATGCTTACCACAATAAGTGTAATTATCACCTGTTTACCACACAAAGTTATTACAATATGATTGACTATATTCCCTATGCTGTACTTTTCATCTCCATGACTCATTTTATTTTATTCATTTATTTTTAAGTAAACTCGATCCCCAATGTAGGGTTTGAACCCATGACCTTGAGTTCAGGAGTCATATGCTCTACCAACTGAGCCAGCCAAGTGCCCTGACTCATTTATTTTATAACTGGAAATTTGTAGCTCTTAATCCCCAATCATCTATTTTGCCCATGCCCCCACCCCTCTCCCCTCTGGTCACCAACAATTTGTTCTCTGTATTTATGAGTGTGTTTCTGGTTTGTTTGCTTTTTTTTTTTTTTTGATTCCAGATATAAGTAAAACCACGTGGCATTTGTCTTTCTCTGTCTGATGTATTTCACTTAATGTAATACACTTTAGGTCCATCCATGTTGTTGTAAATGGAAAGATTTCATTCCTTTTTTTATGGTTGAGTAATATTCCTGTGTGTGTGTATGTGTATACCACATTTTCCTTACCCAGTTAGCTATCGATGGACACTGAAATTGCTTCTATATCTTGGATATTATAAATAATGCCGCAGTAAACAGGAATACATATATCTTTTCAAATTAGTGTTTCATTTTCATTTTCTTTTTTTAAAAAGATTTTATTTATTTATTTATTTGACAGAGAGAGACACAGCGAGAGAGGGGACACAAGCAGGGGGAGTGGGAGAGGGAGAAGCAGGCTTCCCGCAGAGCAGGGAGCCCGATGCAGGGCTCAATCCCAGGACCCTGGGATCATGACCTGAGCCCGAAGGCAGACGCTTAAAGACTGAGCCACCCAGGTGCCCCTAGTGTTTCATTTTCATTGGGTAGATACCCAGTAGTGGAATTACTGGTTGTATGGTATTTCTATTTTCAATTTTTTGAGGAACCTCCATACTGGTTTCCATAACATCTGCACTCTTTGTCATGTATAGCCACTGAAGTCTATGTTCCATTAGCTTAGTGGCCAGCTAGTGTTTTGAAATACTTACCATCGATTCCTGGATTCAAAAATAAATAAAGATCAACAAAACAAAAAAGCAACCTACTGAATGGGAGAAAGATACTTGCAAATGATATATTTGATAAGGGGTTAATATCCAAAATTTAAAAATAACTCATATAACTCAACACTAAAAAACCAATCAAATTAATAAATGAGCAGAGGACCTAATTAGACACTTTCCCAAAGAGGACATATAGATGGCCAATAGACACATGAAACCTTAGTAATCATCAGGGAAATGCAAATCAAAACCACAATATCACCTCACATCAGTCAGAATGGCTAGTATCAAAAAGACAAGAAATAAGATGTGGAGAAAAAGGGAATCCTTGAACGTAGTTGGTGGGAATGTAAACTGATGCAGCCACTATGGGAAACTGTGTGGAGGTTCCTCTAAAAACTAAAAATAGAACTACTATACAATCCAGTAATTCCACTACTGGATATTTAGCTGAAGAAAACAAAAACACTAATTTGAAAGATGTATGCATTCCTATGTTTTTGTTTTTTATATTTTATTTTTGAAAGATTTTATGTTATTTATTTGAGAGAGAGAGAGAGCACGCACGAGCACATGAGCAGTCAGAGTGAGAGGGAGAAGTAGACTCCCCGCTAAACAGGGAGCCCGATGCAAGGCTCCATCCCACAACCCTGGGATCATGACCTGAGCTGAAGGCAGATGCTTAACCGACTGAGCCACCCAGGCACCCCACCCCTATATTTATTGTAAGATATATGATACCTGCACTCCCATGTTTATTGTAGCATTATTTATAATAGCTAAGATATGGAAGTTACCCAAGTGCCTGTCAATAGATAAATGGATAAAGAAGATGTCACACACACACACACACACACACACACACACACACTGGAATATTACTCAGCCATAAAAAGAATGAAATCTTGCCATTTGCAATAATGTGGATGGACCTAGAGAATATTATGCTAAATTAAATAAGTCAGACATAGAAAGACAAATACTGTCTGATTTCACTTATATGTGGAATCTTAAAAAAAAACAAAACAAACAACACACACACACAAGTAGAAACAGAACAGACTGGTGGTTGCCAGGAGGAAGGAAGGGAGGAAGATGGGATGGGATGGACAGAATAGGTGAAGGGGATTAAAAGGTACAAACTTCCAGTTACAAAACAAGTAATTCAGGGCGATGAAAAGTACAGCATAGGGGATATAGGCAATGAGATTGTACTAATTTTGTATGGTGACAGATGGTAACTACACTTGTCGTGGTAAGCATTTCATAATGTATATATAATGTTGAATCACTGTGTTGTATACCTGAAACTAATACCATATTTTATGTCAACTATACATCAAAAGGTAAGACTGAAAAAGAAAAAGAAGAAGACATAATACTCTCCCAGTGCTGGGAGATTGTCTCTATATTACGCACTCCTTCAATGCTTAGCCAGACTTTTGACAGCTCTGCCTTATCTTTTTCCTGCTCACACAGAGCCTGAGAGCCACCCAGACGTGAAAGCTTGTGGTATCCTTAGCTGTTTCTTTTTTTTTTTTTTTTTAAGATTTTCTTTATTTGAGAGAGCAAGACAGAGCAGAGAGAGAGCACAAACAGTAGGGAGGGGCAGAGGGAGAGGGAGAAGCAGGCCTCCCGCTGAGCAGGGAGCCTGACGCGGGCCTCGATCCCAGGACCCGGGGATCACGACCCGAGCCGAAGGCAGACGCTCAACCGACTGAGCCACCTAGGCGCCCTCCTCAGCTGTTTCTAAGCGTGTGTCTAGCACATGGCCTTCTTGATTCCTCTGTATACATAAGACCTTTTAAAAAGCTTTTATTCTTCCACATACCTCTTTTCTCAGTCGTGTGTTGCCCACCCTTCTCAGTTGTCTATCGCTTGTCCTTGTCTCTTGCCCCAGGATGCTGTGTCCAGTACTTGCGCCTTTAAATGCTTTGGCCAAAGGTACCAGGAAGTGGCCTCAGCCCAGGGTTCACTCCTTGCCAGACAAAACAAAGGCAAACCGTTGTGCCAGTCCTTGAGGGAGCTGGCAGAGCAGAGAAGACCCAGAGCCACAGTCCTTGGGGCGCCTGGGTGGTTCGGTCGGTTAAGCGTCTGCCTTCGGCTCAGGTCGTGATCCCAGGGTCCTGGGATCGAGCCCCACATTGGGCTCCCTGCTCAGCCAGGAGCCTGCTTCTCTCTCTGCCCATCCCCTGCCTGACTCGTGCTCTCTCTTTCTCTCTCTGTCTGAAATAAATAAATAAAATCTTAAAAAAAAAAAAAAAAAGAACCACAGTTCTTTGAGAATAGGTCCATATTGCTCCTTCTAGTACCAGGAGTGCAGGCTTCCCTTCCTCAAGGCCACTACAGGCCTGGGGTGTGAGGTATGGTAGGCAGACAGTTCAAAACACCGAAGTGTTCTCTTACCACTGTTGGGGAGGAAAAATTTGCCTCTATACTTCCAAAGTCTTCTGAGTAGTCTAAGGTTTAAATTGACAGGAGACAGATTAACAGGAGAAAAGCAAATTTAATTCGTATGTATGGAGGCCTCAAAGATACAGGAGCTAAGAAATGATTGAGGCAGGCAGTATTTATACTTTTTACACAAAGAAACAATAAATCTTGGAGAAATTGACAGGACAAAGAAAACTTATGTTTGGGAACTTCAATTAGTAAGGAATTGTAAACAAAATGCGGCTGGGGTAGTAAGTTAGTAAAAGTTACAAGGTTTGGGGCGCCTGGGTGGCTCAGTTGGTTAAGCGACTGCCTTCGGCTCAGGTCATGATCCCGGAGTCCTGGGATCGAGTCCCACATCGGGCTCCCGGCTCGGCGGGGAGCCTGCTTCTCCCTCTGACCCTATCCCCTCTCATGCTGTTTCTCTCTCTGTCTCTCAAATAAATAAATAAATAAATAAATAAATAAATAAATAAATAAATAAATAAGTAAGTAAGTAAGTAAGTAAGTAAAGTTACAAGGTTTGTTTACATAGGCTTCTTGGGCCCTGAATTCCCTGTCTCTGATGTCAAAGATGTTTGTCTGCCTCCTGGTGCAGGGAGGGTGCCTTTCACATGGGAGATGTATTCCCTACTTTCTGGAGACAGAGATGGATCAGAGTGTTGTTCCTGCACTGGCTGTTTCTTTATTAACTTGAATTCAAAATAATCGGTATGGCACTGTGGCTTAGCTTGGGGCGGCCCACCTTGAGCCCCAACACCATAAAGCAGCAGATTCTTTTTACACCTAGCCTTATCTGGTTGTTGTGACTTTTTAGCTAGATTCCACCAAAAATTGATTCTGACAGCTTTTGCCAGCTCAGTTGCTTCAGGAGGAGAGATGGAGCCCTGGAGTTCCCCACTCCACTGCTTTCCATTTGATTATAACTTCAACCTCTCCTTCATGGTCTCTTTTCCCTCTATATATGAATATATTTAAATTTAATACTAAACAAAATTCCTCTTGACTTTGCACTACCCGACATCTCTCCTTTACTTCTCAGAAAAATTTTCTTCAAGGAGTAGTTAATACCCTCCCTCAGTGATGAGAAGCAAAAATGTCTCCAAACATTCACTAATGTCACCCAGGTGAAAACTCATTCCAGATTGAGATCTGCTGTATTAACTCAAATTCCGAACATACTTAGATTTAACCTGTTTTCACATGTAGTTTTTATTTTTTATTTTTTTTTTATTTTTTAAAGATTTTATTTATTTATTTGAGAGACAGAGAGCATGAGAAGGAGGAAGGTCAGAGGGAGAAGCAGACTCCTTGCCGAGCAGGGAGCCCGATGCGGGACTCGATCCCAGGACTCCAGGATCATGACCTGAGCCGAAGGCAGTCGCTTAACCAACTGAGCCACCCAGGCGCCCGTCACATGTAGTTTTTAATTGTTTGGGGGGTTTTGTTTGGTTGGTCCTTGTTTTTGTTTGTGCTCTATAGCTCTATGAAATTTTTTTAAAAGATTTTACTTATTTATTTGATAGAGAGAGACACAGCGAGAGAGGGAACACAAGCAGGGGGAGTGGGAGAGGGAGAAGCAGGCCCCCCGCCGAGCAGGGAGCCCAATATGGGGCTCGATCCCAGGACCCTGGGATCATGACCAGAGCCAAAAGCAGACATTTAACGGACTGAGCCACCCAGGCGCCCCAGCTCTATGAAATTTCATCAGATGTGTAAATGCATGGAACCATCACCTCAATTAGGATACAGGACTTTTCTATCCGTACAAAGAGACTCCTTGTTGTTATACAAACCATTTTTCTAAACAAGTGGCATAAAGGTGAAGAGCATGTGTACACTTCTACCTTTGTATAACAAAGGGGAGACACAAAAACATGTTTTTGTAATTATATTTGCATAAATAATACACTGGGTGATAAGTGGGCATGTGTGGGGCAGGGGAGTTAAGCGATTCTTTTCACTGAATGTGTTATATTTTGGGGTTTTTGAGCTATATCATTCTGATATCACTTCAAAGAATTAAAGATAGTAAATGAAGCCAAATGAATGGTATGGTCCAAGTAGCGTTTCAACAGGCCTTCAGGCCTTAAGAGAAGACATATTGAGGCACCTGGCAGGCTCAGTCTGTAGCACATGCAAGTCTTTTTTTGTTTTTGTTTTTAAGATTTTATTTATTTGACAGAGAGTAACACAGCGAGAGGGAACACAAGCAGGGGGAGTGGGAGAGGGAGAAACAAGGCTTCCCGCTGAGCAGGGAGCCCGATACGGGGCTCAATCCCAGGACCCTGGGATCATGACCTGAGCCGAAGGCAGGTTCTTTTTTTTTTTTTTTTTTTAAGATTTTATTTATTTATTTGACAGGGAGACACACAGCGAGAGAGGGAACACAAGCAGGGGGAGTGGGGGAGGGAGAAGTAGGCTCCCTGCTGAGCAGGGAGCCCGATGCGGGGCTCGATCCCAGGACCCTGGGATCATGACCTGAGCCAAAGGCAGATGCTTAACGACTGAGCCACCCAGGCGCCCCCGCATGCAAGTATTGATCTCGCAGTCATGAGTTCAAGCCCCACATTGGTTGTAGAACTTACGATAGATAAATAAATAAATAAATAAATAAATAAATAAATAAATAAATAAATGAAAATATGCTACAATTTGGATGTGAACCTCAAAAAAATTATTGAAAAAAAAAGAGCAGATGACATATTGACTGGACCACATCAGTCAGAGCTGCTATAAGAAAAGTAGAGAGATGGGGTGTCTGGGTGACTCAGTCGGTTAAGTGTCTGCCTTCGGCTCAGGTCATGATCTCAGGGTCCTGGGATTGAGCCCCGCATCGGGCTCCCTGCTTGGCAGGGAGTCTGATTCTCCTTCTCCCTCTGCCCCTCTCTCCGCTCATGCTCTCTCTGTCTCTCTCTCTCTAATAAATGAATAAATAAAATCTTTTTAAAAAAAAAGAAAAGTAGAGAGAAATAGACTTCAGCATCAGTAGATTCAGAATTAGACTTAGTAATATCATCTCCATGGCAACACCTGTCTTCTTTCTTCCTTTACAGAGCCAGTTACCTTAACAGTCAACTAAATCATGTCTGTGAAACACTTAATAAACACTAGAGACTGTAGTACATGAAGCTTGTACACCTATCCCTTAACAGTAAAACATCATTGCCTTACCATCAGGATGGCACAATATAAATTATTACTCTAAGCATGAATACCACCTGCTTCCTTCCATAAACTCTGCCCTATATGATGAGGTCAGTGCAGATCACACAGCGCAGATGTTTTTAAGGTCATTATCAGATCAAAAGTTAGATTGCATAAAAGATCATGATACACGATTTTGTTTTCTCACTGACAGATACGGATGTCACCTGTGATGTTGATGTATACAGATGGAGGAGTTACGCTTTTACAGTTGTTATATGGTTCCATTTAAGGCTGGACATGAAACACTTCATTTGAATTGACCACTAAAATCTCCTTTTATTTTTTTTTTTAAGATTTTTTTTTCATTTTTATTTATTCATGAGAGACAGAGAGAGAGAGAGAGGCAGAGGGAGAAGCAGGTTCCCAAGGAGCAGGGAGCCCGATGCGGGGCTCGATCCCAGGACCCCGAGATCATGACCTGAGCCGAAGGCAGACGCTTAACGGCTGAGCCACCCAGGCGCCCCACTACAATCTCCTTTTAATAAACATTTTAAAAATGGTTTTTGGTTGTGCCTGTGGTTGTGGTTGTTCCTGTTCTATAAATATCAATGTTTAAGCTTGTATTACGTGTTATATATCATACAGAATGCATCAAAGCTGAAGGTTCAAACTCAGTTTTAAAGGAATCCTAACTGAAAACTTAAACATTATGGGTTGCACACAGAAAAGGGACTAGAAACAATGCTTTTTGCTTTTCCTGTATCCCTCAGTGATCTACCTTTTATGAAATATTAAGCGTTGAGCACAGTGATATGTGCTTGAAATACATTATGTCTATAATATTACAAGCTTCAGTTGTGTTCTAGTTTTTTTTTAAGAGATAAAGGTGCATTGGTTGTATTTTTTTTATCTTGTGTAATACTATTAAAATAAGTAAAGAAAAACTTTGATTTTTCTTTTTCATCTTAATTTTTTTTTCTTTTTAAGTAGTCTCCACGCCCAGTGTGGAGCCCAACACTGGGTCCAAACTCATGACCCTAGGACCTGAGCTGACACCAAGAGTCGGACGCTTAAGGGACTGAGCCACCCAGGCACCCCTTCATCTTAATTTTTTTGAGTAGTCTCTGCGCCCAGTGTGGGGCTTGAACTCACAACTCTGAGATCAGAAGTCCATGCTCTACGAACTGAGCCAGCCAGGTACCCCTCATTTTAATTTTTATTTATTTTATTTTTTATTTTATTATGTTTTATTTATTTATTTGTCAGAGAGAGCACACAAGCATGGGGAGCTGCGGGCAGAGGGCAGAGGGAGAAGCAGGCTCCCCCCTGAGCAGGGAGCCCGATGTGGGGCTCGATCCCAGGACCCTGGGATCATGACCCAAGCCAAAGGCAGATGTTTAACTGACTGATCCACCCAGATGTCCCTAATTTTTAAAAAAATGTAGCAATCTATAACACACTGCATTTATAATATACACTGTGTTAGGAAGGAAGGTTTTTTCTCTATCCTGGAAGATCCTTCTGGATGGTCTAAGAATGAAATTGACATCAGATAGATTAACAGAAGAAAATGAAATTTAATTGTGTACATACAGGGAAGCCACATAAACACGAGTGATTCCAAAGAGCGGCAAAATGAGGTATATAAGTCATGGGAAACTAAATAGAAAGGGGGTAGGGGTCTGGGGTTTTCAAGGGAAGGAAGGTGAATCACAGAAAGAATGGAAAGAGTAAATGTTTGGTAAACAAAATGTTTGCTGAGCTATCCAGAAACAATGAAACATACCTTGCAAGATTTCTCCCTTGTCTATCATACCTAGTTCATATAATATTATATTTATGTATGGTAATAGCCCCCTTCCTGGAACAGGTCCTCTATGGAAATTCTTTTAGGCAGTTAGCAGGGAGGCAAAAAAGAAAAACTAAGTCTTCTGTTTCTTAAAAATAACTACCTAAGACAATCCACATGCCAAGGAGACACATGGAGGGGGGCAAAAATTGCTCCCCGGCACAGCCAAACCTAGAAGGCTAAAGGGAAAGGTATTTTTCCTCCGCGCCACCAGAATGAGCTTTTCCCTGCAGGCCCCTGTGGCAGGTAAAGGAGCCCCCAAGGCAGAGCGGGCGGGTTGCGGCCAGAAGGCTAAGCACACGGGGAACAAATACCTCCGTGAACAGCAAGCCTGCCTCTGCTGCCCGCACACTCGGATCGGCTCCTGAAGACATCGCTCGAGCCTCGGCCCAGAGGGCTACGGAGACCCCCAACCCTTGGGCCGAGCTGGCTGGTGTCCCTTGAAGTGACTAAAGGCAAGGAAGCTGACATTCCTGTCCCTCCCAGGAAGGCCGTGGCCATCCTCCCGAGTAGGGGCTTCAAACCACCCCACGCGCTGGGCTCGGCCCCCACCCGGCTGCTTCCCTCCGGCAGGACACCCGGTAAGGACACTGCCTGGAAAGAAGGGAGAAGCTTCGGCGCCTGCGGGAGACAAATCAGAGAGGATCCGCGGAGCGGGAGGACTGGTGCGCCCCAGGGGAAGGCAGCACCGGCACCCTGACCGCGAGGAGGAAAACGGGCCCTCCGCTTTGCTGCTAACCAGCGGCACTAAAGACAGACACGCTAAACTGGCAGCGCCAGGAGGGCCCGGCCAGCCCGCAACACGCACGCGCACACGCACGGTGCCAGGAGGGCCCGGCCAGCCCGCAACACGCAC
>NW_023270175.1:11466843-11466939 GCF_011800145.1 Mirounga leonina | reverse complement strand
CGCACACGCACGGTGCCAGGAGGGCCCGGCCAGCCCGCAACACGCACGTGCACACGCACGGTGCCAGGAGGGCCCGGCCAGCCCCCAACGCGCACA
>NW_023270175.1:11316152-11466743 GCF_011800145.1 Mirounga leonina | reverse complement strand
CACGCGCACACACACGGTGCCAGGAGGGCCCGGCCAGCTCCCCAACACGCACGCGCGCACACACGGTGCCGGGAGGGCCCGGCCAGCCCCGCAACACGCACGCACACACGCACGGTGTCGGGAGGGCTCGGCCAGCTCCCCAACACGCACGCGCACACACACGGTGCCAGGAGGGCCCGGCCAGCCCCCAACACGCACGCGCACACGCACGGTGCCAGGAGGGCCCGGCCAGCCCCCAACGCGCACGCGCACACGCACGGTGCCAGGAGGGCCCGGCCAGCCCGCAACACGCACGCGCGCAACACGGTGCCGGGAGGGCCCCGCCAGTCCCCCAACACGCACGCGCACACACTCACGGTGCCGGGAGGGTCCCGCCAGCCCCCCAACACGCACGCGCACACACACGGTGCCGGGAGGGCCCGGCCAGCCCCCCAACACGCATGCGCACACACACGGTGCCGGGAGGGTCCCGCCAGCTCCCCAACACACACACGCACGCACACACACACGCGCCAGGAGCGCCCAGCCACCCCCCCCAACACACACACGCACGCACACACACGGTGCCAGGAGGTCCCGGCCACCCCCCCAACACACACACACACACCCAGTGCCAGGAGGGCCCGGCCAGCCACCCAACACGCACGCATGCGCACACACGGTGCCAGGAGGGCCCGGCCACCCCCCCAACACACACACACACACGCCCAGGCTCTCCTTGAGGACCTGACCCAGGAGCCAGGTGGAACGGGGGCTGCCTGGCTCCGTGGGGTGTATGTGCTGGGAGTGAGCTCCACTTACTGGGGGCTGAACTCAACCTGCTGTCATAGTACAGGAAGCAAACAGGACCCCTCACAAGCGGTGTGCGAGGAGGGAATTCTCCCCAGAGCAGGCTTTCCCCTGGTTCCCACGGACCTTGGTGACGGGGATGTTTGGGTGTGGAGGGCAGCCCAACCGAAGGCAGGCCTCAGGCTGACCCAGGCCGACTCAAAGGAGAGCGTTCGTTCGCGGAGGCCTCTCCCTGTCCCTCTCCTGTCTGCCTCATTTCCCCTCTCCCACCTTCGCTGCACGAGCATGTCGGCTGAAGAAGCCAGTGTCTTGGAGCTCATTCTGGGGGGACCCAGGCTTACCGGAGGTCAAATCTGCATCAACATAGCCAAAGCACAAAGCGGGCCAACTGAGGTGCAGGCGGATGCCAGTTCCCTATTTCCAGTACTGGTTTCATAAAACAACTCTTAGCGTAGTTGCAAAGTAGAGGGAGGGCGCCATTAATATCTTCCTCAGACAAACACGCGAAGGTCTCAGTTCTATGTGGAATCTTAAAAAAAAGACTCAGACTCATAGAAGAAGTGGTGAAGTTTATGCTTACCAGAGGGGGTGCGGAGGGGGAATTGGATGCAGGTGGTCAAAAGGTACAAATTTGCACTTAAGAAAAAATAAGTGCTGAGGATATAATACACAACATGCCTATAGGCCCCACTGCTGTAGGGTATATATGGAAGCTGGTAAGAGGGTCAATCCTAAGACCAGGCATCACAAAGAAAAGAACATTTTTCCTCTTTCTGTTTTTGTCTGTCTCTCTAGGACATGATGGACGTAACTGAACTGACCGTGGTAAACATTTCACAACAGATGTAGGTCAGATGATCATGCTGTACTCATTAAACTTATACAGGGCCGTGTGTCACTTATATCTTAATAAAAATGGGGAAATTTTTCTTCCAAAATTCATGCTTAGAGTTTGTAAATGGATGAGACCGTGATGTGTTTTTCCTCGTTCGTGTCTTGCGGCTCCTTTTCCCTTCAGAGCCCGACTGAGAGAGCACAATGCAAGCCCGAGGAGGGGAACATCAACTCACCCAAACTTAAGGGTATCTGTTCCTCTGAGCTTGCCTGGCCTGCTCCACAGAGCAGAGAGGCCTGGGCCTCCCCAGGTCTGGGCACCCCTGGCTGCGAGCCCAGCCCCTGGTCTCGGGGGCCTGCTTTGTAGGCTGCCTCTCTGGCCTCCCCACCTCTCTTCTGCTGCCCCCTTTCCATCACAAATTACCTTCTGTGCATGCAGCGAAGCTATGAACCCACCCTGAGTTTTCTTTTTCTTTTTTTCTTATTCTTTTTTAAAAAGATTTATTTATTGAGAGACAAGGAGAGAGAGAGCACGCACATTTGCATGGGGGGAGGTGAGCAGAGGGAAAGAGAGAAAATCTGGAACAGGCTCCCCACTGAATGAGGAGCCCCATGTGGGGCTCCATCCCAGGACGCTGAGATCATGACCTGAGCCAAAATCAAGAGTTGGTCGCTTAACTGACTGAGCCACCCAGGTGCCCTTTTTCTTATTCTTTTTTTGTTTTGTATTTTCAAATTATCCTTTGGTACAATTTAGGCTTTTCTATGATCTCAAACAATCACCCCTTGATTTTATTGATCCACAAATTAGCCATCACTGACTGAGCCAATGAAAAAGTCTTTTGAATTACCACAGGGAAGAATCCAGCCTGAGGTTAAAGTCATCTCCCCACTAGTGACAAATTCCATACAATGTCTTCATAATAGGACCACAAAAAGGAAGATAAAAATCTGAGGTGTTAGAAATGTCTCAATAGAACATTGACTAAGGCATTTGGTAGTTAAAGAATTTTGAATGTGTGTGATATCCCCGAGGCATAATTAATTCTCACCTAACATTTCCACCTTTGTAAGGTGTATGGAACTTTGAAATTGTTTTTGTAGTCTGTTTCCTCTAGTCTTCAAGGTACTTTTCGCTGTCTTAAGAATTAAATTGACATGAGACAGATTAACAGGAGAATCAAAATTACATATATAGGGAGAACCCACATAAGTGTGAGAGATTCCAAAGTCAGGCAAAATGAGGTATAAATGTCTTTCTGGACTAAGGAGGAGGAATTAGGAGTCTGGGGCTTCAGAGGGAAGGAAGACAATTCACAGGAAGAATAGAAAGAGTAAATGTTTGGTAAATAAGTCTTTATGGGTTATAGAGAAACAATGGGACAAAGAGAAGAATTGTAACAGACTTTGCTAACTTCCTCCCTATCGCCCCATAGTTCATATTATAATGTAGTTGTCTATGGTGATGCTCCCTTCCTGGATCTGGTCCTCTATCTAAATTCTTTTAGACAATGAGAAGGTCTTTTTTCCCCAGCCCTAAATTCCAAATATTCTATTCTATGGTTTTTTTTCTAAACTTTTTAAATTTTACATTTAAGTCCATGATGCATTTTGAGTTGATTATGCATAAGATATGAGGTCTAGTTCAAGGTCAGTTTTTTGCCTATGGATGTCCAATTGTTCCAGCATCATTTGTTTAAAAGCCTATCTTTCTGGGATACCTGGGTGGCTCAGTCAGTTAAGTGTCTGCCTTTGGCTCAGGGTCCTGGAATCGAGTCCCCCGTTGAGCTCCTTGCTCAGCAGGGAGCCTGCTTCTCCCCCTGCTTGTGCTTGCGCGCGCTCTCTCTCTCTGACAAATAAATGGATAAAACCTTTTTTAAAAAAAGTCTATCTTGGGGTGCCTGGGTGGCTCAGTCAGTTAAGTGTCTGCCTTTGACTCAGGTCATGATCCCAGGATCCTGGGATCGAGCTCCATGTTGGGCTCCCTGCTCAGCAGGGAGTCTGCTTCTCCCTCTCTCTCTGCCTACCACTCTGCCTACTTGCGCTCTCTCTCTGTCAAGTAAATAAATAAAATCTTTAAAAAAAAAATAAAGTCTAGGGGCACCTGGGTGGCTCAGTCGTTAAGCGTCTGCCTTCGGCTCAGGTCATGATCCCGGGGTCCTGGGATCGAGCCCCACATCGGGCTCCCTGCTCCGCGGGAAGCCTGCTTCTCCCTCTCCCATTCCCCCTGCTTGTGTTCCCTCTCTCGCTGTGTCTCTCTCTGTCAAATAAATAAATAAAATCTTTAAAAAAAAAAAAAAGTCTATCGGGGCACCTGGGTGGCTCAGTCGTTGGGCGTCTGCCTTCAGCTCAGGTCATGGTCCCAGGGTCCTGGGATCGAGCCCCGCATCGGGCTCCCTGCTCGGCGGGAGGCCTGCTTCTCCCTCTCCCACTCCCCCTGCTTGTGTTCCCTCTCTCGCTGTATCTCTCTCTGTCAAATAAATAAAATCTTAAAAAAAAAAGTCTATCTTTCCTCTAATTGCTTTTGCAGCTTTGACAAAAATCATTTGAGCATATTTGTGTGGGTCTGTGTTTGGGCTCTCAATTCTGTTCTATTGATCTATGTTTCTTTCCTTCTGCCAATACCATACTTTCTAAATTTCATTCAGTACATAATGAAACTTAACATCTGGTAGAATAATTCCACCCCTTTTCATTTTCTTTTCCAAAATTCTTTGAGCTCTGCGGTGCCTGGCTGGCTTAGTTGGTAGAACGTACAACTCTTGATCTCAGGGTCACGAGTTCAAGCCCACGTTGGGCATGGAGGCTACTTAAGAAAAAAAGTTATTTTAGCTCTTCTAGGTCAATTGCTTTTCCATATAAATTTTATTTATTTATTTTAAAGATTTTATATATTTATTTGTCAGAGAGAGAAAGAGAAGGAGAGAGCAAGAGCACACAAGCAGAGGAAGAGGGAGAAGCAGGCTTCCTGATGAGCAGGGAGCCCGATGTAGGACTCGATCCCAGGACCCTGGGATCATGACCTGAGCTGAAGACAGACGCTTAACCGACTGAGCCACCCAGGCATCCCCTCCATATAAATTTTAAAATGTGGTAGCCTCCGTCTGCAACAAACATTGCTGGGATTTTTTATAGGACTTGCATTAAATATACAGATCAATTTAGGGGAATTTGGGGGTTATTGTTTTACTTTCATTATTCATTCATTCATTCATTCATTCATTCCCTGACCATTGTGGAAACTATGTGTTCGATAGTCTGGATTTTCTATTATTTTCCCCTAAACCATGTTATGGGTTGTTCTAGCAAGTAGCTATATTACTGACAGATTTTATCGTTTTTTTTTTTTTTTTTAAGATTTTATTCATTTACTTGACAGAGAGAGAGACAGCGAGAGAGGGAACACAAGCAGGGGGAGTAGGAGAGGGAGAAGCAGGCTTCCCGCGGAGCAGGGAGCCTGATGCAGGGCTCGATCCCAGGACCCTGGAATCATGACCTGAGCCGGAGGCAGACGCTTAATGACTAAGCCACCCAGGCGCCCCAGATTTTATCGTTTTTTTAGCACATGTCTGTTTCAGTTTTCCCTTTCTAGGGAGAATCTCTTGGTCCTCGTATGCGCTCTTTTATCCTAAAATGCGGCCTTTCTGTGGTTTCCCTGGGAATCCTGATGTCTTGTCTGGAGCCCCTAACTTGAGTTGAATAAACTCCTGTGTCTGTCTCATGGCGGTGGGCACTGTTGGACTCTTGGCTCCTATCTTTTAACCTTCCAGTTGTTGCTTTGCCCCTGTGCTCTTTGGATTTTAACCCCACACATGTACAATTTTAGAGTCTTTACAGAATTTGAGAGAAGTTTATATGCAGATTTGAGAACTCCCCATGGAACCTCCCTTTCCTATTTTTTTCTCTACGTTTACAGCCAATCTTACCCTGAATGCTGTCCTCTGCCTGCAAAGGCCATAGAGACCGCAGCTTCTGCTCACTTTCTGTGGCCACATGCCGTACAGCCTGGGGGTTAGTTCAGGGCAACAAACCTGCTAAATGTGGATGTGACCTATAATGTTTCCCTTCTTCCAGTGGCCTGATCCCCTTCAATTTCTACCTCCTGTAGGTCACTTTCCAATGCCTGCAAACAGTTTTCATTTTTGCCAGAATTTATCATTGTTTTTGGCAAACAGGTTAGTTGGATATAACCTAGTCCACCATTATCCCCTTTGTTCTTTTTTATTCCTTCTTAATCTTAAATCATCAGATTTTTAAAGAAGTTGTCCTGTGGGAGGTATGTTTTTATACATTTACCTTAAAAAAACATTTTCTAATCACAGTTGTTTTGCTGAGAAATATTTTAAAACTCCAGTGGAGGGGCGGCTGGGTGGCTCTGTCATTAAGCGTCTGCCTTCGGCTTGGGTCGTGATCCCAGGGTCCTGGGATCGAGTCTTGTGTCGGGCTCCCTGTTCGGCGGGAGGCCTGCTTCTCCCTCTCCCACTCTCCCTGCCTGTGTTCTATCTCTTGCTGTCTCTCTCTGTCAAATGAATAAAAAAAAACTTAAAAAAAAAAAATCTCCAGTGGAAAATCCTCCATATTTCCTTTCCAAATTAAATTGATCAGACTGCTTCGAAGGAAGAAAGGATCAAATGCTTTATTTTTTTTTAAAGATTTTATTTATTTACTTGACAGAGAGATAGAGAGCACAAGTAGGTAGAGCAGCAGAGGGAGAGGGAGAAGCAGGCTCCCCACTGATCAGGGAGCCCCATGTGAGGCTCGATCCCAGAACCCTGGGATCATGACCTGAGCGGAAGGCAGACGCTTAACTGACTGAGCCACCCAGGCACCCCAAGGATCAAATGCTTTATACTTAGGTTGCTTAAACTTGAGGAATGTGAGCTTTCCCTCTGATAGTCAAACTCTTTTGGGGGCTTGTAATGGGTGCAAGCACCATAGCAGTATTTTTTACCTTTCTATTTCTAATAATTATTGCAGAGTATCTAGATGGACAGGCTTGCAGAGAATCAGCAACACTGTTCTTTTTCCTCCCTAAGATGCATTTTATTATTTTTAAAATTAATTTCTTATTTTTAAAGATTTTCTTTATTTATTTGAGAGAGAGCACAGAGGAAGAGTGAGAGGGAGAAGTAGATTCCCCACTGAGCAGAGAGCCCGATGATGCAGGGCTCCATCCCAGGACCCCGAGATCATGACCCAAGCCAAAGGAAGATGCTCAACCAACCAAGTCACCCAGGTGACCCTTAATTTATTTTTTTTAAGTAGGCTCTGCGCCTAGCATAGAGCCCAAGGCAGGGCTTGAACTCACGACCCTGAGATCAAGAGTCAGATGCTTAACCAACTGAACCACCCAGTTGCCCCCTAAGAGGCATTTCAAAATAAAGCAAAGAAATAAAGAAAAATGCCTCATTGCTCTAGTTCTTACCTAAATTGTCCTAAATCTGCACTTGTACAGTCTTTCAACCCTATGTCTTGTTTTTATGGTGTTTCTTTCTTGTATCATTTGACTTTATGTGCTATTGAGGCAGACATTTCTAAGCAGAGGTAGAAGATGATTAGTTCCTTCTGCAGCACAGTATGTCACAGAAGTGACAAAGTCCATTTTAGAAGTTTCAGGAATAACTAATAATGTTTTTAAAGTTCTAAGGCATTGAAAGGAACATATTCTTTTTTTTTCCCCCCCCAAACTTCCCAGTGTCCTTATTTCCCACAGCTAATTGCTCTCTGCAAGCACTTAGAAAATCTATACAAAGAATGCACATGTCGGGTGCCTGGGTGGCTCAGTTGGTTAAGAATGCACATGTCTATGGCAGTCCTGTCAGCCTGGATGTAATTTCTTTTAAGATTTTATTTACCCATTTGACAGAGAGAGAGAGAGAGAGCGCGCAAGCAGGGGGAGCAGTGGAGGCAGAGGGAGAAGCAGGCTCCCCGCTAAGCAGGGAGCCAGATGTGGGGCTTGATCCCAGGACCCTGGGATCATGACCTGAGCCGAAGGCAGACGCTTAACTGACTGAGCCACCCAGGCGCCCCTGGATGTAATTTCTTAAGGAAGGGACCCCTGCATTCCTGAACATTGTCTCCCTCTTTGAGCTCAAAGTAGGTGCTCAGGGAAACATGCAGAGAA
This sequence comes from Mirounga leonina, assembly GCF_011800145.1. Lineage (NCBI taxonomy): Eukaryota > Metazoa > Chordata > Mammalia > Carnivora > Phocidae > Mirounga > Mirounga leonina. The sequence continues at coordinate 11,458,996 of NW_023270175.1, read as the reverse complement.
GGACAGCCCCAGCCCCTCCCAAAAGGGAACACGCAGTGGAGGAACGGCTGGCTCTGAAAAAGTCCAAAAGAAGATGTGCACGACAGAGCTGTGCAGGATACGGCATGATTGTTGAACCTGATCCAAGTAGTCTTGGATTTTGATCAAAATCGGAAGAAAAAGAGCTTTAACAGAAGAGTGTACCCATGTCATAGCAGTTTCTGGGCCAAGCTCGGCAGTGAAGGCAGGTGCTTCTTGAGCTATATGCAGGTACACTGCAGGGCCTGTTGGAAAGACTACTTTGGAAGCCAGATCATGGATGCCCAAGTTCACTGCCTCAACTGCCCCAAACCAAAGTGCCTTTTAGTGACCACCTGGAGTCAGGTAACCGCTTACCTGTCTGGAAGCTCACTTCCCAATTCCATTTCCCCACAGGAACCTGCTTCTCGAGAATGTCATTTAAACGGCTCACCAGGACATTCCCAGGCTTGGAGCCAGGCCTTAATCTGTTCTCTATCCAGTAAGAATGCTGCTTGTGTCTCACTTTAGGGTTAAGCAGATCGAAACCCACCTCTGCTGACCCTGAAATCAGTAGTCCTCGGCAGGGCAAGTGCTATTTTGTAATGCTGGCCATTTACCTTGTAAACCTGCTAAAATCCCATCATCCTTGCGAATGTTCTAGCCTTTCTTTTTGCGAGCTTGGTGTCTGCGGCCCACATCCTCTAGATGGGTTAATTTGGTTATTTATAGCATGTAAGCAAAGGACAGCCACACATGGTTGGCTCTTGAAGTGAGAAGGTTTTACACATCGAAACACCTAAATTGGCCCAGAATCTGAAGGATTTCCTTGTGTTATAGCATCCAGGGTAGAACTGGATGGGAAAACATCCAACTTTGTCGTGTGTGTTCTGCTTCCTCCCAGGTGAAGGAACTAGTGCAAGAGGAATCATTTGCATATTATGACCACATTCTCCTCCAGTCCTCCTTGGACCTGATGGGGGGTGTGGCGACTTGCTCCCGTCCAGGCAGGCAGCTGTGACAGAAGAGCCAAGCTCCACCTTGGGAAAGTGTGTGCGCCACGGTTATGCCTTCTGTACTCTGTGCTGACCGACCTCCCTTCCTGTCCCTCCATATAAGACGACCGTCCTATGCCGGGATTTGTGAACTTGACAAACCAGAATAAAATGTCTCTTCATTTTAATGCTAATTTCAACAGATATTTAGGCTCTAGGCACTGTTCTAGGTTCTGGGAATAAATTGTCAAACAAAAGACACAAAAACCTCCAACTGCATGGAGCTTGCTTCTACTGGTAGGGACACGGGCGGTAAGCCAAGTAAATAAGGGTACGATGAGGTGACAAGAGCTAAAGGGAAAAAATGGAGCAGGAACATGGTGTAAAATGTTTCCAGAAGGGTAAGAGATGAAATTTCAGTGAGGGTGGGCAGTAAAGACCCCCTGGTGAATTGGTTTTGAGTGTAGGCCAGAAGAAAGAGAACAAGCCTTTACAGATATCTGGGGGCGGGGGGAGGGGGGAGGCGGCGGCAGGGCTTTCCAGGCAGAAGGAAGAGCTAGGTAATCTCCACCCCCGAGCACAGCACGTAGATCATGAGTGACAAATGAAGAACCCTATAAGCCACCTCTATGTTGTTTCCATGGCACATATCTTTGATCAGTCAATGAGTGCTTTCCCACAGTCCCCAGCTCTAGGCTCAGAATCCTCCCCAACACAGCATGTATGAATTTGTCATTGCTGCAGTAACAAATGACCACAAACGTCGTCACTTAACACAAATTTCTCATCTCCTGGTTCTGTAGGTCAGCAGTCTAGGTAATATGTAGCTTTGCTGGACCCTGTTTACAGTGTGACAGGACTGAAATCAAGGTGTGAGCAGGGCTGTACTTCTTTCTGGAGGCTTTGGGGATGAATTCACTACCAAGCTCATTCAGGTTTTTAGCTAAATTCGGTTCCTTGTAGTTTGGGGACCGAGGACCTCATTTCCTCGTTGTCTGTCAGCTGGGAGGCAGTTTTTGCTTCTAGAAACTTCCTTCTCATGCTTTCTGTGTGGCCTTCCTTCCTCAACAGCTGATGGAGTCCCTCTCACAATCTGAATCTCTCCAACTGTTCCTTTTGCCTCAAGTCTGTTGCCTCTAGCCAGGTGAAGTTCTCTGCTTTTATGTGTGATTAGATTTGCCCCACCCACCTAACCCAGGAGAATCTCCCTATGTTAAGGTCCATAACCTTAATTATATCTGCCAAGTCCTTTTATTTATTTATTGGACAGAGAGAACGCAGCAGAGGAAGAGGGAGAAGCAGACTCCCTGCTGTGCAGGGAGCCCGACGAGGGACTCGATCCCAGGACCCCAGGATCATGACCTGAGCCGAAGGCAGATGCCCAACCGACTGGGCCACCCAGGCACCCAAGTCCTTTTTTTTTTTTTTTTTAAGATTTTATTTATTTATTTGAGAGAGAGCACAAGTGGGGCGGGGGTAGGGGCAGAGGGAGAGGGAGAGAGAATCTCAAGCAGACTCCCCACTGAGCACGGATCCCAATGCAGGGCTCCATCCCAGGACCCCAAGATCACAACCTGAGCTGAAGTCAGACGCTTAAACGACTGAGCCACCCAGGTGCCTCTGCCAAGTCCTTTTTTAGTATATAATGTAACATATTCACAGGATGTAGGGATTTGGGCATGGACACCTCTGGTGAACTATTCCATCTACCCCATGACAATCCGGAGAGCTATCATTAGCAAGCATAGGAAGAGGGGATGAAACTTGCTTGCCATCCCTGATCCAGATAATGACAGGGAAATTCAGGCCTTTCACATCCACACATCTAGACTTTGGCTCAGCCCATTGCAACCTGTGTTAGTTTTCTATTGCCATGTTAACAAATTAATCAGAAATTTAGCGGCTTAAACCAACAGAAAGTTATTATATCATAGTTTGTTGGTGTCAGGAGTCTGGGCATAGCTTCACTAGGCCCCCTGTTCAGGGTCTCACAGCCTGTAATCCAGGTATCAGTCAGGCCATGTTTTTATCTGGAGCCTTGACTAGGGAAGCATCCACTCCCAAACTCATTTGGGTTGTTGGCAGAATTCATTTCCTTGTGGTTTTAGGACAGGTCCCTATTTGCTAGCTGCCTACCTGCCAAAGGCCACTCTCAGCTTCTAGAAGCTGCCTGAAATTCCTTGCCGTGGGGCCCTGACCATAGGCAATCTCACATGATTTTAGCTTATTTTCTGAGCCGGCTAGGGGAGTCTCTCTCTCCAGTCTGCTAACACATAGTCTTATATAAGGTAACATAATCACGGCAGTGACATCCCATCACCCTTGCCCTATTCTGTCAGTGAGAAGCAAATCACAGGTCCCATTCCCACTCAAGGTGGGGATGATACCGTGTATGAACAGAGGGGCCACCATAGGGTCTATCCATAACAGTCAGTTTGATGACTTCTTTAGAAAACTCTGGGTTTTTGCGAAGACTTCTTCCTTGGGGGGGCGCTTGGGGGACTCAGTCGGTTAAGCATCTGCCTTCGGCTCAGGTCATGATCCCAGGGTCCTGAGATTGAGCCCCACATCAGGCTCCCTGCTCAGCGAAGAGCCTGCTTCTCCCTCTCCCTCTGCCTGCCGCTCCCCCTGCTTGTGTGCTTGCTCTCTCTGTCAAAGACTTCTTACTTGGAAAATGAAAATTGCCACTAAATAAATTATTTTATTATTTTATTTATTTATTTGACAGAGAGAAAGGGAGCACGAGCAGGGAGGAAAGGGAGAAACAGGCTCCCCGCTGAGCAGGGAGCCCGATGTGAGGCTCGATCCCAGGACCCTGGGAACATGACCTGAGCCAAAAGCAGACACCCAACCAACTGAGCCACCCAGGTGCCCCTAAATAAAATTTTTGTACCCAAAGTGTGTGAGGGCTTCACTTTTCAAAGTACTTTCATAACTGTTAATTTCACATTGATTGTTCTGAACATCACACCCATTCAAAGTGCAAACACACACTTCTAATTTTGTTCTCAGACCTGCTTATCCTGGGATACAGCACCCCTGATGTGGGGCTTTGGAAATGTAGACATTTTTCTACTAACCTGAGTAGGTAAATCTTTTGCTGCATAAAAGACGGATCTTAACATTTACAATAGACATATAATGATGTTTGCTTTAGATTTTATTGTCCCTTGTGTTTGTGACTAAACTGAACCTAGTGATAAGTCCCTAATTACCTAACTGAGGAAATTCTCATTATATTTAATCATTTCATGACATGCCTCAGATATGACCTGAGCTGAAGGCAGACGCTTAACCGACTGAACCACCCAGGTAGGTGTCCAGGAACTCTGATCCCTTAACAAGAAATAGTATCTTGAAACCAACATCTTGGCAGAAATAAATTATTTTAGAACATGTCAGTACTCATATTTATTTTTTAAAGTTCTTTTTTAAATCTCTATACCCAACGTGGGCTCAAACTCACAACCTGGAGATCAAGAGTTGCATGTTCTTTTAACTCGGGCAGCCAGGAGCCCCAGTATTCCCACTTTATTTTATTTATTTTATTTATTTATTTTTTATTTATTTGACAGAGAGAGAGAGACAACTAGAGAAGGAACACAAGCAGGGGGCAATGGGAGAGGGAGAAGCAGGCTTCCCGTGAAGCAGGGAGCCCGATGCGGGGCTCGATTCCAGGACCCTGGGATCATGACCTGAGCCGAAGGCAGACGCTTAACGACTGAGCCACCCAGGCGCCCCTAGTATTCCCATTTTAAAGGTATGTATTGTGAAACCAAATCACACAGTGACCCCTACAGCACCACAGTTGTAACAGCATTATTCTTCATTTACTCAAGCTTCTCGTTTCTTTGGTCATGTGTTCTAAATCTATGATTTAGAGTAGTTGAAATAAATAAAATACCTAATCTATGTGGCATGTGGCCGATCTTGAAGGTACTAGATATCATTAATCCTGTTTCTTAAATTATAGTCCGCTCCCATTTTAAGGCTGATACCTGGAGAAAATAGCTTACGATAATTTAAAAAGCTTTCTGTATGTAGCTTATTTTGGTAGGAATTATGATCTGGCCCATGTTACATCTCATTCCTGGGACAGAGAAGTGAGGATAGGACAACATCTCTTGTTCTTTAAACATCTTATCTATACTACTGTAATTATTCCCAGCTTACAGATGACAAAACTGAGCGTTAGAGAGGTAAGTGACTTGCCCAAGGTCCCTGTGCCTGCAAGTGACAGAGCTGAATCTTCACCTCATGTCTGCCTGACATCAAGTTCCTGCTCTGAACTGCCATGCTGTGTTGACACTGGATAAATTAACAGGTGTGTATAGAGCCTCTCCAATATTACCTCTTAGGGGGCGGGGGCAATATAAGAGAGTTTGAGCCAACAAGCCCTGCTGTGAAGTACTGGAAGTCCAGTGTGGGGGATAGCATACATTCTAGGTAGTATAATAGGAAGCCAGTGTTTTGGCAACTTCAAAGTAATATTCTACAAAAGGAAAGTTCCAGAACCGACTAAGGGTGTTTTGGCAACTTCAAAGTAATGTTCTACAAAAGGAGAGTTCCAGAACCGACTGAAACAGTGGTGCCTGGGTAGCTTAGTTGGTTGAGCATCTGCCTTTGGTGCAAGTCCTGATCCCAGGGTCCTGGAATCGAGTTCCCCATTGGGGAAGCCTTGCTGAGCAGGGAGCCTGATTATCCCTCTCCCTCTGCCACTGCTCCTGCTTGTGTTCTCTCTCTCTCTCTCTCTGTCAAATAAACAAATAAAACCTTAAAAAAAAAAAAAAAAGAAACAGACTGAGACAATACAAAGAATAGGAAGAGAAATGGGCACTTAATAGGGTTATGGTGGGTTTTTTTTTTTTTTAAGATTTTATTTATTTATTTGTCAGAGAGAGAGCACAAGCAGGGGGACTTGATCCCAGGACCCTGGGATCATGACCTGAGCCGAAGACAGATGCTTCACCGACTGAGCCACCCAGGCGCCCCAGGTTATGGTGGTTTGAGAGAGTTTATCCTCTCTTAAATTGACTAATATCCCCGACCTGTCACTGCACCCCACTGGGTACACCAAGTATCATTTGTGTGATGTTGCCCTCATTGTAATCTTTCCTCCTCGAGCCAGAGGAGTTGCCTGATCTGAGAAGGGCTGTTCTGAATAACTTTCAGGCCAGCTTACTCACAGCAAAGCTGGATTCACATCAGTGTAGTAGAGTGGAGAAGAAACAAAGCTATGCAGAGGAGTCATCAGGAAAGGAGAGACGGTAGGACTTTAGAAAAAGAAGTGAAAATGCTCTCTTTTGTCCAGGTGTAAAAAAATGCACCATGTTGTATGATCTTCCTGGTTGTTCTAAGGTACCTATGTTCTTGACAGCATCTGGGAAGATTATATTAAAATGGAGTTAACCCTCCTGTCTGCTCAAGATATGGAAATAAAATGGTTTTCCCTCATCTTTTAAGGAGTACACAAAGTGTAAACTTGCCAAAAGTTAAAAGCTCTATTTTCTCACTCTTTCCATAAAGAAGGTATAAGAATGTGGCTCTCAGTCCTACTACTTAAGACATTTTTGTACATATTCTGATATAATATAAATTGAAGAAATTATAAGATTTAGAAACTGAATACAAGAAAATATTAATTATTGTAACATACTCCAGACTCTAAAAGTCAAATACTCAATATTGATTTCTTCCTTCCAAGTCTTACTTAAGCTAGGGGGTCTAGGGTTAAACTTGAAGTCCCTTCTATCTTCAAGCAACACCACATTTCAAGATATCAAATCAAAACTATCTCTGTTGGGGGGTGCCTGGGTAGCTCAGTTGGTAAAGTATCTGACTTGGGCTCACGTCATGATCTCCAGGTCCTGGGATCAAGCCCCATGTCGGGCTCCCTGCTTAGCTCAGAGTCGGCTTGCCCTTTTCCTTCTGCTCCCCTCACCCCGCTCATGCATACACATGCACATGCTCTCTCTCTCTCAAATAAATAAATAAAATCTTAAAAAAAAAAAACTGTGTTAGAATCCTCTGGGAGTACTCTTTACAACTGGAATGGAAAGGTGGAAGCCTTATTAAAATTGTGCTATGAATTGTTTTATGCTTTTCTCTCAAGATCAGATTCCATTGCCTCCATATTAATCACATTCCTTCCATTTTTAATTTCTGCCTAATTCTCCTGGAGACATGGGTTTACTCTGGCCGGCTAGAAGGACCAGGACATTTTGAGCTTCTGCTTTGCATGTACTTTGTTTTCTCAGGTTCACTTACATTGCTAATTTTAACACCAAGAATGATTTGTGGGTCACCTGATATGTATCAATAACGGAGTCCATTGATTTTGAGCCGAATATAGCATCTAGATGGATGTATAGGCTCAGGAGAATGACACAGAAGCCCTGTCCCTTTCCTGAATGATCTAGTTTACATTTCAAGGTGACTTCTTTTAAAGATTTTATTTATTTATTTGACAGAGAGAGACACAGCGAGAGAGGGAACACAAGCAGGGGGAGTGGGAGAGGGAGAAGCAGACGAGCAGGGATCCCGATGCAGGACTCGATCCCGGGACTCCAGGATCATGACCTGAGCCAAGGGCAGATGCTTAACGACTGAGCCACCCAGGTGCCCCTTCAAGGTGACTTCCATTTACTACTGCCCTATCACCCAGCTAGTCCTTTATCTGGTCCTACTTTCATTGAGTAAGGACAATTTTAATATAAACTCCAGCACCCTAGGTTGATGGAGGAGGTGTGCTGAAATGAAAAAACGCTTAACACCTCCCATGCTGAACCAGAATTTTTTTTAATGTTTTTTTTTTTTTAAGATTCATTTATTTATTTGAGAGAGAGAGAGAAGGGGAGAACTCGTGTGCTCAGGGGGAGGGGCAGAAGGAGAGGGAGAGAGAGAATCTCAAGCAGACTCCCCGCTGAGCTTAGAGCCAGATGTGGGCTCCATCTCACAACCCTGAGATTATGACCTGAGCCAAATTAAAGAGTCAGATGCTTAACCGACTGAGCCACCCAGGCAGCCCTGAACCAGAATTTTTTAATAAACTGCCCTTTGGGGCGCCTGGGTGGCTCAGTCGGTTAAGCGTCTGCTTTCCACTCAGGTCATGATTCCCGGGTCCTGGGATCGAGCCCTCCATCAGCTACCTGATGACTTTTTCCCTAACCGGTCTTGGGAAATTGAAGAACAAATGTATTATTTCAATGGTAAATAAGAATTTTTGGCTGAGTACACTATGGTTTCTACACACTAGCTTCAACTATTTATCTGTAGTTACTATAGTTTAACTAGTTGCCCAGTGCTAAGTAATCTATACTAAATCTATGACCATAAGAGATAAGAATCAGGATTATGAGAAATGGTTTTTCAAACAAATTTCCTGGTATCTTTAGCTATCCCTAGTAAACTAGTTACCTAGGTACAACAGTTATTTATTGTGTTAAATAAATAAATAATGGCAAAAAAAAATCTGAGACAAAAAAAAAAAAGATCCAGTTTGAATCTAGGGTTCTACTAGTTTAATTGTTAAATCCTCCAAATCTGTTACCCACCTACAGATACAGATGATAATGCTCAACAGCAACTGCTCAGTAACATACCTTTAATTGAACATTTGTATATTTTACATTAACAAATGTATTAAAATTAATAACAAAAGGGGCGCCTGGGTGGCTCAGTTGGTTAAGCGACTGCCTTCGGCTCAGGTCATGATCCTGGAGTCCCAGGATCGAGTCCCAGGATCGAGTCCCGCATCGGGCTCCCTGCTCAGCGGGGAGTCTGCTTCTCCCTCTGACCCTCCCCTATCTCATGCTCTCTCTCTCTATCTCATTCTCTCTCTCAAATAAATAAATAAAATCTTAAAAAAAATTAATAACAAAAGTAAAAACAAAAAGCAACAACAAAAAACCTTGTGCTGAAAGAAGCCAGACACAAGAGAACATATATTACATTACTGTTTTTATGGGAAATTTCCACAAAAGATAAACCTACAGAGATAGATAAAAGATTAATGGTAGCTTGAGGCGGCGGGGGTAGGGGGTGTGGGGTACAGAGTTTTACAGTTAGTGGATACAAGGGAATTTATTGGGGTGATGGAGATGTTATGAAACTGATTTACTGTGATGGTTATACAACTTGTAAATTTACTTTAAAAAAATCATTGAATTCTATACTTGCAATGGGTGAATTTTATGATATATAAAATGTGATTCATTGAAGTTACATATTAAAATGTATTTATTCTGCATTAAAGATGCATTTCTTTTTTCTTTTTTTTTTTAGATTTTATTTATTTATTTGACAGAGAGAGAGACAGTGAGAGAGGGAACACAAGCAGGGGGGAGTGGGAGAGGAAGAAGCAGGCCTCCCGCCGAGCAGAGAGCCCGATGTGGGGCTCGATCCCAGGACCCTGGGATCATGACCTGAGCCGAAGGCAGACGCTCAACGACTGAGCCACCCAGGCGCCCCTAAAGATGCATTTCTAAAAGTTAAAAAAAATAATGGCAAGAATAAACAACAGCAAGAATGATTGACTGGATGGATAGATAAATAAATATAAATAAAATAGTAAGAATTGGGGTGCTTGGGTGGCACAGTCAGTTGAGTGACTGACTCTTGGTTTCTGTTCAGGTCATGACCTCAGGGTGGTGAGATCGAGCCCCACGTTGGGCTCTATGCTTGTTGTGGAGTCTGCTTGAGATTCTCTCTCCCTCTGCCCCTCTCGGTCCCGCTCTCTCTCTAAAATAAATAAATCAATCTTTAAAAAAAGAGTAAGAATTAGGGACGCCTGGGTGGCTCAGTTGCTGAGCATCTGCCTTCAGCTCAGGTCATGATCCTGGAGTCCTAGGATCGAGGCCACATCGGGCTCTCTGCTCAGCAGGAAGCCTGTTTCTCCCTCTGCTCCTCCCCCCACTTGTGTTCCCTCTCTCTCTTTCTCTCAAATAAATAAATAAATAAATATTTAAAAAAATAAAATAGTAAGAATTAATATATACTAGTGATAAGAATGTTTTTTCAACTTCCTGCTTCAATTATTCTTCTCCGTATATATCTAGCTATCTCTTAGTAAATAGTTTCTACTATTATCAATAATACTAACTCAGTATCATCAGAAGAAATAAAAGTTGGATATTTATTTATCTCAAATATTTATTTATTTATTTATCTATTTATCTCAAATATTTATTCTGGCTATTTTTACTTAGCTCTATTTAACTAACTACCTAGGTACCACTACATAACCATACTACTCACTCATTATTCCACTGGTAATAAGAATTTAAATTTGAAGAAAATGTTTTTTAGGTTATTGGCTTCTACCAATTTTTCTACTTCTTTCCACTTATTTCTATATATAACTAGTTCCCTTGATAACCTGGTTATCTGTAGTAGTAACTCATTATCCCAAAGAGAAATAAGAAGAAAGAGTTGAGTAGAATATGTTTTCAACTTGCTGGATTCAAATAATTATTTTAATCATCACAAACTGTAGTTTACTCATTCCCCAGGTGTCATGAGTTATCAAAGTACTGATGCATTATGCCAACAAGAAATGTGATTAGAGTTGAGAATGCTTTTTTTAAGAAGATTTTATTTATTTATTTGACAGAGAGAGACACAGCGAGAGAGGGAACACAAGGAGGGGGAGAGGGAGAGGGAGAAGCAGGCTTCCCACCGAGCAGAGAGCCCGATGTGGGACTCGATCCCAGGATCCTGGGATCATGACCTGAGCCAAAGGCAAATGCTTAACGACTGAGCCACCCAGGTGCCCCATAATTTAATATAATTTTTTTAAAGTACACTCTACCCTCAACATGGGGCTCAAACTCATGACCCCGAGATCAAGAATCACATGCTCTACCAACTGAGCCAGCCAGGTGCCCCCAATTTTTTGGTTTTAAATATTTTCTCTGGTAATTTCCCATTAACTTTATCACCCACCTAGGTACCACTATAGATATTTGATCTAGAGTACACATTCATTTTTTCATTAAGTATGGATTTAGAATTGTTATGAAGTATGTGTTTTCTAGCTTCTGGGCTTCTCTCAGTTTTTCTAGTTATCTTTAGTTGTCTCCAGTTTGGTAGTTACCTAGGTACAACTAGTTATATAGAACTAACTGATTATGCTAACAAGAAAGAAGTTAGTTATAACAAGAACGTGTTTTCACGGGTGCCTGGGTGGCTCAGATGGTTAAGCATCTGACTTTGGCTCAGGTCATGATCCCAGGGTCCTGGGATCAAGCCTCACATGGGGCTCCCTGCTCAGCCGGGAGCCTGCTTCTCCCTCTGCCTCTCTCTCTCTCTGTCTCTTATGAATAAATAAATAAAATCTTAAAAAAAAAAAGAATGTGTTTTCACTCATTGGCTTCATCTACATATCTCTCTCTAGTTATGTCCAATTAACTAGTTTCCTGGGTACAAGTAGTGATCTGTAGTACTAACTCATTATTCACACTCTAGATAAGAATGTAGTTTTGAGAAGAATTATAATCAAATTCTTGGATTCAACCACTTTTCTTCAGTATCCTGGTTTTGACTCATTATTCGGAATATCATCATTTATCCCTAGGTTACAAAAGATTAAGTTACCACTAGATATATAGGGCATTAACATGTAAAGAGAATTTAGAGTTGCAAAGAACTTGATTTTTAGCTGCCTGCCTTCAACTAGTTATTCTTACTATCTCTGGTTGTCTCTAATTAAATATTTACAAAAGTAAAATGGAAATCTGCAGGAGAAATTTATTTTTCCAAGAAGAGAATTTGTAGGTGGTAAGGTTGTGTTTTTCACATCCACAGATTTAACTAGTTATTCTTTTTTAAAAATATTTATTTATTTATTTATTGAGAGAGAGGGCAAGAGCAGGGGGGAGGGGCAGAGAGAGAGGGAGAGAGAGAGAATCCTCAAGCACACTCCCTGCTGATCAGGGAGTCCGATGCAGGGCTCAATCCCAGGACCCTGAGATCACGACCTGAGCCAAAATCAAGAGTCGGCCGCTTAACCGACTGAGCCACCCAGGCATCCCTTAACTAGTTATTCTTATCTCTAGATAGCCATAGTTTACAGTATATAGTTATAGACCACGAATTATTACTAGCAATAACTCATTCTTTCTTTAAAAAAAGATTTTAGAGATGAGATGTATGTGTTTTTCAGCATTTGGGCTTCAAGAAGTTTTCCAGTTATATCTAGTTATCTCTAGTTAAATTTTACCCACCATTCCACGCCTTACTCACTTATTTACTATTTACCTAACTTTCCAATATCTTATTTCAAGAAGAAATAAGTTGCACTTCAGAAGAATCTGCTTTTCAGCATCCTGATTTCAATTACTTTTCTAGTTTTTTTCCAGTTGTCTTTAGATAAACAATTATCCAATTACCACTAATTATATTACTAACGCATTTCAGTGAGAAAAGAGAAATTGAGAAATATCTGTTTTTCAGCTCCCTGCCTTCATGTCATCGTTCAGATACTATATATTCTCTATATAAACCAAACACGAGAAATCTAGCTAATTATAGTACTACTTCCACATTCTAAAAAGATATGAAAATTTAGATATGAGAAGAATGTTTTCTTTCTTTTTTTTTAAGAATGTTTTCTTTCAACATCACAATATACCAATGCATCTTGTTATATCTAGATATCTCTGATAAAATAGATCCCTAGGTATGATTAATTTCTTATTGGACTAATGCACTAATTCAACAACATAAAAGAATTCAGATGTGAGGATAATTTGTTTTCCACTTCCTGGTCTCATGTCACGATCACCTTATTATCTCTGCTTAACTTGTTACCTAGATACCATTAACTATTTCTTATTAACTCATTATCCAAACGAGATAAGAAGCTAGTGTTGAGAAGAGGGATTTCATAATTTCCTGGATTCGCCAAGTTCCTTAGTCACCTCTAGTTAACTCTAGTAAAGTAGCTGCTTAAGCATTACTAGTTATTTCCAGTACTAATATTTTATTCCAATAGGAAATATGAATTTCGGTTCAGAAGATGATGTTTTTCTGGCTTGGTGACTTCAATTTATATTATACAAATGAGCCAAAAATAGCCTCAGTCTATTGACCCCTAGGTTGTGTTATTTCTTTACTGCAGGCTGAGAGCCATTACCTCAAAAGCCTGCTGGAGCCAAACTCAAATTTTTACACACCCAATTGCTTTAAACCTATCTGAAATAACCATGACCATATATATTTTTTAAATAAGCTCTACCCCCAACATGGGGCTCAAACTCATTACCCTGATAACAAGAGTCACTCACTCTACTCACTGAGCCAGCCAGGCACCCCCCATAACCACATTTTTAGCTATTTATAACCTGGCTGCTTTACATACTCCATGAAATTGGGCCCAACCTGTAGATAAAATAAGCCCTGGACCATAAAGACCACAACTGCTGCCCTTTGGTGCTTTTTGACCCGGACACTCTCCAATGTGCTGCTAAATAGCCTCGCCTCGACTCAGAAGTCCCTCTCCGCTGACTCCTTTCTCCCACAGGAGTTAGCTTGCCTTCCCCCGACAGTCCCCTTCCAAATGGTGGCAACTACAAGCCTCGTGGGCACACAAAACTGTCAAAGCCTCACCCTCGTAAAGCTTGTGTATCCTACTGCCATCTTGTGGTCATATAGTTTTCTTTCGTCAGCGCAGAAATCTCTTGAACATTTATAACTCATTTTTTCTGGTTTACCTAGATCCCAATGGATGCTACACAATTAACTCATTTTTATTTTTTTAAGTTTATTTATTTTTAGTAATCTCTACACCCAACGTGGGGCTCTAACTCACGACCCTGAGATCAAGAGTTCCATGATCTTCTGACTGAGCCAGCCAGGTGCCCCCAATTAACTCATTTTTAGAACGAGGAATAAGAATTTAGACATGAGGGGCTCCTGGCTGGCTCAGTCGGCGGAGCATCTAGCTGACTCTTGATCCTGGGGTCGTGAGTTCAAGCCCCATGTTGGGTGTGGAACCTACTTAAAAAAAAAAAAGAATTTAGACATGAAATGATTGTGGTTTTTATTTTTCTTTAAGATTTTATTTATTTATTTGACAGAGCACACAAGCAGGTGGAGTGGGAGGGAGAGGGAGAAGCAGGCTCCCCGCAGAGCAGGGAGCCCAATGCGGGACTCGATCCCAGGACCCTGGCATCATGACCCCAACCGAAGGTAACTGACTGAGCCACCCAGGTGCCCCATTGTGGTTTTTAGACATGAAATGATTGTGGTTTGGACCGGTTATTTTAGTTACCACTAGTTATCTATTGTTAACTAATCATCTAGGTCCCCCTACGTATCTGTGGTACTAACTCATTATTCCAAAAGAAAATAAGAGTTTAGATTCAAGAAGAATATCTTTTTTAGCTTCCTGACACACTAGCTATTTCTAGATATCTCCTGTAAACTAGTTACCTATGAACCACTATTCATCTCAGATTTATGAGTTCTTTCAATATGAAATATAAAGTTAGAAAAACAAGAAATATAAAGTTAGAGTAAGAAGGAAATATTTTCCAATTCAAGGCTTCAACTCCTTATACTAATATTCTTCAGGTAATTAGTTACCTAAGTACCATTATGCATCTGCATTATTAACTCATTAATCCATCATGAGAAAAAAAAAAGGAATTTAAAGTTCAGAAGAGGGACGCCTGGGTGGCTCAGTTGGTTGAGTGTCTGCCTTTGGTTTGGGTCATGATCCCAGGGTCCTGGGATTTAGCCCCACATCAGGCTCCCTGCTCAGCAGGGAGTCTGCTTCTCCCTCTCCCTCTGCTGCTCCCCTTGCTTGTGCATGCTCTCTCTCTCTGAAATAAATAAAATCTTTTAAAAAAAGAATTAATACTAATATTATTTTATTGTTATAAAATACAGACAAAGCAAATTTAGCATCTTAACCATTTTTATGGGTACAGTTTGGTGACATTAAGTGCATTCACACTGTTGTCCAACCATCATCACCATCCATCTCCAGAACTTTTTCATCTTCTCAAACTGAAACTCCATACTCATTAAACAATAGCTCCCCAGGACCACTTCTCCTAGCCCCTAGGAACTACCATTCTATTTTCTTTCTTTCTTTTTTTTTGTTGTTGTTTTTTGAAGATTTTATTTTTAAGTAATCTCTACATCTAACACGGGGCTCAAACTCACAACCCCACGATCAAGAGTTCCATGCCCCACTGACTGAGCCAGCCAGGTGTCCTTACCATTCTACTTTCTGTTTCTTTCTTTTTAAAGATTTTATTTATTTGAGAGAGAGAGCGCGAGCACAAGCAAGGAGGGCAGAGGGAGAAGCAGACTCCCCACTGAGTGGGGAGCCTGATGTGGGGCTCGATCCCGGGACTCCGGGGTCATGACCTGAGCCAAAGGCAGATGCCCAACTGACTGAGCCACCCAGGTGCCACCCTACTTTCTGTTTCTATAAATTGAACTACTCCAGGTATCACAGATAAATGGAATCATACAATATTTGTCTTTTTGTGTCTAGCTTATTTCACTTAGCTTGATGCCTTCAAGGTTCATCCATATTGTAGCATGTGTCAGAATTTCATTCCTTTTTAAGGCTGAATAATATTTTATTGTATGTATATACTACATTTTATTTACCCATTCCTCCATCAGTGGACATTTGGGTTGTTTCCATCTTTTGGCTATTGTGAATAATGCTGCTCTGAACATGGGTGTACAAGTATCTGTTTAAGTCCCTGCTCTCAGGTTTTTGGGCTGTATACCCAGAAGTGGAATTGCTGGATCATACGGTTATTCTGACTAAATTTTTGAGGAACTGCCATACCATTTTCTACAGTGACTACACCATTTACATCCCTGCCAGTAACACACAGGCTTCCAATTTCTCCACATCCTTACCAACACTTCTTGTTTTCTGTTTTGTTGATAATAGCCATCCTGCTAGGTGTGAAATGGTATCAAGCGATTTCATTCCCACAGCCTCTCCCTAACTAATCCAGCCTCCTCAGGCTGGCTCTTGCTGGATTCTGCAGGCCTCCCCCTCTCCTGGCTAGATAGCCTGTGATCAGTTTTGGCTTGGGATCAATTATAACATGAGAGAGCTACAGTGGTTAGGATCATGGTGTGCTTTAGCCTGGCTAGAACATCCATTACAACTTGGGTGATGTGGTCTCTCACATTGGAGATTTCCACGATTTATTCCATATCTTAATGACTGAGCCACCCAGGCACCCCTAAAATTTTGTTTTAAGTTTGTTTCTTTAAGTAATCTCTATACCCAACATGGGGCTTGAACTCATGACCCCGAGATCAAGAGTCGCTTATTCCTCCAACTGAGGCAGCCAGGCACCCCAGCAATTTGAATTTAGATTTGAAAAAAAAAAAAAGTGTTTTCTAGGTTCTGGATGTCTACAAGTTTTTCTTCCCTATCTCTGCTTATTTCTAGGTATCTAGTGCCCTAGGGAAACTCAGTTAACTGTAGTACTACCTGTTTGTTTCAACAAGAAATAAGAAGAGGAGGTGAGAAGAATATGGTTTTCAGCTTCCTGGATTCAACTAATTATTCCACTTAGTACAGTCATTTTTAGTTCACTCATTCCTTAGGAATCCTGAATTATCTATGATATTAACTCATTATGCCATCAAAAAATATGATTTCAGAGTTCAGAAGAATGAGTTTTGGCTTCCTGGCTTATGCTCGTCAATATACTAAGTTTTCTCTAGATATCTAGTTTTTTTAGGTATCAGCACTTATCTAGAGTTTTAAGGCAAAATTCGAACAAGGAATAAAAACCCAGTATTATAAGACTGGTTTAAGCTTGCAGGTTTCAAATACTTCTTTTAATTACCTCATGTTTATTCTAGTGAACTAATGAAACAGGTGTTACTGGAGATATATGCTACTAACTCGTTTTTTTAGAAGAGATGAGAAGTTGGATTGGTGAAGAATGATTTTTTTTTTTTTTAATTAAGCTCTACATCCAAGGTGGGGCTTGAACTCACGACCCTGAGATCAGGAGTTGCATGCTTGGGGCACATGGGTGGCTCAGTTGGTTAAGCATCTGACTTTGGCTCAGGTCATGATCTCGGGGTCCTGGGATGGAGCCCTGTGTCGGTCTCCCCACTCAGTGGGGAGTCTGCTTGTCCCTCTTCCTCTCCCTCCGCCGCCCCCCGCCCCCGCTCGCGCTCTGTCTCTGAGAGAGAGCACCAGCGGAGGGGGGGGGGAGCAGACTCCCTGCTGAGCAGGGAGCCCAATGCAGGACTCCATCCTAGGACCCTAGGATCATGACCTGAGCTGAAGGCAGACTCTTAACCGACTGAACCATCCAGGCACCCAATAAATAAAATCTTAAAAATGAAACCAGGGATGGGGCGCCTGGGTGGCTCAGTTGTTAAGTGTCTGCCATTGGCTCAGGTCATGATCCCAGGGTCCTGGGATCGAGCCCCACTTCAGGCTCCCTGCTCTGTGGGAAGCCTGCTTCTCCCTCTGCCACTCTTCCTGCTTGTGTTCCTGCTCTCGCTATCTCTCTGTCAAATAAATAAATAAAATCTTAAAAAAAAAAAAAAAAAGAAAGAAACCAGGGTTGAGTTGAAACCAGGATGCTGAAGAAAAGTGGTTTAATTCTGGAAGGTACTAATTCATTAGTTAAACAAGGAAAGAGAATTTTGAATTGAAAGATGATCCTATCTCTGATTCTCATTAACATCTCTGATTATCTCTCATTAACTACAAAAGTACAATAATAGCATATGGCATAATAGCAAATGTTACGGAGCACATCCCTTGTGTGAGGAATGGTATTCAGAGATACGTTCCAATCCCAGCTGGGACATTTCCCGAGTGAGTGACTTTAAGCAGGTTATTTAATGTCTCTGTGACCCAATAACATCACCTGTAAAGTGAAGATAATAGCAGCTCTAAGTCCATAGGGTTGTTAAGAGAATTAAATGTGTTAATACAAATAAATCAAGTAGCCCATTACCTGGAACACAGTCAGAACCAGCTAAGTGTGAGCTATTGCTTTTAACTCAATTAATCCTCACAACAACTCTTTGAGGTAGGTACTATTATTACTCAATTTTACAGACGAGGAAACTGAGGCATAGGAAGAAAAAGCAACTCACCACTTAGCTAGCTAGCAAAAGCAAAGTAAAGCTGGTATACAGATGCCAACAGTCTGACTCCAAGGGTCTCTGCCCTCATAAATTTGGTATAGCAAACCCACAATTTTTGCCCATTTTTACATAGATGAGGCTCAATTAGGTATGTAAGGTTACCAAGAAGTCGATCAACTTAACTGAAAGTTTTAAGTAAATACTACCTTGCCTGATGCCTAGATAGGCAACGCTCTCCAAAGGGGCACATAAATGACTGAAGTTTAGAAAGCACTGGAATAAATCGTGGGAATCTCAAATGTGAGAGACCACATCACTCAAGTTGTAATGGATGTTCTAGCCAGGCTAATGCACACCACGATCCTAACCACTGTAGCTCTCTCATGTTATAATTGATCCCAAGCCAAAACTGATCACAGGCTATCTAGCCAGGAGAGGGGGAGGCCTGCAGAATCTAGCAAGAGCCAGCCTGAGGAGGCTGGATTAGTTAGGGAGAGGTTGTGGGAATGAAATCCCTTGACAGATTTTTCAAAGTGAATTCAACCACTTGCTATTACCAAGTAACTGGTTTTCTACTCACCCTCCGGGAACAAAAGGCACTGAGAATGTATCCTTATTTGTCATGCACAGTAGGTGATAATTATTATTAATTATAATAATAAGGTGAGGTGAATAAGCCCCCCCCCACTTTTAGGGACCTATGAAAATTGTTTATTTTATTAAATGGGTCTGATGACAATGGTGCTTGTGAAGGTAAAAGTAGGATAAATCATGTGCATTGTCAAACATGGGGCCCATTATTAGAAGCTATTCTCAATACTCAGGATACTAACATGTTCCCACCTGCAAAACGTTTCTTTGGGGGGAGGAATCTAAATTAAATTTATTAATAGGAGAGCTTGATGGTGTTTAATTCCAGAGACCAGAGCTCTGATTGCTGGGGCTTGATGAAAAGTAAAGAGAAATCATAGGAACACAATTAAAAACATGACTTTTATCATCCTCGAAATTCTATGAATTCTTTACCCATCCTTGAGAAATGGGTAAAATTAAAAACCATCAAAATAATTGCACTTCTTAAAAATTGGATTGTATGAATGGAAGGTATTTATGAGAAGTCGATGACTCTGGATCTTATCATCCAAAAGGACAGCACTGAATAGTTAATATGTTCCTTGAGGGACTAGGATGCTGCCGTCTTTCTGACATGGATCATTACGTGACTGCTGATCTTTCACCAGGGTGTAAGTTAGCTTTCCTTCGCACCAGGTTCAGCAAGTTATTGGGCACTGGGTATATACATATATGTTTTTTTCCAACTATAGCCAGAGGGAAGTAGCTGGGCGCGCGCGGGCTTTCATTTAGCGGTATTCAACACTAAGCAAAACATCTCTTTAAGGGAGAAACAGAGCCCTCAATATGCCCTGGCTCTTTTTTATTTGATATTTATCAGTGGAGAGCAAGAGCTCTGGAAGATAGTTCTAGACAAAGGGAGATGGAAGAAGACGAAGAGGAGGAGGGGGAGGAGAATAAAAAAGTGGGAACTAACCCAAGTCCCCAGCACCCACCCAGCACAGAAACACGTGCGCTTTTGCCAAGGACCTGCGGCAGGAGGCGCGGTAGCGGAGCTCAGCATGCAGAGGTTGTAAGCCCTACAGTCGCGTCCAGCACGTGCAGCGTAAGCATTCTTGGATGCACAAAAGAGTGAGCGGGGTTCTACACTTGTACTCTTGATGTGAATTCCTTATTACAAATTTGGAGTATTTGTTCCTTTCGCAAGAGAGGGGTTTGGGTTTCTTAGAGCGTGCATCCGAGCACCTACAGTGCTCTGCAAACCCATCCTCAAGCCTCCGCTCCCGAGCGCCCCGGGGAGCGTGATGGGCTCCGCTTTCAGCGCGTTCTGGCAAAACCCCAGAGCAAGCAGCCCCCAAGCTAATCGTTTCGTCGGGATCACTAGCCCGGCTCGTGGACTCTGGGTGCGAACGGAACCCAACCACAGTCCCATCCATTAGTTACCGACTTGCCGGAGGGGAGAGTCGTGCTCAGAGCCCACACGGCGAGGGGGATACCGTCGCTCCGGTGCCGGGGCTGCCAGGGGCCCAGCGCCTTCTCCAGCCCTATCTCTGCGGCTCCCGCCCTGGAGGGGCGTAGGGCGACAGCCCCGCACCGACCCGCGTGCAGCGAGGGCAGGCGGCGGGACGTCCTCCCAACACGTCTCCCAGGGCTCGGGGGAGTGGTGGGAAGTTTCATTCCCCACCCCTTCCCCGCCCCCGGCGGGCTGCCACCACCCACCAAAGCCCCTCCCCAAGGCGGTGCCCCGCGGGAGTCGGGCGGAGTCGGCTAAGCGGCGAGTTAGAAACACCGCCCCCGTGGGGCGCCTGGGTGGCTCAGATGGTTAAGCGTGCTGCCTTCAGCTCAGGTCATGATCCCAGGGTCCTGGGATCGAGTCCCGCATCGGGCTCTCTGCTCCTTGGGAGTCTGCCTCTCTCTCTCTCTCTGTCTCTCATGAATAAATAAATAAAATCTTAAAAAAAAAAAAAAAAAAACCACCGCCCCCACCGGCGCGCGCGCGCGCCCCCTACCGGCAGCACCCTTCCGGCAAACGCTCCGCCTACTTCGTGGCCACGCCCCAACCGCGTGCTCGCCCCGGCAAGTCCCGCCCACCACACGCCCGGCTGTTGAAGTAATGAGGGTCGACGGCATCCAAGTCGGAACGTGCCGACGTTGAAGCGGAGGGTCGACGCGCCGTAATCCGGGCCCCGCACAAAAACAGGACCGGACCGGGAAGTCGCCGCGAGCCGCCGCGCAGTCTGTGGAGGCGCTCTGGACATGGAGCCTCCGCCCGAGAGCAGCCAAGAAGGCCGCGCTTACCACAGCCTGGGAGTCGATGAGTTTCGAGGAGAACCGTCGGGTGAGTGCCCGAACCAGGGCGCGGGTTTGGCGAAGTCTAGGAAACGGCCTCCCCCCGAGGGAGGCGAGTGGACGGGACGCTGCAGCGGCGCGGCCGACGTCGCTGCTCTGAGGTCGCCGTCCCACGCACCCTGGGCTCCAACGCCCTGCTCTCCCTTTTCTTTTCCAGATACGAAGCCTGCCGTGGTCTCTGAAACGGGAGGAGACGTCGAGAAGGAGCTCTGGGCCGGACCTGAGCAGGGAGCCGCGGCAGGAGGAGAAGAAAGCCACGGTGGCGCGGGAGCTGGCGGCCCCGTGGACGCCGAGAGCCAGAGGGGCGGTGGCGGCGGGGAGGAGCCCCAGGACAGGCAGCAATACCTCCACCGCAGCACGTTCATCCCGTTGGAACTGAAGGAGCTGGAGAGCGTTTTCCAACGCTCTCAATACCCCGACGTGTTCGCGCGGTGAGTGCCTTGCTCTGGGGGCGCCCCGATCTCTAGGACCCTCGGGCTCGGGCGCTGCCAGCTGGCCGGGACGCCTTGGGCTCTCTCCCAGGTCTCTCTCCCTCCCCTTCAGAGCCAAAGCTGCCTAGGGGGGCTCGAGCTCCGTCCAAGGTGGGGGCGATGCCTGATGGGCATCAAGGTAAATATTTTCACGCAGTGCATAAACGAATCGTCAGGAAACTCGGACCGGGTTTTTGTAAATAACGTTCTATTGGATCAGGATTGCGATCAGGATTAGGAGTGATATCAGGATGGAGAGTCCGGGGTGGATCTTGCCTTTATTTAACGTTTTGATAATTTGGTCGTCCCGGAATTTTTTGTGCATTAGTCTTGACTTTTAAATACTACGTTAAAATTGTTAATCTTGAATTCTGAGTTTTTCAAGGTACCCTTAAGTTTTGTACACAAAGGAAGATTGTCCCTAAAGCAAGCCCGGACTTGGGTATTAAAGAAATGTGTCCTGGGGAATTGGGGGAAAATATAAATTCAAAAACAAACATGAAATGTACATCGTATATCTCATTTCATCCACAACTCCAGATACTAAATATTTGCAATTTTCTTCCCTCAGAAAGGAGGTTGCCATACCCATGATGGAAGTCAGTAAACCTGAAAAAAGCAATTTGGCTGAGTAGCCATTCTAAAACCTGCTTCAGGAGTTAACACACTTTTGTTCCAGACATTCTCAAGTTGTTGTTTTGGTTGCCTTTTCCATGTTTGGGAAATAAGTTTTGAATTTTAGGGCTTTGGTGAGTGGAAAATGGGACAAGTACACCCCACTTTATGGAAATTGCCCGTTACCAGAAGGATTTTGCTTTCTTAAAGAAAAAAAAAGTGAATCAAACTGCTTGTCCTGTTTCCTGTACAAAATTAAATATAAATAAAGTTCAACTCCTTTTTTTTTTTTAAGATTTTATTTATTTATTTGAGACAGAGAATGAGAGAGAGAGCACATGAGAGGGGGGAGGGTCAGAGGGAGAAGCAGACTCTCTGCTGAGCAGGGAGCCCGATGCGGGACTCTGTCCCGGGACTCGATCCCGGGGCTCAATCCCGGGACTCCAAGATCATGACCTGAGCCGAAGGCAGTCGCTTAACCAACTGAGCCACCCAGGTGCCCCAAAGTTCAACTCCTTCTAACCTGTGTCATTTAGGGAGCATTTCTGGGTGGAGTCATGTTGGGGCTGGGTCAAATCTGGGAAGTATGCACATTAACACATGGAAGACCTAGGTTAGGAGAGGATTAGACTATATTCTTATTTTTAATTTTTAATTTTTTTAAAGATTTTATTCATTTGAGAGAGCGAGCAGGGGGGGAGCAGAGGGAAAGGGAGAAGCAGACTTCCCACTGAGTGCCAGAGCCTGACTGGGGGGGGGGGGCTTTGATCTCAGGATGCTGAGATCAAGTCCAGAGCTTAAGTCCCCATGGACTGAGCCACCCAGGTGCCCCTCTATTGTTATTTTAAATATTTAAAACCAGGCATGAGTTCTTAGCTAAATCCACAAAAAAAGTGGATTTATAAATACTCAGGCCTTGGGGTAAGGGAATTACCCCTTACACAGAGAACACACTATATGAGTAATGTCTGTTCATTTACACCAAGACTGATGCAAGGAGATAGCTTTTATTTCCTATTTTTTAAAAGATTTTATTTACTCATTTGAGAGCGAGCCCGAGAGGGGGGAAGGTCAGAGGGAGAAGCAGACTCCCCGCTGAGCAGAGAGCCCGACGAGGGGCTTGATCCAGGGATCCTGGGATTCCAGGATCATGACCCGAGCTGAAGGCAGATGCCCAACTGACCAAGCCACCCAGGCGCCCCATAAAGGCTTTATTTTTTTTTAATTTTTTTAAAGATTTTATTTATTTGACAGAGAGAGACACAGTGAGAGAGGGAACACAAGCAGGGGAGTGGGAGAGGGAGAAGCAGGCTTCCCGCAGAGCAGGGAGCCCGATGTGGGGCTCGATCCCAGGATCCTGGGATCATGACCTGAGCCGAAGGCAGACACTTAACGACTGAGCCACCCAGGCGCCCCCATAAAGGCTTTATTTGAGAGAACATGTGAACAGGAGGAGGGGGAGAGTGAGAGAGAATCTCAAGCAGACTCCCTGCTGAGTTTGGAGCCCAATGTGGGGCTCCATCTCACAACCCTGAGATCATGACCTGAGCGGAAACCAAGATTCAACCAATAGTCAGACTCTAACTGAATGAGCCACCCAGGTGCCCCACAGGGAGAGAACTTTTAAAGTCCAAGTGCCTGGTTCTCCTGTTGTTTTAGCCTGGATAAAGCACTGTAGACAGTGGCAGCCCTACCTTTTAATTTTCTGAAGTACTTTCATGTGTCAGCCTGAAAACATTGCTTAGAATACTCACATTATAGTGGAGGGCTGGAGGAAACCAGACATTTGTCTAAAAATTGAAGCAAATGAGAACAGTTTTCTTTTGGTGCTAAAACCTGGGAAATAAGAACAATTTTGAAAAAAGTTTCACTGAGCTAAGAAGGGTGAAAAGGTTAGAGAAGAACTGCATGCAAACATATACCTTGCAGATATGGCACAAATTGAAATTTCTGAGTGAATATTCTCAAGGAATTTCTAACCTCTAAGGATATATTTTTTTGATGGTACTATTTTGAAGAGATGGGTTTTATGGAATTTGGTGTCGATGGAGAGGCTTTTAATTTAAGCCAGATTCTTACCTGTGTTAATTTGAAATACTTTTTCATTTGTTCAGGCAGTGATAGCTAATTTGTAGGTCAAAAGATTACCATTTGAGACCAGAGAAAATCATAAGTTATATTGAGGGTATTGGTGAAAACCAAAATCCAGGGTGAGTTAGTTAGTTAGCTTTGTTCCATGGTATGTATTGTGAGTGCAGTCATGGAAATGGGATGCAGATCTGGTAGTATTGAGTTTTGGTGACTTTAGACCCAGTTTGTCTAAATTTTCCTTAACTCTACAGGCTAAAATATCAAGGCAGTATTCAGGGCACCAGCAACTCTTATGTTCTAGTTAAAAGCCACAATGCCCAGGCCTTCCTTGTCAGATCATTTTTAACTCTAAAGAGGTTTCAGAGGATGAATAACCCCTTAGACATCTTTGAGGGAAACCCGTTTAAAAATCCAACCTGCTCCTATTGAATATTTACTTTAGACTTCAGGAATTTTACCATGTTCAGTTTCCCCCACAACCGGGGCAACACTGTCCTTAGAGAGTCGGGGACAGAGGTAGCTGGACACTGATGCTTTGTGGTCAAGATACCGACATTTCTTCATCTTGTTACCAGGCTTAGCAGCAGCAACAGCTAGTGGGTGCAGTTCATCAGCTAGACCCACATCCAAGAGCTGGCAAAACCATTAAAGAATATTAAAGGTGGGAGGAGAGAGACAAAGCAGGAAGTCTAGTCCAAAGCTTAGCACATAGTAGATGCTCACTAAGGGTAAACCGAAGGGAAGGGGCTGCAGTGGTAACTTTCCTAAAATATTTTACTATTAAAAAAATAGCTTCTCCCACTGGAGTTTAATATCTCAATGGCATAACGAGTTGTATGTTGTGGGGTTGTTTTCTTTTTTTGTTTTTTAAAGATTTCATTCATGTATTTGACAGAGAAAGAGAGAACACAAGCAGGGGGGCAGCGGGCAGAAGGAGAGGGAAAAGCAGGTTCCTTGCTGAGCAGAGAGCCTGATGTGGGACTTGATCCCAGGACCCTAGGATCATGACCTGAGCCAAAGGCAGACGCTTAACTTGAGCCACCCAGGTGCCCCTGTTTTTTGTTGTTTTTTAAAAAGATTTTATTTATTTGAGAGAGAGAGAGCACAAGCAGGGGGAGAGGCAGGCTCCCCACTGAGCAGAGAGTCTGATGCAGGACTCGATCCCAGGACCCTAGGATCATGACCTGAGCTGAAGGCAGACGCTTAACCGACTGAGCCACCCGGGTGCCCCTATGGGTTTTTTTTTTTTAAGTTTATTATTTTTTTTTTTTAGTAATCTCTACACCCAACATGGGGCTCAAACTCATGATCCCTGACCCCGAGAGTCACATGCTCCTCTGACTGAGCCAGCCAGGCACCTCAGGGTTTTTTTTTTATTATGAAATTAATTGCTCAATATACTAAAACAGTCTCTTTTTCCCCTCTGATTGAAGGTTTGGTTTAAGGATAGGAGGGTCAAGTGGAGGAGATGTCAGAGGGCATTAATATATAGAAATATGGCCCCCATCACCTTGGGCCACCTTGTGGGCATAATCTTGGATGGACTCTATAATGCCAGCCTTGCTCTGGAGCCCAGTTGGAAATGGGTTTTTCTGGAGCCACCGTCGCCTGGGCAGCCTACACTGTCTGTTCCTCCTCTGCTCTTGCCTCCCTTTGGCCTGGCCTCATTTGGCATGGAATGGGCCCCCAGTAGCCGCAGCCATTTTGTAGTCCCTCTTTACTGAGTTATGGTCTCCATGACAGTTTCTCCAACGTATTTTTCTGCCAGATTCTAATTGTGCATAGCACAGCATCAAGAGCACTTCAGATGCCTGTTAAATGAGCAAATAGAAAGGGACGACTGGGTGGCTCAGTCATTAAGCATCTGCCTTCGGCTCAGGTCATGTGGGATCGAGCCCCACATTGGGCTCCCTGCTCCAGGGGAAGTCTGTTTTTCCCTCTGCCTCTGCCTGCCTGCTCTGCCTACTTGTGCTCTCTCTGTCAAATAAATAAATAAAATCTTTTTAAAAAATGAGTGAACACATGAACAAAGTCAGTGCCCTGTTGTTGTTTTAAAGATTTATTTATTTATATTAGAGAGAATGAGCACGCACAAGCTGGAGGGGCATTGGGAGAGGGAGAGAGAGAATCTCAGGCAGGCTCCACACTGGGCGTGGAGCCTGACAGGGGGCTCCATCTCCTGACTCCGAGATCATGACCTGAGCCAAAACCAAGAGTCAGATGCTTAACCAACAGAGCCACCCAGGAGCCCCCGTTTTTGAGTAGGGCACATTTTTGTATGTTTCAGTAAAGAGGTACATTCTCAGCATGTTTGTTTCTGTGTATCAAATGGGTTTAATAGTGTACGCATAGGAATTTCTTTTTTTTAAGATTTTATTTATTTGAGAGAGAGACAGAGAAAGAGAGCACGAGGTGCGGAGGGGCCAAGAGAGAGGGAGAAGCAGGCTCCCCACTGATTGGGGAGCCCGATGCGGGGCTCGATCCCAGGACCCTGGGATCATGACCTGAGCTGAAGTCAGATGCTTAACCCACTGAACCACCTAGGCACCCCTGGATGGGAATTTCTTTTCTTTTTTTTTTTTTTTAAGATTTTATTCATTTATTTGACAGAGAGAGGACACAGCGAGAGAGGGAACACAAGCAGGAGGAGTGGGAGAGGGAGAAGCAGGCTTCCTGTTGAGCAGGGAGCCCGATGCAGGGCTCGATCCCAGGACCCTGGGATCATGACCTGAGCGGAAGGCAAACACTTAACTGACTGAGCCACCCAGGTGCCCCTCTTCTGGATCCACTTTAAAGGAAGAAACCTCAGTAGTGTCTGCATTGCAAGGGGCTTTCACCGTCATCCAGTGCACTCCCTTCATTTCACAGATTTGGGACATAGGCCCAGAGGACTGGAGTTGTCAGCCCAAGAAATCCTGCAGAGTTCATCCTGGAGAAAATCAGCCTCTTGGTGGCTGTGCCCTCTCCTGAGACCTGGATCATCCAGCTATGCACAGCACACACCAGCTCAGGTCCACTGCCTCAGAGCTTACCACCTCCATCCTGCCTAGAACTCTGTTCTTCAAAGGGCTGAAGACTCAAAGCTCCCCCCAAAGCCTCATCACCGAGTCATTTTACCTCTAGGAAAAGCAAGCAACCTCCCCTGCAGGCATTCAGTCTCCTGGTGTTTACATTTTCAGGCCTGGTGAGAGTGATGCTGTTTGTACCCTTTTCACAAAAGGCCAAGTGTGCTTCCCTTACAGCCACCCTCATGTCTCCCAATCTCCTTTCAAAGTCGAGTTTGGGGGCGCCTGGGTGGCTCAGTTGATTAAGCGTCTGCCTTCCACTCAGGTCATGATCTCAGGATCCGGGATCGAGACCCGCATCGGGCTCCCTGCTCAGTGGGGAGCCTGCTTCTCCCTCTCCCTCTGCCTGCCACTCCCCCTGCTTGTGCTCTCTCACTCTCTCTCAAATAAATAAATTAAATCTTAAAAAAAAAAAAAAAAAAAGCAGAGTTTGCCAACTCGTGGCACAACCTGTGAGCAAAAGCCAGCTCTGCATGTGCGTTGAATTAACTTTTTTAGGAAAGTAAGTTGATAGCTTGAAAACTGTCATGAAGCAATTGATTTTCACTTTGAAATGGATCATTTATGGTTTATTTTGATCAATGTCACACTCCCTCCTTCTCAGATATCATCATGGAGCTATGGGAAAAGGACCCTGGGCGCAGTGGTGTGAATATGATTTTCAAACGCAATGAGCTGTGTTCCATCTCCGTCCCTGCCACACACACACAAAGGGTAGCTCTTAAGGTGAAGGTATGAATTCCCAACATTTGCATACCAATATTTTAGACTCTAGAAATACAAAAAGGGCCTCTTACACACACTCTTGCTTTTAATATCAATGGACACAAGAGATTGAAGTGCTGGCATTCAGGCATGGCTACGTAATTGTTATGCCTAAACCCATCCTTTTTTTTTTTTTAAATAGGCTCTATGCCCAGTGTGGGGCTTGAACTCATGACCTTGAGATCAAGATGCCTAGACCCAGCCTCAGCACAGTACCCAGACAAAATTAGAGGTGCTGTGTGAATTGCAGGTTTGGAGCACAACACTCTCTTGTTCCAGGACCAAGAAACTTGGTTTAGGGGAAAAAAGATGGAGGACAGGAAAAGTCTCTGTCCGCTTCTCCCTTGAACAAGGGAGACAAAGGATGAAACAAAGGATGTTTTTATTTTATTTTTTTTTAAGATTTTATTTCTTTATTTGACAGAGAGAGGCACAGCGAGAGAGGGAACACAAGCAGGGGGGGCCGGAGAGGGAGAAGCAGGCTTCCCATGGAGGAGGGAGCCCGATGCGGGGCTCGATCCCAGGGCCCTGAGATCATGACCTGAGCCGAAGGCAGACGCCTAACTACTGAGCCACCCAGGCACCCCCAAAGGATGTTTTTAAATAGGAATTGGAAAAGGAGACTGTGGAGACCTAGGGGAGGAAGAAATCCATGTCAACAGCTGGGCCCAGAGCTATGGGTCAGGATTAGGGAGCTGGGGAGTGACTGGGCCTGGCAGCTCGGCATTTCCTCTGGGAGGTAGCTGGTGGGGCACAAGGAGATGGCTCTGACCAGGTGGGCATATAAGAGAAAGGAAAAACAGAACTCAGAATTCATATGCAAACGAGTTCCTTACATCTCGTTCCATAGCCCCCACCACAAGGTCAAGCAATAGAGCTGTCTTTTCTTTTTCTGACTTGCCGACCCTCCTTTTAACTCAAATGGTCACCTTAAGGAATTTCATGAGGATTGACATAGTCATAAAGAAGGAGGGAAAGTCAAAACAGGGAGAAGGGGGTCTCACAATGGGATTGACCCTGGCCAAGGTACCTAACCCCAACACCCCAAGAAACATCCAAAAGGGTCCTATTTCTTCATTTTAAGCAGAAAAAAATTCCAAGAATATCCAGTGAATTCTGTAGGCCCACCCACTACACCAAAACTTCAAACAGGAAGTCAGACAAAAATATTTCAAGGCAGGGAACCTGGGTGGCTCAGTTAGTTAAGTGTCCCTAAACATCCAACTCTTGGTTTCAGCTCAGGTCATGATCTCAGGGTGGTGAGATCCAGCCCGGCACTGGGCTCCGCACTTGGTGTGGAGTCTGCTTGAGATTCTCTGTCTCTCCCTCTCCATCTCGCTCTCCCCCAGCTCATGCTCGCTCACACGCACACTCTCTCTCTAAAATAAATTAAAAAATAAAAAATAAAAAAAATGTCAAGGTGCTAAATTGGCTCTTCTGCTATCTATTTAACATAGAGACTTAGATTTCAGGGGTCTCCACAGCCAAACCTGACGTCCTGTTAGATGAATGCATACTATAGTTTCAAAACTTCACATAACCTTTAGCTGAAAAGAGAGTTCAGTCCATTCATTCCAAGCAAGAAACAAGAAAGCTGACCACCATCCTGGTTGAGATGGGGGTGTGAAAAGATGAGGAAAGAGAGCTCACAGTCATGAGGTAGCTGTCCAAGAGTAGCAACCGAATTCAAGGCCAGAGATCGAGGTCCATTAGCCTCACCCTGCTCCTTCTCACATTCCTTCCCCTGAGAACTAGGAGAAGACCTTAACCCCTGGGCAACAGACAAATTATATATATATACATATATATATATTAAGATTCATTTATTTATTTTAGAGACAGAGCGTGCAAGTGGGGGGTAGGGACGGAGGGAGAGCGAGAGAGAATTCCAAGCAGACTCCCCACTGAGTGCAGAGCCTGATGTGGAGCTTGATCCCAAGACCCTGAGAACATCACCTGAGCTGAAACCAAGACTTGGTCGCTCAGCTTAACCGACTGAGCCACCCAGGCACCCCGACAAATGATATTTTGAATAACTCTTAATACTCCTTTGGCATTTCAGGGTCCTTTGCACAAGATTGCATCTTCTACGTTTTTTGTTTCCCCCAACACAGCTAGGTGGTGGTTCACATGTAACATGAATAGGCAGTAATAAGAGCCACAATTTTCTGAGGGCTTACTGTGAAGCAGTACCGAGCTAAGCAACATGCACCAATTACCCTGAACCTTTTCTGCAGACGGGGAAACTAGCACAGACAGAAGTTAAATACCATGCCCAAGATCACACAACTGACAAGTGGCTGTAATGAAATTCAGTGAATTAAATATTCAATTCACATCCATAAATTCTTTGAATTTGAGTGAAAAATGTACTAGTGCATGTTTTCTATGTTTCTCTTCAATAGAAAAGATGGAAAGAAATAAAAAACATAAGTCGTATGTTCATTCTCATAACAAATCATAACATTTGTTATGTATGAAATACATACATCAGGCACCTTCTGCCCTGGAGACCTACACCAGGAAGATGATCCCATATAATGTCTGGCTTTGAAAATCAGAGGGGCATAACTCTAGGGGAGTCAGAGGGCTATAGAAAACCGAGGCTCCACTACTAAAGGGCCTGTGTGTAAACTCAGACCCAGCACAGAGGCAATAGTTTGAAAAGCACCTGGGCCTTACATGAAGATTTATTGACTAATTTTAGGGTATGTGCTAAAGGGGCAGGAATCTGTAGGAACATTCTTTAGGACAAAAGCATTGTCAAAGGAAATAAAAATACTTTGAGACAAATTAAAATGAAAATATAACATTAAAAATCTTTGGGAAAAAAAAATAAATAAAGGGGCACCAGGGTGGCTCAGTTGGTTAAGTGTCTGTCTTTGGCTCCGGTCGTGGTCCCAGGGTCTTGGATTGAACCCCGCATCGGGCTCCCTGCTCAGCGGGGAGTCTGCTTCTCCCCTTGCCTCTGCCTGCCACTCCCCCTGTTTGCACTCTCTGTCAAAATAAATAAATAAGTAAATAAATAAATAAATAAATAAATATCTTTGGAACACAGCAAAAGCAGTTCTAAGAGGGAAGTTTATAGTAATGCAAGCCTACCTCAAGAAACAAGAAAAACCTCAAATAAACAATCTAACCTTATACCTAAAGGAACTAGAAGAACAAAGCCCAAAGTGAGTCGAAGGAAGGAAATAATAAAGACCAGAGCAGAAATAAATGAAATAGAGACTTAAAAAGCAATAAGAAAGGTAGTGAAATTAAGAGCTGGTTCTTTGAAAAGATAAAATTGATAAACCTTTAGCCAGACTCATCAAGAAAAAAAAGAGAGGGGACTCAGGTGAATCAAATCAGAAATGAAAGAGAAGTTACCAGTGACACCACAGGAACACAAAGGATTGTAAGAGAGTGCTACAAAAAATTATATGCCAACAAATTGCACAATCTGGAAGAAATGGATAAATTCCTAGAAACATACAATCTTCCAAGACTGAATCAAGAATAAATAGAAAATCTGAACAGGTCGATTACTAATAATCAAATTGAATCCGTAGTCAAAAAACTCCCAAGGAGCAAAAGCCCAGCACCAGAGGGCTTCACACTTTATACTAAACTTTTTTTTAACTTTTTAAAATTATTTTTTATTATCGTGCCAACCAGAGGTGCTGGGGTATGGGTTTTATCATTGGAACTAAAGTGCATGCCTACCAGACATTGGGCAGGTAGACCAAGTGCTGTTGCCAAGTTGGCTTTTATAGGCAGTAGATGTGAAAGTGTACAGCCTGGCGTCGCAAAAGTTAGGTGTAGGTTTTCCATCCAAAACTTTCTTTTTGTTAAGATTTTATTTATTTGACACAGAGAGAGAGAGCACAAGTGGAGATAGTGGCAAATGGAGAGGGAGAAGCAGGCTCCTGGGATCATGATCTGAGCCGAAGGCAGAGGCTTAACTGATTCAGCCACCCAGGGGCCCCCATCCAGAACTTTCTAATTAGAAACCTCTCCAAATCCGCATCCCAAATCATATAATTTCTCCTACTCAATTCAGTCCTTGGCCCTCATCCCATGATCAATGGTTTTTACATAGAAGATATCCAAAAGTGCGGTCCACTTTTTCCATTTACATTCTGTTAGCATCTTTCCCTTAAGTTCTAAAAAGGGAGGTTTCCAATAATCGATGGCATGAGTTTTCATGGTCTGATAAGTTACTTCTTAGGAGGAGGAAAGGCTCAAAAAGCCATCTAGCTACTAGTAGACTGGATTCTGAATTTCCATGGCAAACTCACTGTACCTTCAAAAATTAAAGTCTGTAGAATTAGTGTTTGAATGTTCTTTCATTTAAAAACAGTATAAAATGAATAGAATAGAATAGATAACCATTAACCATGTATTGCTGAGTTAGCATATGAGGGGACTAGTTTAAAGGGCTGGACAAGAAGGGGGTTACAAATTCCTTTTGCTGCTGCATATTAGTGGAGATGAATTTCTGGAGAATAAATAAGCAATTTTCTCTGGGCTGTGAACTTAACTGTAGTGTATCAGGCTCAAATTATTAACAAAAATTTGTGTCCTCTAAGCTAACTGGGCAAAATGGGGCTTAGACCATCATAGCTCACCACCAATTTCGATAAACCCTACTTATTTTGTTTGGGATTAGAAAGAAGAAATTGTGGGGGCGCCTGGGTGGCTCGGTTAAGCGACTGCCTCCGGCTCAGGGCATGATCCCAGAGTCCTGGGTTCGAGCCCCGCCTCGGGCTCCTTGCTCAGCGGAGGGCCTGTTTCTCCCTCTCCCTCTGCCCCCACCCCCCGCTCGTGCTCGCGCGCGCTCTCTCAAATAGATAAACATCTTTTTTTTTTAAGATTTTATTTATTTATTTGAGAGAGAGAATGGGATAGAGAGAGCATGAGAGGGGAGGGTCAGAGGGAGAAGCAGACTCCCTGCTGCGCAAGGAGCCCGACGCGGGACTCGATCCCAGGACTCCAGGATCATGACCTGAGCCGAAGGCAGTCGCTTAACCAACTGGGCCACCCAGGCGCCCCAATAAATAAAAATCTTTAAAAAAAAAAAAGAAAAAAATTGTGCGGGGGGGGGTGTGGGTGTACTCCTACACACAGCCACATACACACAAACATATATATTTATGTAAAGTTACATTGGCTTTGTTATTCACACGGCCGCTCAGTGAAATGTCTGTTACCTATCGCCCTTCTCCTCAGGTATTTCAACTCGATGCTAAAGAAAGGACAAGCCCTCTAGTCCAGTTTAGATTTGAGGAGCCTCACTCGGGACCGGAAGGATGAGTGGATCCGGTTGCCCCACGGACTTCTTTATACCGATACACACATCCCCGTCCCGTGGGCATGACCGCCTAGGTCGGGGGAAGGGATTTGCCGACGTACCCGGAACTGTTTCCAAGGTTCCCTCAGGTTCGGGCGGTGGCGCTACGGCGGGTTTGGGAGCCGAACCAACTGAGATCTTCCGAGGCTCGCGAGAGCGCCCCCTTCTCTAGCCGCTTAGGGGACCCAGCGGCCGCGATGGCTCCGGTGTCGGGTTCGCGCAGCCCTGATGGGGAGGCCTCGGGCTCCGGGGGGAAGCGTCGCAGTTCGTCGAGAAGCCCTAAGCCCAGCAAATCCGCCCGCTCCCCGCGGGGCCGTCGCTCGCGCTCGAGCTCTCGCTCGCATTCTTGCTCTCGGAATGGTCTCAGCCATCAGCCGGGCGGCTTCAGTCAGGGGTCCCGAAACCAGTCCTACCGATCCCGCTCGCGGTCACGCTCCCGGGAGCGGCCCTCTGCGCCGCGGGGCAACCCCTTCGCTTCAGCCTCCTCGACCGCGTATTATGGCGGCTACTCGCGCCCCTACGGGAGCGACAAGCCGTGGCCTAGCCTTCTGGACAAGGAGAGGGAGGAGAGCCTGCGGCAGAAGTGAGTGAGACGGGCACACCTCTCGCGGGAGCCCACCCGACTTGGGAGTCTGACTTTTCGCTTTTCGCTCTTCACTCTCTGCCGAGCGCCCCTTTCTATCCCTTCGGTCCCACCCCACCCCCCGCCCCCCAGAACGCCTTTTTCCGCCCCTTTTTTCCCTTGGGTTTTCACTCATCCTCGGGCCCCTTCGTACCGCGCTCCGGTGTCCCCGCTACTACTTCTGCCTCCTGGCTTGGAGCGGTTCTGTCGGGAGCCCCAGACCTCCCCGAATTACAGTATTCGCTTGGTCGTGTCTTTATTATTTGGAAGCGTGCTTTCATTTCGCACTCGATTGAGCTCGTGGCAAAGACACCTGTTTTATTGATCACAAGATTAGCAGTGCCTAGCACTTGGTAGGCGTACCACCGCTGCTTGCTGAATGACCAGTCAGGTTTGAGGTGACAGGATGTGTACGGTGGAAATGTCGGGAAGGCTGGAGAGGAAGAGTTTAAATCCGAGGGGGGAAAAAACCCTCTGAGCCCAGATGATTGAATGTGGGAAAAGTGACCTGCTAAACTGTTGATTAAGCTACGTTGAAAAAGGTCTTGTTAAATGGTCTCAATTTGACCGTGAAAAACGAGGTCAGGGGTGAGATCAGGTGCCCTCTCATGAGTGAGTGTTGGAGTGGGAAAGTGGATAGTTTAAGAAGGAGCAAGGAAAAGGGTTATAATTATTGTCCTGTAAGTCTTAAAAGCTAATGCTTATTGAGTGTTAAATTCTGTCGGGCACTGTACTAGGTGCTTTACATGTCCTCTGTGGTGTGTTTCTTTAAGATTTTATTTATTTATTTGACAGAGCACAAGCAGGGGGAGCGGCAGGGAGAGGGAGAAGCAGGCTCCCGGCTGAGCAGGGAACCCGATGTGGGATCATGACCCCTGGGATCATGACCCCAGCCCAAGGCAGACGCTTAACCGACTGAGCCACCCAGGCGCCCCTACATGTGCGCTGTGTTAAAAAAGAAATTTAGGAGTATCACAGGCATTGAGGGGCAGGTTAAGATTCCAAAGCTGGGAGATGTCTCCATAAATCTTTTTCTTCCAAGAATGGGAAGTAATAAAGGATAGCAATGAAGAGGAAAGGCTCCAGAATCGGAATGCCTGAATTTGAAGCCATGCTTTGCAGCCTCGTAGTTGTGTGACCTTGAGCACGTTTCTGAACTTCTCTGAGCTCTATTTCTAACCATTTAAAAGGGGATAAAATTGGCACCAAGGCTTTTAGAGTTGTGATGATTTAGTTCCTGGAACAGAATTAATAGTCCTTGAGTGTTAGCTACTAGGGTTTCCTGAATGGAAGCAGAAACCATAAAAACAGTACGGAGTTAGGTTGGAGACCTACCTCTCCAAATTAAATTTTTCAGAGTTACCTCCTGGCTGTGTTAGTCAAAAAGCAGCCAACTTCCTACTGGACAATCCTCATCAAAAGATGTCAGAACTTCTTGGATGAAATTTGCATTTGTACATTTAGAAGATGAATAGTTTATCTTAAGAGTACAGATGAAGCTGGGGGCAGCAGGGATGAGAACTTGACTGTTCTTATAGCCGGTCATACTTCCCCCTGCATATATATTACAAGTTGGGTTATAAGTATAACCCTTTTAGGCACTTCAAGTGGGAAACCTGAGTCTAATTCTGCATGATTATAATACCTTTTCTCCTGAATAAAGAAGTAAAAAACAGTATATTAAAGCAATCAAACCAGCTTATTTTGTAAGGGTTTGGTGTGTGTGTGTTTTTTTAACAAATGGAATCACTAGCAGCTAAACTTTGAGGAATTGAGTCTTCGTTTTTTTGTATTTTGTTTGTGAGCAAAATTAAAAGAAAAAAATCACAAACATAAATTTTTCGTGTCCTGCAAGAGTAGATAGAGAATATAGTCCTTTTCCAAAAAGAAACTAAAGGGAAAATGGAGAAAAAAAACCCTGTATCTCGTTGAGGACAGTTTTTATCAAATAAAACTTTTCTTTCATTTTCAGAGCTCTCTTTATTTTCTATTTCTAATGCTTCATTTTAATTTTCTTTATTAATTCCTAAGTTTCTGAAAACGGGTTTGACTAAATCAAAAGTAGAGACTGCTCTTTACTCTCATAAATGTGTGTAAACAAAGAAGTTATTTCCAAATATGAAACTGTTTGTGTCACATATTGTAGAAGACGAAATGAGCAGTTAGGAGCTATGTCACGCAAGAGGCAGAAGAGATGGACTTGATAGCCTTTGAGGCTGTATTTCTGGTCTGGCCTCAGGCTGTCTGTAGGCTGTACCATTTGATAGTACTATCAAGAACATCAAATTATAATGAGTATACTTAATTTCTTAATTTAACTTTTAAAATAGGAAAATAGGACTTAAATGGACTCCTTTGAATTGATTATGTATTTAGGAGACAATTTAGCCATGGAATTATAATTTATATGCCTATATCTTCTAGGAGATTAAGTGAGAGAGAGAGGATTGGAGAATTGGGAGCGCCTGAAGTATGGGGACTTTCTCCAAAGAATCCAGAACCAGAGTAAGTGATTAAAAAATACTTTTAAAAAATGTAACATTTGTTTAAATCCAGAGACTTGTCAAAATTTTTGTTAAATGAAGAACTTTTAAGTACAGCTCATGTTTTTTCTTCTTTTTGGTGATTTATGCTATTCTGCCCCTTAGAATTTAAAAACATTGAACATACCTAACAATTAAAACATGTTGCTAGTGGATTTTAACATATTAAGTGTTCTTTTTTTAATTTATTTTTAAAGATTTTATTTATTTGACAGAGAGGTGGAGAGCACAAGTAGGCAGAGCGGCAGGGAGAGGGAGAAGCAGGCTCCCTGCTGAGCAGGGAGCCCGACTCAGGGCTCGATCCCAGGACCCTGGGATCATGACCTGACCCGAAGGCAGCCGCTTAACCGACTGAGCCACCCAGGCGCCCCTTCATTGTTCTTCTTAAATTGTAATTCATAGGGGTGCTAATTTCCTATTCATAGAAGGGTTCAGTATTAAGACAAATATATTTATATTATTTTGAAATGTTTTTTCCTCAGCCTAATAGCAGATTGAGTGTCAGGTGTTAGCCTTACAAAGGGATTTTTTTTTGAGGTACAATTGACAAACAACATGGATGGTAGAGTAGAATTTTCTTATATATATTGGCAAATAGTGACAGTTTTACTTCTTTTTTTTTTTAAAGATTTTATTTATTTATTTGAGAGAGAATGAGAGAGAGAGCACATGAGAGGGGGGAGGGTCAGAGAGAGAAGGAGACTCCCTGCTGAGCAGGGAGCCAGATGCGGGACTCGATCCCGGGACTTCATCCTGGGACTCCAGGATCATGACCTGAGCTGAGCTGAAGGCAGTCGCTTAACCAACTGAGCCACCCAGGTGCCCCAGTTTTACTTCTTCTTTACCAATTTGGGTGCCTTTTATTTTTCTTGTCTGTGGCTAGGACTTCAGTATTATGTTGAATCAAAGTGGTGAGAATGGGCATCCTTGTCTTGTTCCTGATCTTAGGGTGAAGCTTTCAGCTTTTTACTGTTGAGTGTGATGTTAGCTATGGGTTCGTCATATCTGGCCTTTCTTAAGTTGAGGTGTGTTTTCTCTATATTCACTTTGTTGAAAGTTTGTATCTTATTTGGATGTTGAGTTTTTGTCAGATGCTGTTTCTGCATCTATTGAGATGATCATAGGATTTTTATCCTTTATTTTGTTAATGTGGTATATCCACATTGATTTGTGCATATTGAATTATCCTTGCATTTCTGGAGTAATTTCAACTTTAGTATGGTGTATGATCTTTTTAATGTAGTATAAAATTTGGTTTGCTAATACTTTGTTGCAGATTTTTGCATCTACATACATCAGGGATATTGGCTTGTAACTTTTTTTTTTATTTGTGGTGTCTTTGGTTTTGGTATCAGGATAATGCTGGCCTCATAGAGTGAGTCTGTTCTTTCTTCAATTTTTTGGAATTGTTTAAGAAGTATAGGTCTTAATTCATTAAATATTTGGTAGAATTTACCTGTGAAACCATCTGGTCCTGGAGTTTCTTTTGTTGGGAGTTATTTGATTACTGAGTCAATTTCATTAGTAGTAATCAGTCTGTATTGTAATCTTCCTGATTTAGATGATTTATCTATTTCTTCTCAGTTGTTCCATTTGTTGGCACATAATTGTTCTTAGTAGTCTCTTGTGATTTTTTTCTATTTCTGTAGTATTGGGTGTAACTTATCCCCTTTCATTTCTGATTTTATTTATATGGGCACTCTGTTTTTCTTGATGAATCTGGCTAAAGGTTTTTATCAATTTTATCTTGTTAAAGAACCAACTCTTCGTTTCATTGATCTTTTCTGTTGTCTTTTTAGTCTCTTTTTCATTTATTTTTTGCTCTGATCTTTATTATTTTCTTCCTTCTATTAACTTTGGGCTTTGTTCTTTTTCTAGTTCCTTTAGGTGTAAGATTAGATTGTTTATTTGAGATTTTTCTTGGTTCTTGAGTTGGGCCTGTATAAAACTTCCCTTGTAGAACTTCTTTTGCTGCATTTCATAGATTTTGTACTGTTGTGCTTCCATTTTCATTTGTCTCAGGGTACTTTTTGACTTCCTCTTTGATTTCTTCATTGACCCGTTGGTTGGTTGGTTGGTTGGTTATTTATTTATTTATTTAAAAGATTTTATTTATTTATTTGGCAGAGAGAGAGACAGCGAGAGAGGGAACACAAGCAGGGGGAGTGGGAGAGGGAGAAGCAGGCTTCCTGCCGAGCAGGGAGCCCGATGCGGGGCTCGATCCCAGGACCCCAGGATCATGACCTGAGCCGAAGCAGACGCTTAACGACTGAGCCACCCAGGTGCCCATAAAGTAATTATTGATTAAAAAAAGTATTAATAGGTATGGACTTGTTGCCATTTTGTTGATTTTTTTTTTTAAAGATTTTATTTATTTGTCAGAGAGAGAGAGTGCACAAGCAGGGGG
Organism: Mirounga leonina; assembly: GCF_011800145.1. Taxonomy (NCBI): domain Eukaryota; kingdom Metazoa; phylum Chordata; class Mammalia; order Carnivora; family Phocidae; genus Mirounga; species Mirounga leonina. Next base: position 11,420,066 of record NW_023270175.1, on the reverse strand, counting down.
AGTGGTAAACAGAGGGAGAAGCAGTCTCCCTGCTGAGCAAGGAGCCAGATGTGGGACTTGATCCCATGCTGGGATCATGACCTGAGCCGGAGGCAGACACTTAACCAACTGAGCCACCCAGGCATCCCTTTCTGATTGTTTTGTAGTTCTTCTCTTGCTCTCTTCCCTTGAGATTTGGTGACTTTCCTTAGTGTTATGTTTGTTTTATTTTTTGTTTTTCTATTATAGGTATTTGGTCAGTGGTTACCATGAGGTTCATATATAACATTTTATGTATATAACAATCCATTTTAAGTTAGTGCCCACTTAAGTTCAGATACATTCTAAAAGCACTGCATCATCCCCCCACCATGTTTTATGTTTTTGACATCATATTTTACATATTATTATTTTATGTTTCCATTGACTAATTATTGTGGGTCTAACTGATTTTATTGCTTTTTGTCTTTTTACCTTCATACTAGCTACGTAGGTGGTTGATCCACTACCTTTACTATATGTTTACGTTTACCAGTGAGGTTTTTCCTTTCATAATTTTCATTTTTTTTAAATGATTTTATTATAAGTAATCTCTACACCCAACATGGAGCTCCAACTCACAACCCCAAGTGCAAGAGTCGTATGCTCCACTAACTGAGCCAGCCAAGCACCACTCCTTTCATAATTTTCTTACTTGTAGTTATGATTTTTCTTTTCTACTTAAAATTAAGTCCCCTAAACATTTCTTGTAAGGCTGGTTTGGTATTGATGAGCTCCTTTAGCTTATGCTTGTCTGAGAAACTCCTTGTTTCTCCTTCACTTCTGAGTGATAACCTTGCTGGGTAGAGTAATCTTGGTTGTGAGTCTTTTTCATTTTAGCACTTTGCATATATCATGCTGTTCTCTTCTGACCTATAAAGTTTCTGCTGAAAAACTAGCTTATAGACTTAGGGTTCCTTGGTATGTAACTAGTTGTTTTCCTTTTGCTGCTTTTAAGATTCTTTCTCTCTTGGGGCGCCTGGGTGGTTCAGTCGGTTGAGCGACTGCCTTCGGCTCAGGTCATGATCCTGGAGTCCCAGGATCGAGTCCCGCATCGGGCTCCCTGCTCGGCAGGGAGTCTGCTTCTCCCTCTGACCCTCCTCCCTCTCATGCTCTCTGTCTCTCATTCTCTCTGTCTCAAATAAATAAATAAAATCTTTAAAAAAAAAAAAAGATTCTTTCTCTCTTAACTCTTGACACTCTGATTATAATGTGTCTTGGTCACATATCTCAGCAGGGAGACTGCTTCTCCCTCTGCCTGACAGGCCTGGTTGCAGCTGGTGCGGGCATGCTGGTGTGTGGGGTTGGCCCTTGGCACGGCTGGCTATAAGGACTGGTTGTGAGCTGCATGAGCACTGTTGAGTAGGGCAGGCTTTTGGTGCAGCTGGCTGCAAAGTCCAGATGCGACTGATGCAGACACTCTAGTGTGTAGGACTGGGCCTCCAGGGCAGGAGCCCTTGGGGGGAGGGTGTGCTGGTCCTGGCCAAAGATGCCTGCTAGGTATGGTGGGTAGGGAGCTGCTAGAGAGGAGTGCCAGGCCAGGGTGGGCAGGTTGGGTGGGGTGAGTCTATGCAAGCAGTGCTAGCACAGTGGATGGAGAGTGTCAGAAATGGCACCCGCCAGCACCGGACCAGCTAGATGTAAGGGAAGTAAAAAGAAAATGGGGCCTGCCAATGCTTCTTTCCCTGGAGAAGGTTCAGACAGATCCCTGCCCCTCCACACACACCCTAAACTGAGTCTCCCTGGATCTCCTTCACCTCTAACCTAGGTACTTTTCAAACGAATGCCTCTGCACTGGTGTGTCCTTCAAGAGGGAAGTCTCAATTTCCCACTGCCCTCTGGCTCTCCCGGACATAGGCCCCACTTATTTTCAATGCCAGGCATTATGGGTGCTTGTCTTTCTGGTATAGGTCCCTCAGGCTGTGGAGGCTGATGTGGAACGCAGATCTCTTATTTCTCAGTGAGGGACTCTACAGTTATGATATCCCTTCTGCTGTTGGTCACCATGCCGAGGGTGTGGGTCCTGACTAGACTGTGTCTCTGACCCTCCTACCCTTCTCATTGTGGCTTTTTCTTTATATCCTTAGTTACATATGATCTGTTCTGCTACTCTTCAGTTCATTCTCAGAGATAGTTGTTCTATATGTAGTTGTAGATTTTGGTGTATCTATGGAAGGAGGTGAGCTCAGGATTTTCCTACTCCACCATGTTGATACCCTCTCCTATACTACATTTTCTTGATCTCTTCATCCCTCCATAGACACTTGGGTTGTTTCCATATCTTGGCTATTGTAAATAATGTTGCAGTGAACATGGGAGTGCATACATCTTCAAGTTAGTGTTTTTGTTTTCTTTGGGTAAATACCCAGAGGTGGAATTGCTGGATCATATGGTAGTTATATATATTTTTTAAAGATTTTATTTATTTGACAGAGAGAGAGAGAGTGTACAAGCAAGCAGAGAGGCAGGCAGAGGGAGAGGGCGAAGCAGGCTCTCCGCTGAGCAGGGAGCCCAATGTGGGGCTCAATCCCAGGACCCTGGGATCATGACCTGAGCTGAAGGCAGCCACTCAATCGACTGAGCCACCCAGGTGCCCCAGTAGTTATATTTTTCATTTTTAAGGAACCTCCATACAGTTTTCCGTAGTGGCTATACCAATTTACATTCCCACCTACAGTGTGCAAGGGTTCCCTTTCCTCCGCATCTTCACCAACACTTGTTATTTCTTGTCTTTTCGAGAATGGCCATTCTAACAGGTGAGTTATTATCTCTTTTTCATTTTGATTTACATTTCCCTGATGATTAGTGATATTGAACATTTTTTCATATAGTGGTTACCCATTTTTATGTCTTTGGAAAATGTCTATTCAGATCCTCTGCCTTTTTTTTTTTGAGAGAGAGAGAGCATGGTGCGCAAGGGGAGGTGGGGGGCTGCAGAGGAAGAGAGAGAATCTTAAGTAGGATTCACATTCAGCGCGGAGCTCGAAGCGGACTCCGTCTCACAACTCTGAGATCATGACCTGAGCCAAAATCAAGAGTCGGATGCTTAACTGACTGAGGCATCCATGTGCCCCATTACCTTTGTTTTGTTTTGTTTTGTTTAAAGACTTTATTTATTTGACAGAGGGATAGAGATAACGAGAAAGAGAGCACAAGGAGGGGGAGCTACAGGCAGAGGGAGAGGGAGAAGCAGCTCCCTGCTGAGCAAGGAGCTCGATGTGGGCCTCAATCCCAGGACCCCGGGATCACGACCTGAGCCAAAGGCAGATGCTTAACTAACTGAGCCACCCAGGTGCCCTGGTTTTTAGATTTCCCATTAAAAACAAATGTAACAGGGGGCGCCTGGGTATATTCTTTACTCCTCTTTTTTTCTTTACTCCTTTGTCATAGCTTGGTTTCCTGTATATGCATAGGTTTATTTTGGGCTCTTTATTCTGTTCCCAAAGGGATTTTTTTTTAAAAAATGAATATACCAATACAGTTTCATTTATTTTCTTTTTATATTTTATTTTTAAGTAATCTTTATACCCAACATGGGGCTCAGACTTACAACCCCAAGATCAGGAGTCTCATGCTCAACCAACTGAGGCAGCCAGGTACTCCTAGTTAGTTTTCTTGTATTAAATAGTATCTGAAGGCCTAATTCTTTTTTTTCTTATTTTTTTTCCCTTGGTGCCGTGCATAAGGTTCTTCTTCCCTCTCTAAGTCTACTTTGAGTTGAAACAATGTGCTTGACAGATATACTTGTGTTTTGTGACAGGGTGATAGAATTATTATTTGAAACTTGTTCTTATAGATACCTTTGAAAATGATCAGAGAATCTGAACTGAAAGAATGAGCTGGAAGGAACACTACAAATAATTTTCTAGGCAATACCTAAATTACTCCAGATGTTGTCTTCAGATTAAAAGATTTATATGATATGAAAATTCCTCTTCTAAACTATTTTTTAAAGATTTATTTATTTTTTAATATATTCTTTAAAGATTTTATTTATTTATTCATGGGAGAGAGAGAGAAGCAGGGTCCCCGCAGAGTGAGAGCCCAGTGCGGGGCTCGATCCCAGGACCCCAGGATCATGACCTGAGCCAAAGGCAGATGCCCAACCGACTGAGCCACCCAGGCACCCCAAAGATTTATTTATTTTAAGAGAGAGAGCAAGTGGGAGGGGCAGAGGGAGAGGGAGCAGACTCCCCGCTGAGCGTGGAGCTGGATGTAGGGCTCGATCCCAGGACTCTGAGATCATGACCTGAGCCAAAACCAAGAGTCAGCCGTTCAACTGACTGAGCCACCCAGCCACCCCATCCTCTTCTAAACTATTATAGAATTTTAATAGTACTCATTTTCAGAATTATCTATAATAAAAAGAAATCTCTTTATATGGTAGTGTGTTAGGTTCTTCTTGCTCTGGGGACAGAACAGTTGCTGCTCTACCATATGCCCTTTATACACATAGAATAAAGTGAGGTCTTCCTTTGGTCTTCTTATCTCTTGTTTTTTCTTTCTTTCTTTTTTTTTTTTTAAAGATTTTTTTATTCATTTGAGACACAGAGATCAGAGAGAGAGAGAGCATGAGCAGGGGGAGAAGGAGAGGGAGAAGCAGACTCCCTGCTGAGCCAGGAGCCCGACGCGGGGCTCGATCCCAGCACCCCAGGACCACGACTCAAGCCGAAGGCAGACGCTCAGCCATCTGAGCCACCCAGGCGCCCCTCTTGTTTTTTCCATCTTTCCTTATGGTTCTGTACATTTGCCCTGTGGCTTCTTCTGAAAATTTACCCATTGCTTTTAGTTTGAATAGTGTTTTGTAAATTCTAAAGCATTATGCAAATGTAAATGATTATTACATTATTTTGAAGGTGGTAGACCCTCGAACTATACCTTTACAAAGTCATTCCAGTGTTTGCTTTTAATTGTTCTTGGACAATTAATTGGTGTCATTACTGAAATTTTTTGATTCTATATTTTTATACTCCATGATTCACATTTTATCACTTTTCTGATTCTTACAACCATCTTCTTTAAATTCAGCTCTGATGAACACACACCAGTAGAGGATGATGAGCCAAAGAAAAGCACCACTTCAGCTTCTACTTCAGAAGGTATTTTTTTAAAATACTACAGAGCTGCTGTATTGAGAAGTCGAAAAAAATGTTTATAAATAGTCGAACGATAGACTCTGCTTGTACTCAAGTTGCCTGTCATCTGTTCTTTTTCAGTATTTCAAATACAATAAAATTGATGATCGTAATACTTGTTAGAAGTTAATTTGATATTTGTATTTTATGTAGAAGAGAAGAAGAAGAAGAAGAGGAAGTCTAGTCGTTCGAAAGAAAGGTCCAAGAAAAAGAGAAAGAAAAAATCCTCTAAAAGAAAACACAAGAAGTATTCTGATGACAGCGACAGTGACTCTGACTGTGACTCAGACTCCAGCGGTAAGAAGGCCAGCATCACTCTGCAAGCCTGGCTTCAGAACTCATTTTACTTCGTAAAACTGATTTCAGGGGAAGGTTAAACCACAAGAACGGTAGCCAAGAGTCGTTGAGCACTCGCTGACTTTGTGCCAGGCACCGCGCTGAGTGCTCGGTGTTCGTCAGTGCTGTTTAATCCACACGTCGTAACTCCAGACTACATCGTAGAGCTGGGGGATTGGGGCGCAGAGCAGCTTGCGATACCGCACTCAGGCTCACACAGCTGAGATGCAGACCCGAGCGGTGTGACCCCAGAGGGGTGGTGTCTAGCCGTACAAGGCACGTGGCAGCGAACCGAGGTGGGGTCCGGCCGGGAGACGTGTGGCAGCAAAGCGAGCCGTACAGGGCTGCATCAGCCCTGGGGAGCGGCTCTCTCGTGTCATTCTCCCACTCAGTGGGCACCTCTGCGCCATTTTCGAAAAGGCACACCACAAAGGACCCCTCCCCCCTTCAGGCTGGCAGCTGATTAGGGAAGACACCCCCCGTGGGGTGGTGCCTCACCGAAAGCCACCTTTTTGTGCCTTCTCCTGGCTGATGATTGACAGAGGGTGCCACCTCTGGGGACACATTACATAAAGGTGTCTTTTCCTCTGATGTCACCTGGGTTTCCTGGCTCCTGTTGTTACTTTTCTTCCTCACTGCGGAAGAGTGAACTACCTTTTTTTTTTAGAGAGATAGTGTGCAGGTGTGCAAGTGGGGGGAGGGACAGACGGAGAGAATCTCAAGTTGACTCCCCACTGAGCATGGAGCCTGAAACAGGGCTGATCCCACAACCCATGAGATCATGACCTGAGTTGAAATGAAGAGTCAGACGCTTAACCGACTGAGCCACCCAGGCGCCCAAGTGAACTTTCTTAGAGCACAAATGTGAGCACATCTGTCCCCTACTTAAAAATCCTTCAGAAGCTCTCTGTAGCCTTCAGGGTAAAGTTCAGACCCTGATTGATCCCTCTCTAATCACACATGCCCTGTCACTCCTGCAGCATCCTCTGTAACCAAAGAACTACTGTCTGTCTCAGCATTCCATGTTCTTTCTCTTGCTTCTGTTACTTGATACAGAGAGTCCATCTGCCTACAATGCCAATCTCTCCTTGCATGCGGCTTGGCTTACTCACTTCAACAATGGGCATGCAGTACTTTTGTAATAAAACTGATTTTTAAAAAGAACTAGCTTGGGGCACCTGGGTGGCTCAGTCATTAAGCGTCTGCCTTTGGCTCAGGTTATGATCCCGGGGTCCTGGGATCAAGCCCCAGTTGGGCTCCCTGCTCAGCCAGGAGTCTGATTCTCCCTCTCCCTCTGCCCTTCCCCCCCCCGACTCGTGCTTGCTTGCTCTCTCTCCCTCCAATAAATAAATAAATAAATAAATAAATCTTAAAAAAGAACTAGCTTAAGAGTCACCATTCCTTAACCACCCTCCCCAAACCAGCCTGATAATGAGACTTTTCTGTATGCCCAGAGTACCCCCATGCTTCCCTGTATCACTCCAAATTCCGTTTATCTCTTTACCTCTGTCTCCTCCATTAGACTGAGCTCCTAGAAAGCATGTCCCTGGCCCCAAACACATAGGGTTTTTTTCTTTTTTTGTCGTGAAAATACTCAAACATTAGGAAGTAAGGAGAATAGTATAACACTATATATATCATTTAGATTTTAATAATTTTTAGTACTTTGACAGTTGCTTTAAAGATTTTATTTGCTAGAGAGAGAGCAAGAGCGAGAGAGAGAGCACACACAAGCAGGGGGAGGAGCAGGCAGAGGGAGGAGCAGACTCCCCGCCAAGCAGGGAGCCCCATGTGGGACTCGATCCCAGGACCCTGAGCCACCCAGGTGTCCCTTGACGGTTGCTTTAAGTATCATTTTTTTTTTGCTGAGATAGTCAAAGTAAATTAGAAATATCATACTGCCACCCTAAAGATTTCTGTATACATCTCTAAAAAACAAGGACATTTTCCTACTTATTCCTATTATCTCACCCAATAAAATTAATAATAATACTCTGCATCACTGAAGACTTAGTATAACTTTAATTTCTGTGTCCCTGGAGCCTAGCAGATATCCTGATGAGCAATAAATGTTTGAATTAATTAATTTCTCTGTAACAACAAATAGGGCAATAGGATATTTACTCAAAATTACTGGGGTTTTAGAGTTTAATTTTTGTTTTTAATTAAAATGTGCTTTAATTTGCAGATGAAGATACAAAAAGAAGAGCAAAGAAAGCCAAGAAAAAGGAAAAGAAGAAGAAACATAGATCGTCAGTTTTCTCTCCAATTTTTATCTTGGAAAAGTTAAAATATATATAAAATTACATAAAATAGAGTAATTAAGTAAATAATGATAAATAGTGTAGTGATCCCCCATGTAACCATCACCCAGCTTAATAACTTTAACTCTTGGACAATCTTCACTGCCCCCCCATTATTTCAAAACCAATCCCAGATATCATTTTGTCCATAAACCAGCATGTTTCTCTAAAAGATAGGCATTCCTTTATTTTTTTATTTTTATTTTTTTAAGGTTTTATTTATTTCTTTGACAGAGACAGAGCACAAGCAGGGGAAGGGCAGAGGCAGAGGGAGAAGCTGACTCCACACTGAGCAAGGAGCCCGATGTGGGGGCTCGATCCCAGGACCCTGAGATCATGACCTGAGCTGAAGGCAGACGCTTAACCTCCTGAGCCACCCAGGCGCCCCTAGGCATTCCTTTATAAAAATCATAACCACAATAGTGTTATCATGCCTAATATATTTAGCAATAATTCCTCAATTCTCAGCAGGTTTTTATGTAGTTTATTTAAATCTGGATCCAAATAATGCCCATAAATTGTGATTGGTTGATATGTCCCTTGTATCTCTTTAAATTAGTTGGTTCCCCTTCCCTTTTTGTTCTTGCAATATTTTTGTTAAAGAAACCAAATCATTTACCTGTAGAGTTTCCTACAGTATAGATTTTGCTGATTATATTTAATTTTTTTATTTCTTTATTTTTAAAATTTTTATTTTTAAGTAATCTCTACACCTAATGTGGGGCTCGAACTCAGGACCCCAAGATCAAGAGTCACATGCTCCACTGTTTGAGCCAGCCAGACGCCACTAACTGTATTTTTATGGTGTGCTTTTAACATGTTCTTTGTCTTCTCTATTTCTTATATATTGATAGTAAGGTCCAGAGACTTGATGAGGTACAGATTTGAGTCTTTGGCACACATACTTCATAGGTGGTGCTGTGTACTTCGTCAGGAGGCAGATAATGTCTGGTTGTCTCCTTTTGTCATATTAATAGCCATGGATGGTCATTCCCTAGATTCCTTGTTTCATTAGGGATTGCAAAGTGGTGATAGTCTCATTCTGGCTTTCTTTTTTTTTTCTTTTTTTTTTCTGGCTTGCTTTCTTCATTTATTAGGTAGGATAATTCTGTAAGAGAAACCTACCCTCATCAACTGTTTGTTTACTCTGAAGTACAGTTTGTACAGGAAAGGCAGGTTATTTTTTTTAACTTTTTTTGTTTTATGAGTTTTCAGAATAATGAGTTGGACTTTTTTTAGTATCATTATGAACCCAAGGATTCAAACAATTTGATGTATTTTAATCCATTACACTTCAAATTATTGATGCTCAAATTGGTAAGAGCTGTTTTTTATTTTTATTTTTTTTAAAGATTTTCTTTATTTGATAGAGAGAGCACAAGTAGGCAGAGAGGCAGGCAGAGGGAGAGGGAGAAGCAGGCTCTCTGCTGAGCAGGGAGCCCAACGTGGGGCTCGATCCCAGGACCCTAGGATCATGACATGAGCCGAAGGCAGACGCTTAACCAACTGAGCCACCCAGGTTCCCCAAGAGCTGTTTTTTTTAACTGCTTTATTATCTTTTTGCAACATGAGAACTGTATTTCATTGTCCCCTTGAGGGATCTTTTTTATAGTGAAACATGACTTGGTTAAATAAGTTAAAAGATCTTCTAATTAAAATTCTCTAAAAATTTTAATCAGCTGAGAACTTAAATCATTTTCATCAGTCTTTCATTGCCTTAAAAAATGAGATTCCCTGTAATGTGGGGCTATTAAGTGTATTTGTATCAAATTATAATTACAGGAAGAAATACAAGAAAAAGAAGTCTAAGAAGAGTAGAAAAGATTCCAGTGATTCAAGCTCTAAAGATTCCCAGGAAGAGTTTCTGGAGAATCCCTGGAAAGATCGATCAAGTAGGTTCTTCTGGTAGACTTTGACTCAGAACAGATAAAAAATTAAATGATTGGTCAAAATGTGAATCTGTTTCTGAACATCTTTCCTGCAGAGCCTGAAGAACCCTCAGATTTAATTGGCCCAGAGGCTCCAAAAACACTTGCCTCTCAGGATGATAAACCTTTGAAGTAAGTAACAGTGTATTTTAAATATCTAAGGTACAACCCTAACTTGCCTTTCCAACTATATCTCCCTCTATGTCCTTATTTACATGCCAGGTTCCAAGTGAACTGAACTAAAACTTCCCTGTATTTACTGTGCACTTTACTATATCATGCCTTGTTCACCTTATGTCTTTCACCAACATGCCTTCACTTCTTTTCCCTGCCCTTGTTTCTTCATTACTCCCAATTTCTTCCTGTTAAAATCCTTACTATCTTTCAAAGCTCTTTTCAAAAGGAGGGGTCATGTGCTGATTCCCAGGACCTTCCCTCCACGAGTAGATGGGATTCCTACCCCTCTTTAATCCTCTAGTCCTCACAGTATTTTCTCTTTCTTTTGTGCAGTGTTTTATATGTTCTACATTGTATTGCAGTTATGTCCCCATCAGTATATAAATTACATAAGAACAGAGATTATTTTTGTATTATAAGCTTTGAGTTTAGTAGGTATTCAAGATGCTGTCAGTGAATTGACTGAAGGGATGATAGTTTTTAAAGTCCTCTCGAATGAAAGTTAATAGGTAATTGTTACTGTATAGCATTACCGGTTATAAGTCTAAAAATTATGTTAATTTGAGATATATTATTTCTCTTTTTTTTTTTGAAAGGGAAAAAGGAAAAACGAATTCACCGGAGGCAGAAGCCATATAGGCTCTGCCTGTAGGGATAAATGATCCATAATTGTAAACCATGAATCTAGACTCACTAACATCAGTTCTTTTGTTCTTCCAAAGCATCTCTGTATTCCTGGGTTAGTTATATAGGTCAGAGTGCAATGTTCACTAATTAAAGTAATTCACATCGGGCTTCCAAGCATGCTGCCACTCAGCAACTGTTATTTGTGCTGTTTTCTGAGAGAAAATCTTTTTGTGCTCTCTTCAGATGATGAGCTTTTTGTAATGATGAGCTTTTTATAATGAACTTTTTCTGAATTCTGAATTACTTTGTAGCTATGGTCATGCGCTGTTACCTGGTGAGGGTGCAGCTATGGCTGAATATGTAAAAGCAGGGAAACGTATCCCAAGAAGAGGTGAAATTGGCTTGACAAGTGAAGAAATTGCATCATTTGAATGCTCGGGTTATGTAATGAGTGGTAGCAGGTAAGTTATTGGCATCGAGGTCAGTTTCCATGATTAGATCTTTTCCTTTCTCAATACCAGCATTATATTTTGGTAATTGATTTTCATTAAGTGATCATTCCTAATGAAAAGTAGAGTATAAATTTTGGTTTAATATTGCTTTTATTGGGATAAACATGGTTGTCTAAAATTCCAAGTATGTGTGCAACTCAGCCTCAAAATCAGCTATCTTTCCAACTTGAAAGAGTCAGTCTTTCCAATGTCCTTTCCTAGTTTGTATTTTGGTACCAGTAGTTTGTCTTCTGGAGGATATAGTTAATTCAGTTATTTATCACTGCCCCATGAGGAATGTGGCATTCTAGTAGTAGGAAATCATTTTCATGAGACAGTGTTTCCTGTTTTCTGAGTTTGCTCCAACTATAGAGTCAGAGAATGTGGACTCTCTAATCTGTGGACTCTGAGAATTAAAAGCAGAAAAGGATTATGATAGCATGGGGAAATGAATATAAAATTGTGGAAGATGGGGCGCCTGGGTGGCTCAGTTGTTAAACGTCTGCCTTCGGCTCGGGTCATGATCCCAGGGTCCTGGGATCGAGCCCCACATCGGGCTCCCTCCTCCGGGTGGGGGGGAAGCCTGCTTCTCCCTCTCCCACTCCCCTGCTTGTGTTCCCTGTCTCGCTCTGTCTCTCTCTGTCAAATAAATAAAAATAAAATCTTAAAATAAAATAAAATAGTGGAAGAAAAAGCAAAGTACCAGGAAGAATGAGGAGAGTGAACTAATAGGGCATCAGTACCAAGATCAAACTGAATTTTGGATTTTTTAAAACTTTATAAATTTTTTAAAGTAGGTACATATTTTAAAATAAAGCTGGAGGCAGATATTTGCAAAACCCCTGAATCACCTCCAGAATCTTAGAATTCAGAGGACCAGCACAATAATACAAAAAGAAATGAGAGTCATAAACATTGGAAAGGAGGATACAACTCATTTTTGTGAATGATGTGATTTTTTTTTTACATAGAAAATCCTAAGGAATCTTCAGATGATTCTGAATAATAGAAGGGTTTAATAAATGGTTGGATATGAGGTTAATACATGAAAGTCAATTGCATTTCTATATATCAGGAAACAGGAATGTAATTACATAAAAAGAAAACAACATTTATAATAGTATCAGAGAATATGAAGGATTTAGGAATAAATCTTAACAAAAAATGTCCCAAGATCTCTACAGGGAAAACTAGAAAACATTAAGAGACATTAAAGGGGTCTCTGGGTGGTTCAGTCGGTTAAGCATCTGACTCTTGGTTTCAGGTCAGGTCATGATCTCAGGGTTGTGAGATTGAGCCCTGCATTGGGCTCCACACTCAGTGGGAAGTCTGCCTGAGATTCTTTCCCTCTCCCTCTGCCCCTCCCCCCACTCACCCTCTCTCTCTCTCTCTCTCTCTCTCTCTCTCTCTCTCAAATAAGTGAATCTTTTAAAAAAGACATTAAAGAAGGCTTAAATGGAGAGATACCATGTTCACATTGGAAGGCAATATATAAAGTTGTCAGTTCTCCCCAAATTGATCTGTATATTCAGTGTAGTTCCAATCAAACTCACAGCAGAGTTTTATGTGAAACTTAATAAGATGGTTCTCGTTTTTTAAGATTTTATTTATTTATTTGACAGAGACAGAGACAGCACAAGCAGCGGGAGCAGCAAAGACAGTAAGAGAAACAGGCTTTCCGTTGAGCAGGGAGCCTGCACAGGGCCTGATCTCAGGACCCTGGGAGCATGACCTGAGCCGAAGGCAGATGCTTAACCAACTGAACCACCCAGGTGCCCCAATAAGATGGTTCTAAAATTTATGTTTGACTAGAGGGGCAAGAATAGCCCAGTCACCTTGGAAGAAGAATAGGAAGATGAGATTTGCCCTACCAAATATGAGGACTTATTATGAAGCTTACAGAACTTTAGAAAGTACAGGAGAACAAATGAATTGTTCAGTGGGATAAAATATGAAGCTCGGGGGCAGAGCCATACATGCGTAAACTTAGTTAGGTAAAAGAGATTACATGTCAGGGGCGCCTGGGTGGCTCAGATGGTTAAGCGTCTGCCTTCGGCTCAGGTCATGATCCCAGGGTCCTGGGATCGAGTCCCACATCGGGCTCCCTGCTCCTTGGGAGCCTGCTTCTCCCTCTGCCTCTCTCTCTCTCTCTGTCTCTCATGAATAAGTGGATAGAATCTTAAAAAAAAAAAAAAAAGAGATTACATGTCAGATCATTGGGGAAAGAAGGACCTATTCAGTGAATGGAGCAGTAGAAAAATGGTTATCCATTTGGAAAAAGATGAAAGTAGAGCCCTGCATCACCATAGGGGTGCCTGGCTGGCTCACTAGAGCATGCAACTCTAGATCTCAGGGTTGTGAGTTCAAGCCCCACGCTGAGTGTGGAACCTACTTAAAAAAAATCTTTTTTAATTAAGAAAAAATCAGTGCAGCAAGAATAAGGACTTAAATGTCAAAAACAACTTTTTTTAAAAAAGATTTTATTTTTTTATTTGACAGAGATAGCGAGAGCAGGAACACAAGCAGGGGGAGTGGGAGAGAGAGAAGCAGGGTTCCTGCCGAGCAGGGAGCCCGATGTGGGGCTCAATCCCAGGACCCTAAGATCATGCCCTGAGCCGAAGGCAGGCATTTAACACCTGAGCCACCCAGGCGCCCTCAAAAACAACTTTCAACACTCTTAGTGTAAAATATAAGTAGATATCTAACAGATCTTGGGGTAGTAAAGTGTTTCTTAAGACTCCAAAAAATGTATTAATCATAAAATAGTGATAATTTGCCTAAGTTAAAAGAAACAACTTTTGTTCATCAAAAGACATCTTAAAATAAGTAAAAAGACAAATTTTAAGCTGGGATAAGATCTTACAACTGATAGTATTGAGAATATTTAAAGAATACATACAATCCGAACAAAAAATGGGAAAATGACACAAACAGGCATTTGTTAGAAGAAAAATATATGGCCTACCCATACATAAAAAGATGTTCATTATCATTGGAAATGGAAATCAAGAACATGCTGAAATACCATTTTACATCTATTTGATAGAAGTTCAGAGTTCTAACAGTACCAAGCATTGGAGAAGATGTAGATCTACAGGCTCACTTAAATACTGCTAGTGGTGATATAAATTGGTACAATGATTGGAAAACAGTCTGACATCATCTTGGAAAGTTGAGCATTCGTAAGCTTTATGTCCCAGCAGCTCCATTCCTAGATACCCAAGAGAAAATCTTTCCCATGTACTAGGAGACGTTACATAGATGTTTTACAACATTGTTCACATAGCACTTTGTGTTCCAAATAAACTCTATTCACTGTGCCTTGAGCAACCTTAAATACATTGTCATCCCCTTGTCTTTCCATTCTGCTGCTCCCCCACTTTCACACTAATCTTAAATGATTCTCCCTCTTTTCCTTACTCAGTTTTCTCTATTTTTCTAGGCATAGGTCAAGCCTTATATATCGAACTGACTTTGTAGAATTGGGTTACATAAACGTAAAAGAGTTTCATGGAGTTTTCCCTCTAAGTTAGCAGACCTTTTGAAGATAATGTAATAGTTTCTCTCTGCTCCCTATACTTTCCTGAATTAGCCCTTGTGATAAATCTCTTCTTGGAGCTGCTGCTGGATTCTAAGGAAGTTAAATCCACTCACAAAACTCATCAAATTCTATTATAGTATTAGACCTGGTCCTTTTGGTTGTATGATAAGTTAGAACCATGAGGAAGTTCTGCCTGACTGATGACAACTTAAACCTTTCTTCTGTCCTACTGTCAATTCCCCAAAGGCAAATTCCACATATCACATAGGAAGATTAATAATTTGCTAGTTTCTGGTTGTTTTAGTAGAAACAACAGAACTAGACTTATGCCCTTAGTAATTGAAATTAATAACATTCATGATGTTGACAGAACATCAGATCATTATTTGAGTACTGAAAATGAATCAAAGGATACATTGGCAGATAAAATAAATGATCTTTTGAAAATCCAACCCATTACCAAAACAATTTCTATTTGTCAGTTTTTTAAATAGAACAGTCTGTATTAAGAAGGATTAGTGAGGAAGTACTGTGAGAAACATTACTGAGAAATTAAGCAAAAAATAAAATTATCTCCAGGCATCGCCGAATGGAGGCCGTGCGACTGCGGAAAGAGAACCAGATCTATAGTGCTGATGAGAAGAGAGCCCTGGCGTCCTTTAACCAAGAAGAGAGGCGAAAGAGAGAAAACAAGATTCTGGCCAGTTTTCGAGAGATGGTATACAGAAAAACTAAAGGGAAAGATGACAAATAAGGATTTTCTGATTGTTCAGCAGACATTTTTAACAAAAAAAGAAAGTCTGGGTTCCACATATACATACAAAAAGATTACTATGACCTGAAAAAGCTTTACAGTGCTACTGTGCCTTCTATTTAATTCTTTCAGTCCTTCAATAAAAAGCTGCTTATTGATACAATTTTAGCAAGTTCTTTGGGTTATTTTTGGATTGACCATAATAACTTTCTGGTTTAAAAATCCAAATTACGAATGAAATCATACTGTACTTGGGGAGGTGGCATTGAGAGAAAGTGTCAGTAAGATGCGAAACTTAATTCTCACACCATGGGACAGTGCTACTGTTAGCTCTACGTGATGCCTGTCCCCCACTCCCACCCCAGTGAGCTTGTGGGAAATCATCATTCCTCTACGTTGAATGTGTTATAAATGGACTTGATAGAAACATACAGGAGGCCACTTTTGTTAACAAGGTGAAGGCATTGCTGAAAAAAGCAAATCTGGAATTTGAAAATCGACTTGTATAATATATAGTCTGCCCTGGAAATAATGTATTTTGGTTTTAGTCCCTACGTCTACCACACATCCAGCAAACAAGCCAAAAACCAAACTAACCCACAGACTTATTGAGTTGAAAATGTGAACGTTAGTGTTTTAAGTTCTTAAAAGGTTACTTAAAAATGGTTCTTCAAATATAAAATACTGGGAAGTGTACTGTTCTGCCAATGTAAGTAGATTATTTCCATCTAAGCTATGCTTAGATCGTTATTTGAATACTGGAAATGAATGGGAGTCAACTATGGTTAGGAGTTTAATAGGGAAAAATATATTGAAGCATTGGTTTTAATTTAGTTGTTTTATAAGGATGAAGTTAAAATGATATTAAACGTATTTTAAGTCTGTCCTTTATGTAATAAGCATATTTCATTTTAAACATTGTTAAACGTTTCATTTTATTTTTTATATCTGTCATTCAGTTTAACTTTGTATGAACTCCTCACTTTATCACCTTTTTATGGCTACTGTTGACTTTTAAGTTTGAGAGAAATGGAAAATTCTGGGACTAGCAGTTCGTGATCTTTTTTCTTCCCATTATTTTGTTCAGTTTGAGTTGTTAGGTCACAAGAGTGAAAGAAAAGGGGACAGTAGAAGTTTTGGCTGTTTTTGTTAAGGTTGTTTTGAGCTGTGTTATTATGTGTCTAGAATAAATCTAAATTACCTGGGGGATGGGGAAGTTCTAACTCTGTGGTCATAAAATGCTCTCTCTTCTTGTAATAGATTAAAGTGTTTTTTCCCCAAAGTTTTAAAATAAGGCAGTCATATTTCAAAGTATAGATAAAAAGTTTTACTATTTAACATATGTTCTAGGAAAGTGTCTACCTTTAACCCACAACTAAGGAACTAAACCATTTGGCGTGTAGCAACGTTTAGGACTCCTGAAGATGAAATGATTTCTGTTTATCATCGTTGCCGCCTAACCTGATCAATATCTTGTTTCCTAAAGGTAAAAGGAAGCTAGGTTCCAAATTTATGAGTTGTAATCCATCTACTTCCCTGTGTAATAAAACCTAAATTTATAGTCCCTATTTAAGAATTCTGTTCTCTAAGAACATTATTTTTTGTTATTGATTCCTAGAGGCTGAATGAGTTTGCACTCTTATTTTCAGTAGGCAGAGCAGTTTAAATGCAACGACTCTGTGATAGAGGATTATTGTGGGGTTTTATTGGATTCGCCTGTGTCCTCCACAGAGTAGATAGTAAATGAAAGAAAACATATTAAGGTATTTTAGAACTTTGTCATTTCTTTCATCAGGGTTTGTTCCAGAAAGATCTGCCAAAGAACAGCTTCAGTAGCATGTTTTTTGGGAAAGAGGAGGATAGAATAAAAGGGCTCAAAGTATTCTGAGCTCATGGGAGTTACTGCTTCAAACTGTTGAGTCACCTGAGCCGTAAGTCCAATAGGAGGGCTGTTGCATTTGAAATTCATGTTTTGTTCTTCAGGAAGACTTACCTAGTTTTCCACTTCCTTGCCTGTGGTTCTGATAAGATTTTCCCTTCTTTTATGTTTGTTGCACAAATGTAACAGTTAAAAGAAGAAGGAAGAAAATTAACCACGGTCTTAGCACATCAATTGTCTTTCGTATTCTGTGTTCCCTTCCAGTGCTTGTCTGCATAAATACGTATTCTGATATACCTGTACGTAATCACCCATAATGTAATCTTGTCTTTGGTGTTTTAAACCTTTGCAGTCGGACAAGACCGCCTCACGGGGCTGGTAGGAACAAGTGATGACCTGGTGTGAGGATGAAGCCACCCTGCTGCCCTCACGGTTATGATGCTGCGTGGTACGCGGCGCGCCCAGGTTCAGAGCAGCGGAGTGTAGTAGTAGTTAACAGTGAGGCTGAACTCAAAGTAAGCGAAGGGGCCTGTGACTAGGGAGACCTTTAGGCTGGTTATATTATGAGCTGTAGAACTCTGGCCGTTTTCCTTTTCCCCAGTTATGCCCATTAAAGAGGTGTGTCTGCTAGAGAATTAGGCTCCGATGGGGGAACAGGCAGCCAAGTATCATTCTCAGTCTGACAGGTGAATTTTAGGAAATCTCTAAACTTGGCTTCTGTACCTGTAAGACTCAAGTGATGTAGACCGTGATGGGAAAAACCACTTAGAAATGGAAAACAACTTACTGGTTACTCTGCTAATGTGATGGAAATTGCCAAATGGAAAGTGAATGAATGCAAAAAAAAAAAAAAAATACAGCTGGATTGTTCGCCACAAGTTTATTATTCAATAAATTTTCTGTGGTTTGATGTGCAGTATCGTATTTTTAATACATTCTGATTAGAAGTCCCATCCTAAAACATTCTGTAAGAATTAGACACAATTGAATTAGAAGGAAATTGACTCCATTAAAATATTTTTGGCCTCAATAATATCCCTCAGCCATTTTTCTTGAAAGCGAGTCATTCCTGGTCTGCAGAGGAAGAAAAACATACGAAAACTTTTTAACATAAAACACTGAGCCAGGGATTCCCTGTTTATTCTGTTACATTCCTAGTAAGTAAGAAGTCTTTTGAGGGTGGGGAGCAAAGGTTGTCTCTATTCTATAGGCCCAATCAGTAAAAGGATTAATGAGTTTATATGTAAAGATTCTCTAAAAGAGCTGCTGTACAAATAAAAGATTATTATATAGGACTTAATTCCATATGACTGAAATTTCCCATAGAAACAATAGACATGACCCACTTTGCCCCCACCATCCTTTAGCAGTTAATCCTCAAGTTTCTAATTACTGAAAAATGAGACATTAAAAAATTTTTTTCTAGAACAATGGCAGAATCCTTTCAGCCCATCCTAATGGGGTGGGTGGGCCAAAGAAGGAAAGTGACCGTTACATGAGTTATCTGTGGCTATGGGCCCGCTAGGTTCCTGGGGTGTGAAGACCTTTGCCCACCACCCTTTTAAAAATAAGTCTCCAGGGGCATCTCGCTGGCTCGGTCAGTAGAGCATGTGACTCTTGATCTCAGGGCCATGAGTTCTAGCCCCATGTTGGGCATAGAGATCACACACACACACACACACAAAGTCTCCAAATGTTCATTACCTGTGAACTAACGAAAGGCCCTCAAAGATATAAAAGACCTCAATGGGCATATCCTAAGAGAGAAAAGGATAACTGTTAGCTTATACCAATCATACCAACTCGTAATTCCTTCCATCCCTACACTTGTCCATATGTATACTCTTAAGTTTCTAGAATTCATCCTCCTTATTGGAATGTCTATAGGTGGTAGTTCTTTGTCACTTCAAATCTCTGTTCCCCAAAAGATCTTTTTGGCAACAAATACCTGAAGAATCTCTGCAAAATTGGAAACAAGTCAGGAAAGGCTTGTGCTCCTCATGAATAGTCATTTACCTTCTTTTTATGTTCCACTCTACTCGATGGACAGTATTTACCTCTTAGGAGTAGGAAAAGAATGAAATAATATAGATAAACACGGTTTGAAAACATTTTTAAAGCAGCATAAAAGTGGAGGTTGTAATATTGTCTCAGGGGTCTCCACCCATGCTCCCTTCCAAAATTATATGTGGAATTCAGAGCAAGAGCCCTTCTCCTAAGCCCTCAATGTACAGTCTCTGGTCATGGTCTTGCTTACCTCCAGCAGCCTTACTTTCCAATCTCCAACCTTGCCAGTTAGCAAGACAGCTGATGGCAGGATAGATGACCAGGAGGAATGAGAGCTCCATGTACTTTACCTTTTTACATGATTCCAGGTTCAAATACATAAGTTTGTAGTAGGATAGGATAAATATAAGACAGAGTTGGCTCACCGTGTAGTCCTCTGTGAAGCTCTGGAGGCAGACCAAGCCTCAGGTAACTTCTGTGACAGAATGGGCAGCAAGGGGGAAAATAACGTGTGTATGTCTGCTGTATTCCAGGCACTATGCTTGGGACCAGACCTGCTCCTCTGATGACCCAAACCCTGGATTTGTGGATGTTATTTGGATTCCTTTCACACCAGCTATCAACATACTTCATATTCCTGATCTACCTGGTTGGCCACACACAGTCATTCCTTCAAGTATTTATTGAGTGCCTATTACTTGCCAGGCCTCATTTTACAGCAAAACAAAAATTCCTGCCTTTGTGGAGCTTATGTTCTGGTAGGGGGAACAGACAACAACAAGATAATAAATTACATGGACTATCAGAAGGTTAATAAAGTGTTAGGGAGAAAAAGCAAAAGCATGGAGGAAGGGATAAAAGTGTGACGTAGGAGGTGAGAGCAGGATGTGCACATACCTAGGGGAGAGTGTTCCAGTCAGAGGGAACAGCAGGTGCAGAGGCCCTGAGGTGGGACTCTACCTGGATTATTAAAGAGTCGCAAGATCACAGCTGGAGGAGAGGGAGGGAGGGAGGAGGAGGAGGAGGAGGAGGAAAGCAGAGATAGCAAGAGACCAGGTCACGCAAGGGCCTACCAGGCCCTCACTACTCAAAAGTGTACTCTGTGGGCAGGCACACACCTGGGAGCACCACCTGGGAGCTTCTTAGCGATGCAGAATCTCAGGCCCCACCCCAGACCTGAATCAGAATCTTCCTTTCAACAAGATCTGCAATTAATGTGCATGCACTTTGAAGTTAGAGAAACACGTTGGAACATTTTAAACAGAGCGGAGTGACGTAAGTTCATTTTATCAGGCTCACTCTGGCTGGCGGCTGCTATTTTGAAAAGATACACAATGAGGGCAAGGGTGGAAGCAGAGCGACCAGTTAGGAGGCTATTGAAATCATCTTGGTAAGAGAGGATGGTGTCTTGTATCAAGGTGGTAGAAGTGGAGTGGTAAGAAATTGTTGGGATTCAGGACCTATTTTTGAAGATAGGGCCAATAGGATTGCTCATGTGTTGGGTGAGGGATATGAGTCAAGGACGATGCCAAGGATTTGGGCCATGAATGGAGATGGGAGGTCTGTGGGCAGGTCAGGTTGGGAAGGGAAAGTTGGAAGTTCAGTTTTGGATACAAGAAGTGAGATGTTTATTAAACATCCAAGTGGCAGAGATCTGGGCTGGAGATGCAGATTTGGGAAGCATAAGCTAGAGGTGGCATTTAAAGTCAGGAGACGATAAGATCACCAAGGAGAGGAGTATAGAGGACAGGTTCGAGGCCAGCAGAGACCGAGAAGGAATGGTCAGTGAGGCAGGAAGGAAAACCCAGATAGTGTGTGCTTCTAGCAGCCAAATGGAACATTTCACGAAGCAGGGAGTGAGCAGCTCTGGCAAGCGCTGTAGAGTGCCCAAGCAAGATGAGGACAGAAACAGGACTTAAGTCTTACGAAGAAGGGGTCATCAATGACCTTGACGGGAGAAGCCTCCATTTTCATCGAAGTCTCATCTAAGCGAACGGGGCAGGAAAGGAAGAGCTTACTAGAGGTTTGTTCTTGACGATCTTGATGGTGAAGTAGGCAGAGGCGGTGACTTGGGGCATGGGTCTCTTAGCAGTCGGGATGCTCCAGCGCACACAGTAGTTATAATGGTAGCTGTGAACCAAGTCTTCCCTCTCTATAAACTCTGTGTAGTATACCCAGCGGTTTTGATACTCCCAAGTCTGTTTCATATAAAAGAGAAAGAACACACAGAAAAGCGAACTTTTTTTCAAGTCCTCTAGGTAAAGGCGACAACACGGCGGTAGGGGTTACAGCCCAGCTTCGGGCATCCGTTTCTGACATTTTTGACCGGGATG
This sequence comes from Mirounga leonina, assembly GCF_011800145.1. Taxonomy (NCBI): domain Eukaryota; kingdom Metazoa; phylum Chordata; class Mammalia; order Carnivora; family Phocidae; genus Mirounga; species Mirounga leonina. Next base: position 11,398,537 of record NW_023270175.1, on the reverse strand, counting down.
CAAACTAGAGTCAACTCCCAATCCGTCTCCACAAGTGGAGGAGAGAAAAGGTAGAGCCGACATGAAATGAGTGAGTAATGCAACCTCCCTGGAGAGCGGGCTTTGGAACCCAGAGGCGCACGGTCAGGTGTGTAGGCGCGCAAATACACCACATGCACGCATACACACTGACCTCCCGCCAGACCCTTACTTGGGAGGCAAGTTTGGTTAGTTGGAGAGTAACTAGAAAGGGATTGGAACATGTGTTCTGCTCACTCCTCTTGGGAGGCCTGTAGATGTCACTGATGAAAGTAATGAGGCTGATTTCACAAGCTGTTTCTGAAAATCAGCCTCACTTCAATGCAGCCATCGGTGGTACATAAACTAAGTTTAGAAAAGGAATGAGTCAGGCACTGGGATCATCCAGATCCCTGAGATCCCTATTTTACCCCCTTGGAGAAATTTTTCTCTCCAAAGCATGAATCTCACTAGTGCCTAGGGCCCACAGAAGTCACAGTGCAGCCCCGATTCTCAGTCCAGTGCCTTGAACGCTGTAGGTATTCAACAAGTTCAATTCAACTGAACCCCCTTGGGTTGGCTATTGGGGCACAGGAAGCTTCCACATCAAAAAAAAAATCCTGAATTTAGTTGAAGGTCCACAGAAGGAAGGAAGTGGGACAGTCTAACAGTTTCAGTGATGTGAGGAGGAACAGTTGGAGGGAGATGGCTAAAAGATTTCAGGCCCTCTAAAAAAAATTTTAAAAGTAGGTTGGCCTTCTGCCTCAGCTCACTTTCTTTCTTTCTTTCTTTCTTTCTTTCTTTCTTTCTTTTTTTTTTTTTAAAGATTTTATTTATTCATTTGAGAGAGACAGAGCACAAGCAGAGGAGAGAGGTAGAGGGAGAAACAGACTCCCCGCCGAGCTGGGAGCCCGATGCGGGGCTCGATTCCAGGACCCTGGGATCACGACCCAAGCCAAAGGCAGACGCCTAACCATCTGAGCCACCCAGGAGCCCCAGCTTACTTTATTTCAAACTTATACCCAATTGATTGTTTCAGTCAGCCAGACAGGAGCACCAGACTCTAGATTCCCTGGGATCAGAATTGTGTTTTACACAGATTATCATTCCTTTTATGAAGGAGCCTGCTACTTAACCCTTTGCGGCCCATTGGAGCGTGGCTTTCTTTCCAACCTTTCTATATGAATATATTTCTTCAGCCTTCATGTTGAATCTGTCAGACAATCAAAGACTTTGTACCATCGGAAAGGGCCCTAGACATCATTTAGGGAAGTCCCTCCCTTTGCAGATGAGAATATTGGGGCCTAGCCATGGGAAGGGACAGTACAACGCAACAGTGGGGACTGGGACCCAGGGCTCCCAAGCAGCCCGCTCAGTGCTCTCTCCCCCCGACCAGATGTCTCTGTTCTAAGATTCTCTTCCTCTCAATTTGGTGCCCTAGAGTTTTTTTTCTTTCTTTCTTTTGTGAACTAAGGCAGCCTTAGACACATTAAATTCAGCCATCTCCATCAAGCCAGTTTCCCCATTTTTATCACTGTCCAGGCAGCCGACTCCTACGTAGCTCCAGTGAGTATGTGTTATCCTTGTGTTTTGTAATTTTTACATAACATTGCTTCATATACTCGCTTCCAGGAAACAATATCTCATTGTGCTACTCCACCATGGATGGCTTAGCCAATTACATATTATTGGACACTCAAAATCAACAGGCACCTGGAAGTATATGCACAAAACTGTTATCAATGGTAAGTGACGCTTGAGGGAGTAGAACCGGGTATTGTGGGGGTGGAAGGAGAGCTTTCCTTTCTACTTTGTGTCCTTTGGCTCACTGGGGATATTCCTTTTTTTATATAATGTCTTATTTTATCATAAAAATAATTTTAGGGCTGCCTGGGTGGCTCAGTCGTTAAGCATCTACCTTTGGCTCAGGTCATGGTCCCAGGGTCCTGGGATCGAGCCCCACATCGGGCTCCCTGCTCGGCGGGGAGTCTGCTTCTCCCTCTCCCACTCCCCCTGCTTGTGTTCCCTCTATCACTGTGTCTCTCTCTGTCAAATAAATAAATAAAATCTTTAAAAAAAAATAATTTTAACTGGGTGTTAGGTGTTGGGGATTTTCCAGCTTTTCTCTTAGAAAGAACTTATTTGTATATTCATGTTGCCAGGTTGTGTTCCTTAAGAGAATAAACAAATTGTGCCCATTGGCCGTGTGTAAGTGTACCTCTTCCCTCTCCAAAACACACGAGCCTTTGGACATCAGGTTTCATCATTCTCATTCACATTGTAATACCTTAAAATCTTTTGAATTTGCATTTTTCACTGATAGTAAAACTCTGCATTATTTTTGTCATCAAAAAGAACTTTTCAGGGGCACCTGGGTGGCTCAGTTGGTTAAGCGTCTGCCTTCGGTTCCGGTCATGATCCCAGAGTCCCGGGATCGAGCCCTGAGCCCTGCATCGGGCTCCCTGCTCAGTGGGGAGTCTGCTTCTCCCTCTGCCTCTCCTCCCCACTCATGCTCACTCGCTCTCTCTCTCGCCCAAATAAATAAATAAAATCTTTAAAGGAAAAAAAAGAACCTTTCCTATTATGGTGGCCAAAGTATATCAGACCTGTGATCAAAACTTCATTTTGCTGCTTAATCAGAAAGACTTAGGACAGGGGTGCCTAGGTGGCTCAGTCGGTTAAGTGTCTGACTCAGTTTCAGGTCAGGTCATGATCTCAGGGTCATGGGATAGAGCCCCACAATGGGCTCCACACTCAGGGCAGAGTCTGCTTGAGATTCTCTGCCTCTCTCTCTCCTTTTGCCCCTCTCCCCACTCATGCACGCTTTCTCTTCCTAAAATAAATAAATAAATAAATATAGTCTTTAAAAAAAAAAAAAAAGAAAGACTTTGGACAAATAGTCCAACCTCTCTGAACCTCGGTTTCTCATCTGTAAAATCGGTACACTGATGTACCTACATGCAGGTTCATTGTGGGGGTTAGGTGAGATCATGCATGTGAAGTGCTCAGCGGTACTTGACACATAGTAATGCTCAGTAAGTGGTAACTACTAATTTGGCATCCCCTGGTGTAGAGTGGACTCTGGGAAATCTTCAGTAAGCTTGATCAAGAAAGCTCTCCATCAGAAATGTCTGACACTTAGATGGCAGACTTCACTTCTAGGGCTCACTGCATTAGCAGGGCTGGGAACAAGGTGATTTTATGTCAGTAGCTTTATAGAGCTTTTAACGTTTCAGTTACTTTCTACTTTCTAATCATCTTATCCTCATAACAGTGCTACACAGTTCATCTGTGAAAAATAATGGTATGGCGAGAATAAATCTGTCCGTGTAATCAACACATATTTTAGAGCATCTCCGTGTACCTGAGCTTTCTAGGGGCAGGGGACAGAGAATTGAATAAAAGCCTCTGCCCTCATTGACTATTTGATCATTGACTATTTGGAAGAAAGGCAAAGGGTAAGTAAATAAAATCTAGTATCTTAGGTAGAACTGAATACTAAGGGAAAAAGTAAATCAGAGGAGGAGAATGGGTTGCAATTTTAGATGAGGTGGCGAGGAAAGGCCTCAGTGAGCAGGTAGAATTTTTTTTTTAATTGAGCTGCAGTTGACATAGAGTAGTATATTAGTTTCAGGTATACAACATAGTGATTCAATATGCACATTATGAAATGATCACAATAGGTCCGTCACCATACAAAATTATTACAATATTGATACTATTTGCTGTGCTTTTCATCTGTGTGACTATTTTATTTTATTTTATTTATTTTTAAAGATTGTATTTTGAGTAATCTCTGTGCCCAACGTGAGGCTCAAACTCACAGCCCCGAGATCAAGAGTCACACACTCCACCAACTGAGCCAGCTGAGCGCCCTGTGACTAGTTCATTTTATAACTGGAAGCTCATACCTCTTAATCCCCTTCACTTGTTCCACCCAAATCATACCCCTCTCCCCTCTGGTAACACCAGATTGTTCTCTGTATTTGAGTCTGTTTCTGTTTTGATTTGTTAGTTCATTTGTTTGGTTTTTTAGATTCCACATGTAAGTGAAATCATATGTTATTTGTCTTTCTTTAACTTCACTTCTTAGCATAATACCCTCTGGGTCCATCCATGTTGTCACAAATGGCAAGATTTCATTCTTTTTTATGGCTGAATAATATTCTATTTTATATATATCACATCTTTGTTATTCATTCATCTATTAATGGATGCTTAAGTTGCTTCCAATCTTGGCTTATAGCAAATAATGCTGCAATGAACATGGGGTGCATATATCTTTTCAAGTTAGTGTTTTTGTTTTCGGAAAAATACGCAGAAGTGGAATTGCTGGATCATATAGTATTTCTATTTAAAATTTTTTGAGGAACCTCTATACTCTTTTCCATAATGGCTGCACGAATTTACATTCCCACCCAACAGTGCATGAGGCTTTCCTTTTCTTCACATCTTCACCAACAATTGTTATTTCTTGTCTTTTTGATATTAGCCATTCTGACTGGTGTGAGGTGATATCTCATTGTGGTTGTGATTTGCATTTCCCTGATGATTAATGACATTGAGCATCTTTTCATGTGTTTCTTGTCCATCTGTATGTCTTCTTTGGAAAAATTTTCTATTCAGGCCATCTGCCCGTAAATGAATTTTTTTTTGTGGGGGGTGTTGAGTTGTATGAGTTCTTTATATATTTTGGATATTAACCGTTTATCAGACATATCATTAGCAAAATATCTTCTCACATTTAGTAGGTTACTTTTTCATTTTATTGATGGTTTCCTTTGCTGTGCAAAGGTTTTTTTAGTTTGATGTAGTTGTAATTGTTTATTTTGGTTTTTGTTTTCCTTGCCTGAGAAAAATATTGCTAAGGCTGATTTCCAGGTGTTACTTCCTCTGCTTTCTTTTAGGAGTTTTATGGTTTCAGGTCTTACATTTAGGTCTTTAATCCATTTTGAGTTTATTTTTGTGTGTGTGGTTAGAAAGTGGTCTGTTTTCATTTTTTTTTAAGTGTTTATTTGAGAGAGAGAGCGTGTGAGTGGGGGAAGGGGTAGAGGGAGAGAATCTCAAGCAGACTGCACTCTAAGCGCAGAGCCTAATGTAGGGCTCGATCTCACTACCCCGAGATCATGACCTGAGCTGAAACCAAGAGTTGGACATTCAACTAACTGAGCCACCCAGGCACTCCTCCAATTTCATTATTTTGCATGTAGCTGTCCAGTTTCCTTAACACCTCTTCTTGAAGAGACTGTCTTTTCCCCATTGTATACTCTTGCCTCCTTTGGCATAGATTAATTGACCATATAAGTGTGGGTTTATTTCTGGGCTCTGTTCTGTTCCTTTGATGTGTAGGTCTGTGTTTGTGCCAGTACCATACTGTTTTGATTACTATAGCTTTGTAGTATAGTTTGAAATCTGGGAGCATGATACTTCCTGCTTTACTCTTCTTTCTTAAGATTGCATTGATTAATTGAGGTCTTACGTCATTCCATATAAATTTTGGGATTATTTGTTCTAAAATGTAAAATTGCCATTGGTATTTTTATTGGGATTGTATTGAATTCTATAGATTGCTTTGGGTAGTATGGGCATTTCAACAATATTAATTCTTCCATTCCATGAACATGATGTATCTTTCCATTTATTTGTCATCTTCAGTTTCTTTCGTCACTGTCTTATAGTTTTCAGGATACACGTCTTTCAACTTCTTGGTTAAATTTATTCCTAGGTATTTTATTCTTTTTGATGCAATTGTATATGGGATTGTTTTTTCAGTTTCTCTTTCTGATAGTTAGTAGTGTATAGAAACGCAACAACAGATTTCCGTATGTTAATTTTGTATCCTGCAACTTCATTGAATTCATTTATTAGTTCTAATAGTTTTTTGGTGGAGTCTTTAGGGTTTTCTATATATAATATCATGACATCTGCAAATAGTGACAGTTTTACTTCTTCTTTACCAATTTGGATGCCTTTTATTTCTTTTTCTTGTTTCATTGCTACAGCTAGGCCTTGTACTATATGTTGAATAAAAGTGGCAAGAGTGAGCATTCTAGTCTTGTTCCTGATCTTAGAGAGAAAGCTTTCAGCCTTTCACTCTTGAGCATGATCTTAGCTCTGGGTTTGTCATATCTGGCCTCTCTTATGTTGAGGTATGTTTCCTCTATGCCCACTTTGTTGAGAGTTTTTATCGTATTTGAATGTTGAGTTGTGTCAGATGCTTTTTCTGCATTTATTGAGATGATCATATTATTTTTATCCTTTATTTTGTTAACATGGTGTATCACATTGAGTAATTTGTGTATATTAAATCATCCTTGCATGCCTGGAATAAATCCCACTTGATCATGATATGGGATACTTTTAATGTATTGTTGAATTCGGTTTGTTAATATATCATTGAGGATGTTTGCATCTGTGTTCTTCAGGGATATTGACCTGGAATTTTCTTTTTGTGTAGTGTCTGTCTGGTTTTGGTATCAGGGTAATGTTGGTCTCATTGAGTGATTGGGAAGCATCCTTTCCTCTTTAATTTTCTGGAATAGTTGGAGAAAGATAAGTATCAACTCCTTTTTAAATGTTTGGTGATGGGCACCGGGTGGCTCAGTCAGTTAAGTTTATCTGCCTTTAGCTCAGGTCATGGTCCCAGGGTTCTGGGATTGAGCCCCGCATCAGGCTCCCTGCTCCACGGGGAGTCTGCTTCTCCCTCTCCCTCTGCCTCCCCCCTCATGCTCTCTCTCTCTTATGCTCTCTCTCTCTCAAATAAATAAATAAAATCTTTAAAAAAAATAAATGTTTAGTGAAATTCACTTGTGAAGCCATCTGGTCCCAGACTTCCTTTGTTGGGAGTTTTTTTGAGTACTGATTCAATTTCATTATTAGCATTTTGTCTGTTCAGATTTTCCATTCCTTCTTGATTCCAGTCTTGGAAGATTGTTTCTAGGAATTTATCTATTTCTTCTAGGTTGTTTAATTTGTTTACAACAAATAATTTTTCAGACTAGCCTAGTCTCTTATAATCATTTGTATTTCTGTGGTGTCAGTTATAACTTCTTTCATTCCTGATTTTCTTCATTTGAGTCCTCTCTCTTTTTTTTCTTCATGAGTCTTGCTAAAGGTTTTTCAATTTTATCTTTTCAAGGAACCAGCTCTTAGCTTCATTGATCTTTTCTAATGTTTTAAGTTTCTATTTCGTTTATCTTCTCCTGATACTTATTATTTCCTTCCTTCTACTAATTTTGGGCTTTGTTCTTTTTCTACTTCCTTTAGGCATAAGATTAAATTGTTTATTTGAGATTTTCAGATTTCTTGAGTTGGGCCTGTATGCTATAAACTTCCCTTAGCGTGGAGTCTGAAGTTTCTTTCTCCTCCCTCTGCCCCTCCCCCCTCAAATAAATAAATCTCTTTTTTTTTTACGATTTTATTTATTTATTTGAGAGAGAGAGAGCGCACACGAGTGGCGGGGAGGGACAGAGGGAGAGGGGGAAGCTGACTCCCAGGTGAGCAGGGAGCCCGATGCCGGGCTCCATCCTGGGACTCTGGGATCATGACCTGAGCCGAAGGCAGACGCTTAATTGATTGAGCCACCCAGGCGCCCCTAAATAAATAAATCTTAAAAAAAAACACTTCCCTCTAAAACTTCTTTTGCAGCATCGCATAGGTTTTGTACTGTGTTTCCATTTTCATTTGTCTCAAGGTATTTTTTTATTTCCTTTTTGACTTCTTTGTTCAGCCATTGATTGCTTAGTATCATGTTTAGCCTCCAGGTGTTTATAGTTTTTTTCCAGTTTTCTTCTTGTAATTGGTTTCTATTTTCATACCATTGTGCTAAGAAAAGATGCTTGATACGATTTCAGTCTTCTTAAGTTTATTGAGAATTGTTTTCTAGCCTAACATGTGATCTGTCCTAGAGAATGTTCCATGTGTACTTGAAAAGAATGTGTATTCTGCTGTTTTGGGATGGAACGTTCTGGATATATGTTAAGTCCATCTGGTCTAATGTGTCATTCAAAGTCACTTTCCTTATTGGTTTTCTGTCTGGATGATCTATTGATAGTAAGTGGGGTGTTAAAGTTCCCTACTATTATTGTATCACTGTCACTTTCTCCCTTTATATTTGTCAATATCTGATTTATATATTTAGGTGCTCCTATGTTGGGTGCATAGATGTAAATATACAAGTCTTATATCTTCTTGTTGGGTTGACCCCTTTATCATTATATAATGCCCTTTGTCTCTGGTTACAGGTGTTTGTTGTTTTTTTTTTTTAAGTCTATTTTGTCTGGTATGAGTATTGCTACCCAGGTTTTCCTTTTTTTTCTCTCATTTGCTTGGAATATCTTTTCCCATCCCTTCACTTTCAGTCTGTATGTGTCTCGAGGATTGATGTGAGTCTCTTGTAGACAGCATAGAGATGGGTTTTGGTTTTTTATCCATTCAGTCAGCCTGTGTCTTATGATTGGAGCATGTAGTCTATTTACATTTAAAGTAATTACTGCTAGGCATGTACTTATGATTAGTTTAATTGTTTTCTGGTTGTTTTTGTAGTTCTTCTCTGTTCTTTCTTCCCTTGTGATTTGATGACTTTCTTTAATGTTATGTTTGGATTCCTGTGTCTTTTGTGTATCCATTATAGGTTTTGGGATTGTGGTTACCAGGAGGTTCATCTGTAATGCAGTATGTATATATCGCAGTGTATTTTAAGCTGATGGTCACTTAATTTGGAACACATTGTAAAAGTGCTACATTTTCATTCCCTCCTATTTTATGTAGTTGACATCATATTTTACATCTTTTTATTTTGTGTATCTCGTAATTGTTATAGCTATAATTGATTTTACTACTTTTGCCTTTTAACCTTCATACTAGCTTTATAAGTGATTGATCTATTGCCTTTACTATATGTTTGCTTTTACCAGTGAAATTTTTTCTTTCGTAATTGTCTTCTAATTATGGCCTTTTCTACTTAAACAAGTCCCTTTAACATTTTTTGTAATGCTGGTTTAGTGGTGATGAACTCCTTTAACTTTTTTTTGAGAACTCTATCTCTCCTTCAGTTCTGATTGATAACCTTGCTGGACAGAGTATTCTTGGTTGTAGGTTTTTCTTTTCAGTACTCAGAGTGTGTCGTGCTACTTCCTTTTGGCCTGCAAACTCTGCTGAAAAATCAGCTGATCGCCTTATGGGGGTTCTCGTATACGTAACTATTTGTATTCTCTTGCCGCTTTTAAGATTCTCTCTTTATCTTTAATTTTTGGCATTTTCGTTATTATGTGTCTTGGCATGGACCTCCTTGGGTTCCTCTTATTTGGGGCTCTCTGTGCTCCCTGGACCCAGGTGTCTGTTTTTTTCCCCAGGTTAGGGAAGTTTTTAGCTATTATGTCTTCAGATAGGTTTTCTACCCCTTTCTCTATCTTTTCTTTCTGGGACCCCTAGAATGCAAATGTTGGTATGCTTGATGTTGTTCCAGTGGTACCTTATCCTACTCTCATTTCTTAAGAATTCCTTTTTCTTGGGCGCCTGGGTGGCTCAGTTGGTTAAGCGTCTGACTCTTGATTTCTGCTCAGGTCATGATCTCAGGGTCATGAGACTGAGCCGCGCATGGGGCTCCGCACTAGGCAGGGAGCCTGCTTGGGATTCTCTTTCCCTCCCCCTCTGCCCTACCCCCACTTGAGCTCTCTCTCAAAAAATAAAAGTAAAAATATTTTCTGTCTCTTTGTTGAAGTTCTCACTGAGTTCATCCATTCTTCTCCCAACTCTTGTCCTCTTGTGAGCACCTTTATGACCATTACTTTGAACTCTTTATCAGATAAATTGCTTATCCACATTTTTAGTTCTTTTTCTGTGGTTTTGTCTTGTTCTTATTCCTCCGTCTCCTCATCTGGTCTGACTCTATGTGTTTGTTTCTATGTATTAGGTACATCAGCTCCGTCTCCTGGTGTTGAAAGTGGTGGCCTTATGTAGAAGGTGTTCGGGGGGCCCAGTAGTATAATCACCCCTCATCACCAGAACCAGGCACTCCAGGGGTGTGGCTCAGCTGTGACTGCTGTGGGGGGCGCTGGTGAGTGGGGCTGGCCCTTGCTCCCCTCCCCCCAGCTGCAATGCCTCGTCGTGACTATTGTAGGAGTGCTGGTAGGTGGGACTTGAGTTGCTTTGGAGGGACACTGGTCTTGGCCAAGGCTGCCCACGAGCTGTGGCAGGGTGGTAATTGCTTTGGGGAGATGCAGGTCCCAAATGAGGCTGCCTGGCAGGGCCAGGAGCTGCTTTAGCGGGCCACCTGCCAGGGCAGGGTCGGTAGTCCTAGCAAGGTGGATGGAGAATATCAGAACTGGTATCCACCAGGACCTTTGTTCCCAGAGAAAGTTCCTACAGATCCCTGCCCCTTTGGCACAAAACCCTAAAAGTAGCTGATCAATCCCCGTCACATATAGTCCAGGCACCTTTCAAACTACTACCTCTGGGCTTGGGATCCGAGAGTGTGATAGGGTGTGGGCTCTTTAAGAGCAGAGTCTTGGTTCCCCGTAACACTCTGGCCCTCCCCTGATTTTCCAAGCTCCTGGGATGAAACGCTGCTGATTTTCAAGGCCACATGTTGGCGGGTGGGTTTCATCTTCCTGGCGCAGTCTCCAAGGTGGGTGGTGCCCAGAGGTGGGGCTTGAACCTCCCGCTTCTCAGGGAGTGCCTGCGTGCCTGTGATTGCACTCCCATGTGTGGGTCGCCATGCAGGGGTTTAATTCCCAGCTTTGTCTCGTCCTGGCTCCCCTTCTTAATGTGGCTTTTTCTTTATATCTTTAGCTGTGGAAGAGCTCTTCTACTAGTCTTCAGGTCATCCTCAGAGTGAGTGAACAGGCGGCATGTTAACAAAGAACTCAAGAGAGGTAAGGCCCGACCCATGAGAACAGATCGGAACAGATTGCAGGGGAGAGGGTTCCAGGCAGACAGCCCTGCATGTGCCAAGGCCCTGAGGCAGGAGCATGCCTGGCAGTTGAACGGGAAGGAGACAGGTGTGGCTGCGGCAAGGACGGTGAAAGGGGAGAAGGTAGAAGGTGATGACCCTGAGCGATAAGTTGGGAGGGAGGAGGGGACTCAGATCACTTCAAGCTCTGCAGCCCCTTGTCAGGACTGACTTTTGCCTTTTATTCAGAATAACTGGTGGCATTGTTGGGGGAAATTTTTCTGCTTGTTCTGTGTCCCATTCCAGTCTGATTCACAGACCCTGGGTGCAGTAGGCAGAGGCTTTTGCCCAACTCCAAAGGGAGACGTTCTCCAGAGCAAGAAGGTCCAAGAGTAAGTAGTACTTTGAGCCATTCATCATCATTGTGCTCTAGAGACCCCTTGTCATTGAAATGTGCCTGCTGGGGTATGAGAGGGTGTGGAGCCACCTCACTGCCACCCGATGGGGCCTTCCTAGGGCCTAGGAAACTGCCCTTGGGGCTGTAGACTGTGATGGGCTGGCCAGAGAAACAGAGACAGCAGGAAGCTTCTCCGAGGGGTGGGGAGTTTGCCTCCACCTGTTTCAACTCATCTCTCTTCTTTTTTTTTTTTTTTTTTTAAAGATTTTCTTTATTTGAGAAAGAGAGAGAGAGTACAAGCAGGGCGAGCAGCAGAGGGAGAGGGAGAAGCAGGCTCCCCGCTGAGCAGGGAGCCTGACACGGGGCTCAATCCCAGGACCCCAGGATCATGACCTGAGCCGAAGGCAGACGCTCAACCGACTGAGCCACCCAGGGCCCCCCCCCCCTCTTTTTTCAACTCATCTCTCTTCTGAGGAAATACAGTGAGTGGGGATTTCAGGCCATTTCTTAATCCACCCCGCCAGTTATGCAAAGCAACCCAGGGCCTTCTCTCCAAAGCTGCCAGGATAAGCCACACAAATGGGTCAGAGCCAGGCACAGGCAGAAAAGGGAGAGGAATTCACAGGCCTGCACATCATAATGTGTGGACATTATGTTCCAAAACCAAATCAGAAAGATCCATCGGCATCCCCTCTGTTCATATGAGATTTCTAAAGTTGGTGATGGAGAATTCCCGTTTTGGAACAGTAGCTCCCTCCTTTGGCCACTAGGCCCCCACTTAGAGCACCAGCATGGGAAAATGGCTTAACTGGGAGTATCAGATTTTCCGAGGGAGATGTAAGGTTAGGATGATACAAACCAGGAAATACGATTGTGCCTTTCACCGTCGAACCATACCATGGTGAATGTGGAACCCAGATGGGGACAATGTTTACTTAGTCACCTTTGAAATCACCTAGGGTTTCCGGGTTTTAAACTTTTCATTGTTCCTCGCCCTTGTACACCAATCTGGAGTGGTCAACTAACTTACCAGAATGAACTCCTCAATTTGCTTACGGCCCCTTTCTGCTGTGAATTCACCGTGTGTGACCCATTTGATATTTTTGATGGGCTTTTCTTCTTCTGCAAAAAAAAAAAGGTGAGAATTTGTTAGTTGCCTGGTAGTGTGGCATTGTTTAATGGGCTAGTCCTTCACACCTGCAAGCAGGATTACTACCTGCCACAGTCTTTTTTTTTAGAATATAGTTTTCTTTTTTTTTTAAAGATTTATTTATTTATTTGAGAGAGAGAGAATGAGAGAGAGCATGAGAGGGAGGAGGGTCAGAGGGAGAAGCAGGCTTCCCGCAGAGCAGGGAGCCCGATGCGGGACTCGATCCCGGGACTCCAGGATCGTGACCTGAGCCGAAGGCAGTCGCTCAACCAACTGAGCCACCCAGGCACCCTACCTGCCACAGTCTTAACCGCAGCACTGACGGCACTCTTCACTACCGCTAATGCTAGTTCATTCAGATTGCCATTGTCTTCTTCTGTGTCTGTCTCCTGGCTTGTAGGACTTGGATCCACATCCATCTTCTGGATTTTGAAATCTTCGGTCCCATCCATTTTCTTTTGCCTGGAAAAAGAAACTCAAGAAGTTATCTCTTGCGCATGTGGCTACACACTCATCTAAGTTCAGACCACCGCTTGAAGGATAACAAGACAAAGGAAATGGTTGTTGCCTCCAGGGGGCAACAGGGGCTTAAGGGTGGGGATAGGACTGAGGCCTTACGCTTTATCCATTGTGCCTAGCTTCAGAGATCTATTTTTCCTGAAAACCAAGGATTTTCAGATTCTTATAACCATGAACAGTTTAATCAAGATGTAGTAGAATGAGTCCTAACTTCTTTGGAGTTCTAACAATATTGATTTCTAGTTGAGTCTTGAATAGGACCTCAATCCCTGCTTAGGCAACTGAAGGCACATGGCTCTCTTTTTTTTTTTTAAAGATTTTATTTATTTTATTTGAGAGACAAAGAGAGAACACACGCACGAGCAGGGGGAGTGGCAGAGGAAGAGAGAAAGAGCAGACTCCCCACTGAGCATGGAGCCCGACGCAGGGCTCGATCCCACGACCCTGAGATCACAATCTGAGCCAAAAGCAAGAGTCGGATGCTTAACTGACTGAGCCACCCAGGCACCCCAATTTTAATTCACTTTAAAGAACTATGTGCCCTGGGGCACCTGTAGCTCAGTCAGTTAAACATCCAACTCTTGATTTTGGCTCAGGTCGTGATCTCAGGGTTGTGGGATCAAGCCCTGTGTTGAGCTCTGTGCTCAGTGGGGAGTCTGCTTGAGATTCTCTCCTTCTTCCTCTGTCCCTCCCCCTGCTCGTGCTCTCTCTAAAATAAATAAATAAATCTTAAAAAAAGATAAAGTGAATTAAAAATCATCAGAGGCAATACAGCATAGAAGGGGGTGGATTTTCAGTTTTTCTCTTGGATTCTCCAGGTGTACAAATTATATCATCTGCCAGAAACTATCATTTTCTTACCATCTTTTTTCCTAAAATATATAGTTCCATAGTATTTGCTTTGGTTAACACTTCTGGAGAAATGTTCAGTGAAAGTGAAGATAATGTGCATCCTTTTGTGTCTGACTTCAGTGGGTGTGCTTTCTGCTGTTCCATCGTAAAGTGTGATGCTGGTTTATGGTGAGAGATTTATCACATCAGGAAACTGTTTGCTCCTGTTTTAGTAAGAGGTTTATCATAAATGATCGCTGAAATTTTCCAAATGTTTTTAACATCTATTGAGACTGTGAAACTTAATAGTTATTCAGGCTGTGAACGGGATTCATCCCAGCGCTAGGACTCTGCACATTTTCTGTCTTTTCCTCTTGAGTCTTGGATTCTCTGTCTTTCCCGGCTACTACTTAAGTCTCTTCACTAATGAGAAATCACTTACTTCTGGCACAGTTACGCATCCCTGCGGGCAATCCTTACGTGGGGGGTGCTGTATCAAAGTGGGTATCTCTCTCCAAAGGGAGCTCGTTGTTTTTCTATAAATAGCAACTCCCAATTTTGGGGTGTTTAATGTGCCTTGTTTCCTTTAACTCACCCCTGCCCCATGAGATCGTGCACCAGACACCTTCCGTTTGCCCTTTCAGATCCACTCCTCCCCATCTCCCCTGCTCTCTCCCTTGGAAGGCTGACCTGACTGGACTGCATCAGTGGGCTCTCCCATGCCCTCTGGCTTCCAGGAGGTTCCACACAATGCGGAGACAAGGCTGAGGAAGGAGAATGAGGGCAAGTGATATGTTCCCTGGGGAGTGGTCCCCCTGCAGGGTCCCCTGTGGCTGGAGCGGCCCCGCTTGTCCCAGGGCAAGGGTCTCACTTCTCAGCCCCTTAACGGCAGTTATGCTCTCCCCTTAGCCCTGTGGCCCCACTGTTCTAGCCCCGGGGGAGCCGCACTTGCCCTTGTTGCCCTCCTGTCTGCCCACACCTCCGTAAACACTCCCTTTGCTTAACCCTTCTCTACCTACCCTGCTCTTAGTATGCCAGGTTTCCTGCTGAGACCCTGGGTCACAGAGAGACTCTTGTTTTTGTTTTTTTTAAAGATTTTATTTATTTATTTATTTGACAGAGAGAGACACAGCGAGAGAAGGAACCCAAGCAGGGGGAGTGGGAGAGGGAGAAGCAGGCTTCCTGCCCAGCAGGGAGCCCGATGCGGGGCTCCATCCCAGGACCCTGGGATCACGACCCGAGCGGAAGGCAGACACTCAATGACTGAGCCACCCAGGCGCCCCTCAGAGAGACTCTTGTTACCATGTGAAAGGAGGAAGCCAAGTTCATGGCCAGACTGGCTCCACAGCGGGTGCACTCAACTACCGCACTCTCCTCCCTCCAGGACTCACAAAGAGTTGTGGGGCCCTGTTCTCACATTCCCATCTGAAGTCCAGAATGTGCTCACTTGCTTTCTGTGAGCCTCCTTCAAGAAGAGTCACCCTGGGCGCCTGGGTGGCTCAGTCGTTAAGCGTCTGCCTTCCGCTCAGGTCATGATCCCAGGGTCCTGGGATCGAGTCCCACATCGGGCTCCCTGCTCGGTGGGAAGCCTGCTTCTCCCTCTCCCGCTCCCCCTGCTTGTGTTCCCTCTCTCACTGTGTCTCTCTCTGTCAAATAAATAGAATCTTAAAAAAAAAAAAAAAAGAAAAAAGAAAGAGGGGCACCTGGGTGGCTCAGCCTTTAAGCGTCTGTCTTCAGCTCAGGTCATGATTCCAGGGTCCTGGGATCGAGCCCCACCTCGGGCTCCTGGCTCGGCGGGGAACCTGCTTCTCCCTCTCCCTCTGTCTCCCCCCCCCCCCCATGCTTTCTCTCTCTCTGTATCTGTGTCTCAAATGAATAAATAAATAAAAACAAAACAAAAAACCAGGCAGAAGAGGCAGGGGTCTCATCCGTGGAAGGACCTCCTTAAGACCTTCCCTGGGAGCCCTGTATTCCGGCAGGAGAAGGAAAGGGGAGCGGGGCTCGGCAAGCAGCTCCCATTGCGCCCTCGCTCGTCCAAGGGCACAAATCCTTCGTAAGCGTCCCTCCGACTGGCCTGTCCTAGTGCTTTGGCTCCCCTTCCTAGAGAGGCCAGATGCGCGGCGCGGGTGGGAAGGGCGGGGGTGTGGTCAAGCGGGGGGGGGGGTGACGACTGCGCGAGGCCTCTTTGCGGCGCCCCCCCTTCCCAAACACCCCCCCACCCCCACCCGCACCCCCACCCCGGGCACCTGAGTGAGCGGATCCTTGTTTGGAACAGTATGGGCCTCAGACTCGCGGCCGCCCCGCCCCACGCCGCCAGACAGAATGTTTACACGTGCTTCCAGGGCAACACCCATTCCCACCAATGGGAAGCAAAGCCCTGCGTGTCCGCCGGCTTCTGTCAGTCAGTTCCAGCCACGGTGTGACCTCCACCCTGTGGTGTTGGTGGCTTCTTCCCAGCCGGGGGGCGGGGGGGAAGGGGGGCGCCGCAGGGCTGTGCCAGGAGGAGCACGCATGGCAGGCCACAGGAATCCCTTCTCTGTGCTGGCCACCGTGTGCAGGGCTGCGCGTGTGAGCCCCCCTCCTCCCGGCAGCCGGCCGTGTGCGGGGCCGCGCGCGCGTGAGCCCCCCTCCTCCCGGCAGCCGGCCGTGTGCAGGGCTGCGTGTGTGAGCCCCCCTCCTCCCGGCAGCCTGGAGGCCGGCAGTACTTGCTGTACAGGGGAACCCACTGAGGCACCAAGGGTGTTAAACCCAAGGCCACTGGCCTCACGATGGAACTTCTTACTTCTCCAGGCCCACATTGTGAGGTTCGGACCTCCCTTGTGGCTTGACTGTTTTCAGAGCTGTCTTTTGTGAATCAGGGATGAGCTTCCAACGTAATGGTTATCAGCCTAGGCCCAGGAACAGCGTACTTCACATTTCTTAGTTTCCTTGTCTACACAGTGGGGATCACAGTGCCTGTGGAATAGGGAGGGGTTCGTAGGAGGATCGGATCAGACGATTCGTGTGAAGACTGAGAACAGCATCACAGCTGTCTGTACAATGGTCAGATCGTTTTTCTAGTAGTAGTAGTAGTAGTATAAAGTGTTCTTCTAAATGGTGAAATCAAAAGTTGTGGGCCCTGGGGCGCCTGGGTGGTTCAGTCGGTTAAGCGTCTGCCTCGGGCTCAGGGTATAATCCTGGGGCCCTGGGATCGAGCCCTGCGTGGTCGCTGTCAGGCTCCCTGCTCTCCCTCTGCCTCTGCAGCTCTCCCCCAGCTTGTGCTCTCTCTTTCTCTGTCAAATAAGTAAATAAAATCTTTTCTAAAAAGTTGTTGGCCCTGTGTTAAGACCCAGTTGTATTTTATTAATTTGATTAATCTGTGAAATCCCTCCGTCTCACAACCCCTGCTTTTGACCACCGTGCTTTGTGTACAAAGTGCTTGGCTTCTCATCCTACGACAATCAGTCCCGATCCCAGTGAAGAAAGGAGAGTGATTTGCTAAGCGTCCTCCTGATCCAGGACGAAATGCGGAGCTCGCTGCTGGGAAGGCGCCACCCACGGCCTGCGCACCGAGCCTGCTGGCGCCGCGACGTGGGGGCTGGGGCTGGGGCTGGACGGGAGTAGTGTGGCTTACTCAGCCTCGGACCCCAGACAAAGGGTTTCACAGGCGAGCACTGGGATTCTTAATGGCCCAGAGGAGAAGGACGTGCAGGCAAGGGACAAGAAACTCCTTGTAGGCAAGATGCGTTCATGGGGGAAGCCAGGCGAGAAGGCGCCTCTTTGAATCAGGAGCTTAAACTCCGCGGCCAGAACTTGACCCCCTCCCATCCCTACCTCCCAGCCCCCAGCCCCCAGCCCCCAGCCCCCAGCCAAGCCTCTTCCCCAAGCCACAGATTCTGGCCCTGGGCTCTCCCGATTGAGCGCCCTTTGAACACAGGCAGTGCTGAGGACGGGTTCTTCCAAACTGCGCCCTACTCGGATGCTTTTGCTCTCCCCGAAGCAGGGGAGTGCGGCCCGGGGGCGGAGGGGAGAAGAGAGGCGCAGGTGGGAGGGTGGAGGAGGAGCCCAGCGCAGCCCCTCGTTCCCCAGGAAGAAGTAGATGCAGCAGGCCAGGAAGCCCCAAGCTCAAGTCCCCACCTTGCTGCCCCCCCCCCATGAGCCTCTCCTCACACAGGGCGTCCGGCCTCCTCGGAGCCCCCCGGGCCCGCGGTCCCGGCTCGGACACCGGCCTGTGGTCCAGTGATGCGCCTCTATTCACCTGAGAGCACGCGGAGCCCGGGCGCAAAGACGTGCGCCCACAGCGGGCCCCGGCCCTTCCAGACCATGCCGAGGGGCCTTCGCCGCCCGCAACGTGCTTTGCGTCCACTGCCACCGAGACCGGCGCGCAGGGCGGGCGGGACAGGCATTTTCACTGCCTCCCAGCCTCTGCGCCCTCCCGCGCTCCTGCCCACCTGGTTTCTCTTCTTACCCCGCCCTCCTCCCTACCCGTGCCTGGCAAGGCGGTCGGCACTCCGCCACGGAGCCCTGGCCACGGGCCGACAGCGTCCGGCCAGGTGAACCAGGCCGCCGGCACGGGGCTTTTACGGCCCCGCGACAGGCACGGGTGGCGGGCACTGTGGGCGATGAGGGTGGAGGCAGGACCCGGCCCCAGCCTCGCTCGGTGCGCTGAGTCTAGCTGGCAAGCTAGGGCACGCCCACATGGAAAGAGAACCAGCAAGGCGTGCTGGGGCTGGGCGGCATCTAAGCCAGGAGGGCCGTAGGCCCGCGCTCCAGGTCTACGAGGCCGCCAGACTGTCCCAGGAAGGGGCACGAGGCGGTGGGAGCCCGGGCCTTTCCCAGGCTGCGGCCCAGCCTCCAGCACTAAAGGCCAGGGACCCCGAGCGCTCTGCTGGTCCACCCCAGGTGGGCGGGTCCCCGAGAGTCGTGCGGTCCCGAAGACCTCTGAGAACGTTCCAGCCGTCCCGGAGCGCCCAGGTCCGGCGCGAGTGCCTGGTCGAACAGTGCCTCGCTCGGAACCAAAGCGCTGGGGCGGAGCTGCTCCCGGGAAGCCGCACTTCTGCCAGGGCGGCCCTGCTTCTGGGCCCCAGGCATAAGCAGGGTGGGCCGCTCTTCCAGGCCCCGGGCCCAAACGCCAGGGTTGCTCGGGAGACCTGAGCCACCCCACCCCCAAGTCGGGTCTCTTACAGGGAAGAGAGGAGAGGGGGCTTCTGGGGGCTACCTTGTTTTCTGGTCTCCAGAAACCAAGGGTGTTAGGCCCAGAAGGACAAATCTCTGTGCAGTGAAAGAGACATTCCGGAGCCACGCGGAGGTGGTACACAGGCAGGGGGCGGGCAAAGTGTACCAAAGAAACTCTAAGATACACGGGAGAGATTTTTGTTTTCTTGGGGCCCTAATGCTCAGTGTTTCCACTGTCTTCCCCTTTTTCTCCTGTCTTTGGAATTACAGTTCTTTGGGGTCTTCATTGAAATTGCATATTTGTTTGTAAACTTTATTACCTGACCACTCTCTGGCCCACAGGTAATAATTGGTTTCTTCACGGTTTCTGGAACTGAGGAACATCTGCCAAGAAACAAGACAACAGAGGACACAAAATGTGTTCCAATGGGGCGCCTGGGTGGCTCAGTCGTTAAGCGTCTGCCTTCGGCTCAGGTCGTGGTCCCGGGGTCCTGGGATCGAGCCCCGCATCGGGCTCCCTGCTCAGCCAGGAGCCTGCTTCTCCCTCTCCCGCTCCCCCTGCTTGTGCTCTCTCTCTCTCTGTCAAATAAATAAAAAAATCTTAAAAAAAGCAAAGCAAAGCAAGTGATGCCCAGCTCTCAGGCCGCACCCCTGCCCTCATCCAGAAGCTTCCTGTTGAGGACGGCCGGCTTCAGTGCCGTAGAGGGGAGCGAGCTGAAGCTGCCTGGCCGGGCAGGGCGGGCCCAGGCGCTCACAGTGGCATTAAGCCGAATTCTGCTCTCCGCTCTCGGAAAATGCCTTCAGAGCCACCACTGAGCTGCGTCTTTTCTGTCGTCTTGGAGGGCTGTGCTCTGGGAATACCTCCGTTGTGACCATTCATTCTAAGAGGGAACCCCGGGCCGCTGCACTCGGTCAGGCGCTGGGCCTGACGGTCCCCCGACATCGCACTTGGCCAAGTGCCCTTTGGGGCCCGAGGAGCGGACTGGACGGCTACTCATGGGGTGCTTACGGTGCCAGCAACGATCCCTCCCACATGCACAGGGCTGTAGTTACAAGCCGACTCCCGCACATGGCTTCCTCCGCTACCCAGGGCCGCGTGCAGGGCGCACACTAGCCTCACTGGAGAGACGGGGGACCTGGGGCTCAGAGCAGTGCAGCGACTTGCCTAAGGTCGCACCGCCGACAGGTGGCGGGGCCGCCTGGGGCGCTGGTCCTCCCGGCACTCTTGAGTCTCCGCACCACACATCAGCTCTTCCCGAAACAAACGGTCCTGGGCATCAGAGGACGTTGAGAAGCATTGCGGGCCTCTACCCACTAGGTGGCAGTAGCACCGCATGAAACCCTGCTAAACTTTGCGAGCTTCGCCCTGGCTGGGAGACCCCGCTTGGGTCGGTCCTCCGCAGAGCCGCCGGGCAGGGGTATGCCTGTCGCCGTCGAACTCCCGCTTCCTGCCCTGCGGAGGCTCGCAGCGGCCCCAGGAGGGAGTCCAGCGCCCCGACGGAGATGGACCAGGCCCTTCGGGTTCTGGGCCCCGCCGGCCTCTCCAGTCACGCTTCCCCGCTCCTTCCCGCCTCCCCCCTTGCTCTAGTTCTGCACCCCTGCTCGTAGGGCTCTCCTGCACAGCCCTGCTAGGCTGTGGCCCCAGCCGGGCCGTTTTCTCTGCGTGCGGGGTCCCCCCTCGGGGGTTGAGCTCCTAAACCCTACCCAACCTTCGCGACTCGGCTTGGTGTGGGCATCACCTGGGAGCTTACCCTAAGCCTTTTCCCTTCCCGCTCCACCCCTTCCGCCCCCCCCCCTCCGCCCGGACTGAAGACTGAGTCAAGCCCCGCCCTCTTGCTCCCCGCACCTTCCGCAAACTTCTGTTCCTAGCAGTCCTCACCCCAAGCCGTCCTTAACTGTTTCACCCCTACTGCGAGCTCCAGAAGGGCAAGGCTGGGTCTTACTCAAATCTGAGGCACAGTGCCTGGCGTGTAGCTTTTTTTTTTTTTTTTTTTAGATTTATTTGTTTGTTTGTTTGAGAGAGAGAGAGAGAGAGCACAAGCAGCGGGAGAGGGAGAGGGAGAAGCCGGCCTCAGGACCCCGGGATCATGACCTGAGCTGAAGGCGGACGCTTAACCAACGGAGCCACCCAGGCGCCCCCCTCTAACCTTTTTCAAAGTCTCTTCCTATTGACTATTTCACTGGACCCTAGAAATAACGACAGCAGCCTGGTAGATGTCATTCCAAACGAGAACCATTCTTGCAAACAAGTGACATGAACTGTATCACATGTTACCTTTAGGGAAGACAGAACATGTGTTTGTGTTCAGACAAACACAAAGAGCCCCTTCGGGTGGTGTGACAATGGGGAGGTGCCGGGCAGGGGATTAGAGCAAGTCTTTTCACTCAATACCTTATATTGTTAGATGTTTGAGCTATGTGAACACAGTATTTAAAAAATTAAAGGTAGGGGCGCCTGGGTGGCTCAGTCGTTAAGCGTCTGCCTTCGGCTCAGGTCATGATCCCAGGGTTCTGGGATCGAGCCCCGCATCGGGCTCCCTGCTCCGCGGGGAGTCTGCTTCTCGCTCTCCCTCTGCCCCTCCACCTGCTTGTTCTGTCAAATAAATAAATAAAATCTTAAAAAAAATAAAATAAAAATAAAAAATTAAAGGTAGTGCCGCATGGGGCTCCCTGCTCGGCGGGAAGCCTGCTTCTCCCTCTCCCACTCCCCCTGCTTGTGTTTCCTCTCTTCACTGTCTCTCTCTGTCAAATAAATAAATAAAATCTTTTAAAAAAATAAAAAATTAAAGGTAGTGAATAAAACCAAGTGAATGGCATTGTTCCCCAAGCATCACTTCAATCTTTGTTTCCCCAAAGATATATTTATTGGAGGTGGGGGGCAGTGAGAGAGGGAGAGAGAATCTCCAGCAGACTCCCCACTGAGCTCGGAGCCCGATGCGGGGCTCATTCCCAAGTCCCTGAGATCAGGACCTGAGCCGCAATCAAGAGTTGGAGGCTCAGCCGACTGGGCCACCCAGGCGCCCCACATCATTTCAATCTTAAGAGCAAGCGACCTATGGATCAGGGGTGGGGGGGAGGGGGGGTCCGTGGCCAGACCACCTCTGTCAGAGCTGCTGTAAGAAAATGCTTCTGGCTGATCGCACTTGCAAAAAATCCAGAGAAATGCAGGCTACAAACCACCACTATAATCTTCTAACTGGTGTTTTCATCTGGTTCACTCGCTGCAGCGGAGTATAATAAGGCTGCTAAATTTTATAACAGGTGCCACAGGAAAGGGAGGTGAAGGGTTCAGACCCCAATTCTGAGCCTGACAACTGATCACTACCTGTCACGTTGTGGCCCTTCACTAGACAGGCCTGAATCCGTCTAAGGAGATACGCTTAGCGGATGACCCCTGCCTAGAGGCACAGTAGACAAGTGACAGACCTAAGACTCCACAGACTCGGCGGTAGACCAGTCATCCACAGCCCTGTCTGTACGCCTGTCCTCTCCCTTCCCCGAGCTAGTTCTCGTGACCGTCAACCAAGTGAGGCCTGTGCACAGCCAAGTGCAGACCTGAGTTGTGTGAAGTTTGTCATCGTATGACCATGGCTCTCCTTCAGCACTTTCATCACAGCATGGCACGGCAGAGGGTAATGCTCCAAGTGTGACCGCCGCCTCCCTCCTCTTGTAGGCCCTGCCCTGCGGCCTGAGTTCAATGGAAAGCACCCAGCGCCGGTGATTAAGGTCATCAGCACATCAAAGGTTAAGAGGGTCAAAGATGGGAGATGAAAAACAATTTAGTTTTCTCACCCACACGGCCTGTGGTCACCTGGGGGGTTGGTCTACACACACCGGGGATTACCATCTCTCAAGGTCACACCTTTTCAGATCTTTGTACTGTTGGGCCACCTTTAGGCGTGAACACGCAACTCTTTATTTCAAGCAGTCAGTATACTCATTTGAGTAAAATAATGATGGCTGGGCCTGCTCTCCACGAACAAAAATCAACACTTCAGGGCATCCTAGGTGTTAGATGCAGTACGCACTCAAGTTGAAGGTGCATAAAAGCATTCCACCTGGGGGCGCCTGGCTGCCTCAGTCGGAGGAGCATGGGACTCTTCACCTCAGGGTCGTGGGTTCGAGCCCCACGTTGGGTGTAGGGATTACTAAAAGGAATAAAAACTTAAAAAAATAAAAGCATTCTACCTGGAATTCTTTTAAAATTATTTTTATTATTTATTTGTCAGACAGATCGAGAGCACAACCAGGGGGAACAGCAGAGGGAGAGGGAGAAGCAGGCTTCCCGCTGAGCTGGGAGCCCGATGTGGGACTCGATCCCAGGACCCTGGGATCATGACCTGAGCCAGAGGCAGATGCTTCACCGACTGAGCCCCCCAGGCGCCCCGGAATGATGTCTTTTTAAATATATTCCTATCTATTCCAATAGTAACAACTACCATGGGTGACACGTCGGGCAGTGGGCACAAGGGCACGTGCTTGCTGTACATTCTATCTATAATTTTAAGCCTCAGTTGCCTCCTAGTTTTTTTTTAAAGGTGATAAAGCTACATTGGGTAGATTGCTTGAGTTTGTGTAGTACTGTTTTGTTTTGTTTTTTTAAGAATTTATTTATTTATTTATTTGAGAGAGAGAGAGAGAAACAGCATGAGAGGGGAGAGGGTCAGAGGGAGAAGCAGGCTCCCCTGCTGAGCCGGGAGCCCGATGCGGGGCTCGATCCCAGGACCCTGGGACCATGACCTGAGCCGAAGGCAGATGCTTCACCGACTGAGCCACCCAGGCGCCCTTGTGTAGTACTGTTAAAAAAAAAAGGCAAAGAAAGCCCTTGATTTTACTTTTTTGTTGTTTTTATTATGCACATTAATACATTGCATAACCTTCTAGAAGGGGTAGATGAGTATGACAGAGTTATTTTTCATCAATCAGGAAAATGCTTCCTTAATCGATATTCTCCAAACCCTGAAAAACAGAACAGAAAGGCAAGTGTGAGAATTCCGTTACGGCCACAAACGTACAAATGCGGCGAACTTCGGGGGTACCGTGCGGCGAGGGGCAGAGCACCGCGGCGACGGGAGCTGACGGAATGGCGCACAGAGAGGTTGTGCTCGCGCCCTACTGCCGTCTGTTAAGTGCGCGACCGCGAACGTCTACAGAACCACCTGCACACCTGAATTTCAAAATGCCTTAGTGCTAAAAAATGCAAACCATCATCTGAGCTCTCCGTGAGTCGTAAGCACTGATCGCAGATCGCCGGAACAAATAGCAAGCAGCAGCTTGAAATAGCTTGAGAATTCCCAAAACGTGACACAGACACAAAGTGAGCAAATGCCGGGGGGAAAATGGCGCCCACAGACTTGCTCCCTGCAGGGCTGCCCCAGAGCTTCCATGTGCAGAAAACCCACTACCTGTACACGCCATGAGGAATGTCGGTACTCCTAATTCCGGCGTCAGTGGCATGCTCTGTCACTCAAGAAAGTACCTGCACATCCCACCTTTCTCTCACTGCACCAATAAATTGAACTGAATTTTATAACCACTAATGTACGAAGAATAACCTATAACGATTTCTAGTTTTCATTTTCTGACAGAAGCAAACATCACTTTATATGAAAAGTGCCCCCCCCATCAGAACGAAAACCAGTTACCATGTGGATCCTTCAGAGAGTAAGGACAGTAAAGTAAAACCGTTAAAAAAAAAACAGCCAACATGAGGAAGATACTCTTAACCTCATTCTACTTTTTTTTACAGATGAACAAATGGAGACTCAGCTTAAAAGTCTCTTGCTTAAGTCAGTAAGGAAGTGCAGAGCCAGAATTCAAGGTCAGGGACCCCCAACTCCAGAACTCTTGCCCTGTAAGCCTGACACTGTTTATTCAGAAGACCCACTCTTTCTTACTTAGTTCATGACCAAAGACTTCAGAAACTAGGGAGTAAAAGATTAATCAGTGA
Organism: Mirounga leonina; assembly: GCF_011800145.1. Classification (NCBI taxonomy): domain Eukaryota; kingdom Metazoa; phylum Chordata; class Mammalia; order Carnivora; family Phocidae; genus Mirounga; species Mirounga leonina. The sequence continues at coordinate 11,373,648 of NW_023270175.1, read as the reverse complement.
TGACATTTCTTCCACGTGTTAAAATAACATAGTCCAGGTATTTTGTTTACTTTTGCGGGCAGAACCACCTTGAGAAAAAATGAAAATTGCTTAGTCCTAGGAGCCACCCTGTAGAAATTCTAATTAGGAATCTTCATTTTATTTCATATGCCAGCTGACTCTGATGGTTATTCTTGGACCACACTTTGAGAAATACTGCTTCAGTTGAGTTGATTTCATCATCATGTTCATTAGATCCTCAAAAAGCACTATACTGACAGGCAGATCACCTAGGTTGAGTCCTTACAGTGTTATTTAACCACTCTGACCCTGTTTTCTCATCTATAAAATGAAATTAATATTAACCTAGGTTCACTGTGAAGAATAAACGAGCAAGGAGAAAATGTTAAAAAGTAACTACATTTTTTTAGAAGAATAATGGAGATGAACTCCTACAAGATCTAAAAACATCCTAACAGGTTTAATCATATGAAAATGCTACTGCTTGGCTATATCCGACCTACAAAGACAGCAATTCCACAGGATTCAATCAAATATGTAAAATTATAGTAATTCTTTACATACGGTATTGGGTGCAGGAACTGGCAAACTCATGGAGTATAAAAGAGTGTATTCGTGAAACAGGACCACGTGTATACAGAAATTTAGTTTACTAGAATGGTATTTCAAATAAAAAATGGACTGTTCTATAAATGGATAATTGTGACAACTGGCTGCTATCTCTTGGAAAAAAGTGAAATTAAATCCTGTGATTTCACATTATACCCCCAAATGACCTGGAGATGTGTCAAAGCACTAAATGTAAAAAAAAAAAAGAAAAGAAAAGAAAAGAAACTATATTTGGAGAAATTTTAAAAATATATTTATAATCTTGGGTAGGAAAGTTATTTGTAAGCAAGACATAAAACCCCAAATCCTGACTGACAAAATATGATAAACTAAACACCAAAAGTGAAAACTATCGATGAAAGACATCATAAAGTGAAGAAGACAGACTGGTGAAAAAGATCTGCCACATATAAAACAGACAAATGATTAATAACCATAATATATAAAGAGCCCCCATTAAAAAAAAAAACAAAAACAGAACAAGCAAAGCACATAGGCAGACAATCCACAGAATAAAAAATACAAACGATCATTAAATTTCTGAAAGGCTACTCAACCTCACCAGTAGACAAGACAATGCAAATTAATTAGCACTGTTAAGACATCTGACAAAACATTACCAGAACCCATCTCAACCCTGACAGATGTCTAGCAGCAAAGCCATCTTACCTTGGACACATAGTAACGATTAACTCCAGAGACCCGCCTATCTCTTTGCATCAGACTCCACTGATACGGATAATAGGCAACCCTTTTTTCCTACAATTAAAAAAAATCATTATTGCACAATGTTTAAGAAAATGAGTGACCCAATAGAGGGCTACCAGAACTCATAAGTGACATTCTAGAAAAATGGAATCATCGCCGAAACAAAAACCAAATTAAGACCAGATCCTAAATAAAATCGGACCATTAAACTTCAAAATTAAGATGGTCACCAAGAGTTCTTACACTTTCTATTTTAACCAGCATGTTTTGTTTTTGTTTTTTTTTTCTTTCCTCCTTCCCTCCCACCTCCCCCACGCCCCCCTTAAAGACAGGACTACTTGTTTCCTTTTGGGGTCTTCAAGAGAAGAAACAATAGCAGTAGATCACACGTGAAGAACAATCAAAACCAGAAGGCAAATACATTATACCCTGTACCCTAGAGACAACGTGAAGGGCTAGGAGAAGAGGAAAATTACAATCCTGATGTGAAAAGCAGGATCTTGCGGTAAATTCCTAAAGGCTTGGGGGGAAAAGTGGGGGATAAAAAATGTCAAAGTAGGGCGCCTGGGTGGCTCAGTTGGTTAAGCGACTGCCTTCGGCTCAGGTCATGATCCTGGAGTCCCGGGATCGAATCCCACATCGGGCTCCCTGCTCAGCGGGGGGTCTGCTTCTCCCTCTGACCCTCTTCCCTCTCGTGCTCTCTGTCTCTCATTCTCTCTCTCAAATAAATAAAATCTTAAAAGAAAAAATCTAAAAAAAAAAATGTCAAAGTAAAAACCTAGTTAAAGGTAAGGAGGTGAAAAACCGAGAAGGTACCAAGATGCGGACGCGAGAAATTACAATCAAAAGCTCAGCGATCCGAGGGAGTGGAGGCGAGACCAAAGCGACGCCCAGGAGTTTGGGCCCACCTTCTGATCTACCTTGTCAGCCCCCGAACCTACTCCGCCCTCCTGCCCACTCTTCACCCACCAACTAGCCGCTTCTTGCTAGAGCAGAATGTGGTTTCCGTCGGGTTTCGTTCCGCAAGCCTCTGCTTTTAGGCAACACGAAGAAAGGAGGGGGGCGACGCCGGTGTCCCCCGGGTGGGAGAGCGGCTCCGGACCCCAGCGGCCTCCCACCGCCCGCTCTGTAACGCCAGCCCGCCGGGTCAGCCGTCGCGCCGGAGAGGCCGCCTCACCTTGCCGCCGTTACTGAACCTGTGGATGTGCGCCGTCGCTATGCCGGGGATGACCAAGCACACGGCCATGACGCCGATCCCGGGCAGGATCTCGAACCACATCGCAGCGCCGTTGCCGGAGCCAAACCCCTGCCAGCCCGGCCCGGTAAAGGTGACCCGGCCTCGGCCCCCTTCCCAGTAGGCTCCGCGGCAGCCTGCCCGCGGGGCGGGGCCCCGCACGCCTCGGGAGGAAGCGACGGGGGCCGGCGGGGCTCAGGAGCGGCGCGCGCTCGCACCCTCGCACGCTCGCGCTCCCGCCGGCCGCTTCGGGCAGCCCATTTCGCCGCGACCGGCGAGCGCGCGCGCGACGTGCGGTGACGTAAGAGGCCCCGCGCGGCCGAGCGCGCCGCAGCCTTCCGGAGCTCGGGACTCCAAAATGGCAGAGCAACTGTCTCCGGGCAAGGCGGCAGAGCAGGTGTGCACCTTCCTCTTCAAGAAGCCCGCGGGGCGGAAAGGGGCTGCAGGCCGCAGAAAGCGCCCGGTCTGCGACCAGGAGCCCGGAGACAGCAACAGCAGCAGCGACGAAGGCAGCACTGTGGTTCGGCGGGAGAAGAAGCGGGCCATCCACAATCCGATGATACAGAAGACTCGTGGCAGTGGTAAACAGAAGGCGGCTTACGGCGACCTGAGCAGCGAGGAGGAGGAGGAGAACGAGCCCGAGAGTCTTGGCGTGGTGTACAAGTCCACCCGCTCCGCAAAACCCGTGGGACCAGAGGATATGGGGGCGACTGCCGTCTACGAGCTAGACACAGAGAAGGAGCGTGACGCACAAGCCATCTTTGAGCGCAGCCAGAAGATCCAGGAGGAGCTGCGGGGCAAGGAAGATGACAAGATCTACCGGGGAATCAATAATTATCAGAAATACATGAAGCCCAAGGATACGTCTATGGGCAATGCTTCCTCCGGGATGGTGAGGAAGGGCCCCATCCGAGCTCCCGAGCATCTACGTGCCACCGTGCGCTGGGATTACCAGCCCGACATTTGTAAGGACTACAAGGAGACTGGCTTTTGCGGCTTCGGAGACAGCTGCAAGTTCCTCCATGACCGTTCAGATTACAAGCATGGGTGGCAGATCGAACGTGAGCTTGATGAGGGTCGCTATGGTGTCTATGAGGACGAAAACTATGAAGTGGGAAGCGATGATGAGGAAATACCATTCAAGTGTTTCATCTGTCGCCAGACCTTCCAGAATCCAGTTGTCACCAAGTGCAGGCATTATTTCTGCGAGAGCTGTGCACTGCAGCATTTCCGCACCACCCCTCGCTGCTATGTCTGCGACCAGCAGACCAATGGCGTCTTCAATCCAGCGAAAGAATTGATTGCTAAATTGGAGAAGCATCGAGCTGCAGAAGAGGGTGGTGCTTCCGATTTCCCAGAAGACCCCGATGAGGGTCCAATCCCCATCACTTAGTTTTCCTATTATTCTCACACTTCAAAATAAATCCTTTTGTTGTTTGGAAATCTTAATTCGTCGTGTCCTTCCTTTCTAGGGAAAGTGAAAGGAAAAGGCGGGTGGTGAAATAGGGTCCTGGATGGATGGCTTGTAAAAGCCTCGAGGTAGGTACAGTCTGGATTTTTACCTGTTATATATGCTGCCTGGGTGTAACGTAACTTTTCAGAACCCCTTGGCATAAATTCCGAGGATGGGAGAAGTTTGAGAAAAGAGCTAGAATTTGCTTGAAGTAAAGCTGTAATGAAAGCAAGAACTGAACCTATTATATCACGTTTCTGTATCAATAGTTTACAAAGTTACCTCCATGCATGAGCTCTATTGGAAGCCTGTGTACTACTTCAAAATCTGCCCCAGCCAAGCTGTGTGTTTGGGGGGTGGGGTGTGAGTGGGAGAATTGGGTGGGGGAGCTGGTAGCTAGCCCCAGAGTGCATGTATGGGAAATGGTCCTTGCTCTCTTTAAAGCACCATAGGGGGGCGCCTGGGTGGCTCAGTCCGTTAAGCGTCTGCCTTTGGCTCAGGTCATGATCTCAGGGTCCTGGGATCCAGTCTTAGGGTTGGCTCCCTGCTCCTCAGGGAGTCTGCTTCTCCCTCTGCCCCTCCCCCCACTCATTCTCTCAATCTTGCTCGCTCTCAAATAAATCTTTAAAAAAAATAAAGCACCATAGGTAACCCCCTTTCCACGAATGATTGAAATGGCTTGTGCTGTGCTGTCCAGCATGACAGCCACCAGCTTCATGTGGCAGTTGAGTACCCGAAATACGGCTGGTAGCCACTATATTGGACAATGCAGTTCTAGACTGAACTTGTAAGCCGAGTTCAGAGGACGAAAACCTAACATTTTATAATCCGCTGTCTGAAACTGTGTTCTCACAGACTGTAAAAGAGCTGATCATGTTAATCTATGTACCTGTCTTCCCAACTAGTTTGGAAAGTCCTCAGTGACTAACCCAGTGCTTGGCATATAATAAACAATAAATAAACCCAGAGATGTTTGGAAAGGGATATTGGGGTCAAAGCCTTGAATCCAGGCTGAGGAGCTTTGACTATATTCTGTAGGTAATGAGATAACAGGTATGGGGAGGGGAACACAATCAGACTTTCTCTCCTTTTTTTTTAATGTTACTGTGGTTGCAGGCTATTGGATAGATTACAGGAAGATGGAAGACGAGAGGCAGAGAGGCCAGTTAGACCAAATGATGAATAAATTTTCACTGATCTACTTAGTATTTGTGCCGATCCCAGAAAACAGATGCAATAGTAAGTTATGGGTTAGAGTTTTTTAATTCACACTCATTAATCCATTCAAATATATTCTTTGAGCACCTACTCTGTGTCAGGCACTGTGCTTGGCTTAGGGGATATTAGCAAACAAGAAAGACCCAGCCCCTGTCTTGATGGAGCTAGACATCAAACAGTGACAGATGTGGGGTGCCTGGGGGGCTCAGTTGGTTAAGTGTCGGACTCTTGATTTTGGCCCAGGTCATGATCTCAGGGTCGTGAGATGGAGCCCCATGTCAGGCTCCACGCTCAGCGTGGAGGGGCCCCCTCTGCCCCTCCCCCTGTCTCTAAAATAAATAAATAATCTTTTAAAAAAAAGGGGGGGTGACAGATGTGATGAGTACAAGGGAAACAAAGGAAAAAGTGCACTGGGTTGTTGATCTCTCAGGGTTAACCCAATCCCAGCCTTGGAGGAATTCAGAATCATCAATTTATTTGATACAAAGTGATACATTTTATAAGAGAATGTATAAAGTACATGGGGATACATGAGAAGCCTACTGGGAAAGGGCTTAAAGAAAGCATCACCTGGGAAACAGCACTTACGGGATGGGACAAAGCAACAGCCAAATGGGGAACAGGACACCGTGGGGACACAGAGAGAAACAGGAGCGTACATTGCCGTGGAAGGCAAAGGAAGGAAGTGTTCTGAAAATTGTCACAAAAGAAGTACAGCTACGAGGTGAAAAAGAATCATATATATTTATTTATTTATTATTATTATTTTATTTTATTTTTTTGCTGTTCCTAAGAATTTATATTCAGAAAGTTAAGCTGATGGAAAGGGTCCAGGAGAAAAAGATGAAAGGGAAAGAATGCTGCTGGCGACTAAGCTCCAGAACTGACAAGGGATGGGATTAAAGGCACAGATCAAGAAGTTAGCTGTCAAGAGCTGAGAGAAAGAACAGGAGAAAGCTGACATTTGTCTACTCCTCCACATGTTTTTAAAATTTTTTTAAAGATTTTGGGGCGCCTGGGTGGCTCAGTCGTGAAGCGTCTGCCTTCGGCTCAGGTCATGATCCCAGGGTCCTGGGATCGAGCCCCACGTCTGGCTCCCTGCTCTGCGGGAAGCCTGCTTCTCCCTCTCCCACTCCCCCTGCTTGTGTTCCCTCTCTCGCTGTGTCTCTCTGTCAAATAAATAAATAAAATCTTTAAAAAAAATTTTTTTTTTAAAGATTTTATTTATTTGACAAAGAGCATAAGCAGGGGAGCAGCAGAGGGAGAGGGAAAAGCAGGCTTCCCGCCGAGCAGGGAGCCCGATGCGGGGCTCAATCCCAGGACCCTGGGATCATGACCTGAGCCGAAGGCAGACGCCTAACAACTGAGCCACCCAGGTGCCCCAGCTCCACGTGTTTTAATACCTGCCTCTGAATCTTAAGAGTATACAGGATTTTTTTAAAAAAAGTATACAAGATATATGCAAATGAGCATTATTCTTAGGATCCACAACATTTAACAGATTCTTTTTTTTTTTTTTAAGATTTTATTTATTTGACAGAGAGAGACACAGCGAGAGAGGGAACACAGCAGGGGGAGTGGGAGAGGGAGAAGCAGGCCTCCCGCTGAGCAGGGAGCCTGATGTGGGGCTCGATCCCAGGACCCTGGGATCATGACCTGAGCCGAAGGCAGACGCTTAACGACTGAGCCACCCAGGCGACCGATTCTTTTTTTTTTAAGATTTTATTTATTTATTTACTTATTTATTTTTTTAAAGATTTATTTATTTATTTGAGAGAGTGAGAATGAGAGAGAGAGAGAGTACATGAGAGGGGGGAGGGTTAGAGGGAGAAGCAGGCTCCTCGCCGAGCAGGGAGCCCGATGCGGGACTCGATCCAGGGACTCCAGGATCATGACCTGAGCCGAAGGCAGTCGCTCAACCAACTGAGCCACCCAGGCGCCCAAGATTTTATTTATTTATTTGAGAGAGAGAGAGAGCACGAGAGGGGGAAGGGTCAGAGGGAGAAGCAGACTCCCTGCTGAGTGGGGAGCCCGATGCGGGACTTGATTCTGGGACTCTGGGATCATGACCTGAGCCAAAGGCAGTCAGTTGGGCATCTCTTGATTTTGGCTCAGGTCATGATCTTGGGGTCCTGGGATCCATCCAGCCCTGTGTCAGGCTCTGTGCTCATCGGGCAGTCTGCTTGGATTCTCTCTCTCCCTCTCCCTCTGCCCCTCCCCCCACACTCTCCCTCTGCCCCCCAAAAGTAAAAAATCTTTTTTTTTTTTTAAAGGGACTGGGACACCTGGGTGGCTCAGTTGGTTAAGTGTCTGCCTTCAGCTCAGGTCATGATCTCGGGGTCCTGGGACTGAGTCCCACATCGGACTCCTTGCTCAGCAGGGAGTCTGCTTCTCCCTCTGCCTTCCACGCGTGCTCTCTCTCTCTCTGACAAATAAATAAAATCTTTAAAAAATATAAAAATAAAAAAGGGACCATAATCACAAAAGCACACATATCGATAGTGTACTCAAAATATTTTTCCTATTTACAAGTTTATGATTACATTTTTTAAAGTCAACTACTTTTTTTAAGATTTTGTTTATTTGAGAGAGAGAGAGAGAGATTGCACAAGCAGGGGGAAGTGCAGAGGGAGAGGGAGAAGCAGACTTCCAACTGAGCAGGAAACCTGATGTGGGACTCGATCCCAAGATCCTGGGAGCATGACCTGAGCAGAAGGCAGATGCTTAACCATCTGAGACACCCAGGCACCCCAAAGTCAACTATTTTTTCTCACTTTTAATTAAATGGTGCAATTTCGTTTCATAGATGGAAACTAAACTTTTGTTCTTAATTTTTTTTTTAAGTATGTGGGGAAAAAAGCAAGCATGCCAGCCCCGATAAGATTGCAGCAGACTCTGAAGAAGCCAACCTCGTCTGAGAGGTCAGTGAAGGCTCCCCTAGAAATGACCCTCAAACTGAGACCTACAAGGGGAGCAGGACAAAGAGTATCCCAGGCAGAGGTATAAGTACATACATACTAAGGACCTGAAGCGAGTGCCTGGCTTCAGCTAAGAATTCAAAGCAGTACAGCATGGCTGCAGGAAACAAACAAGGTGGCCAGGTAATCAGGGGCCAAAGAGCAGGCACCTTGCAAGTCATGTTAAGGACTTTGGGTTTTATCCGAAGGGCAAAGGGACGCCATCAAAGGGTTTTAAGAAAGAAAGTGAGATGATCCGATTTGAATTTTAAAAAGAGAATTCTGCAGTGTGGAGATCGGACTGAAGGAATCAGACATGAGACGCGGAGATCACTTAGGAGGCTGGAGCACTAGTTCAGTTGATATTATAGTAGACCGGACTAGATTGGAGGCGGTGGACATGCATTTAATAGTTTCTGAGCACCCACTATATGCCAGGAATTGATTTAAGCACTGGTAATACAGCCATAACAGTGCACAAGTCCGTGCTTCCACAGAACTTACATGAGAGACAGTAATAGATTTACACATACATATATATAATATCAGATTGAGGTAAGTACTATGAAGAACAACAGAGCAAGGTAAGGGAGTAAGAGTGCAGTGGTGTGGGGGAATGCTATTTTTCATAGGATGGTCAAGGAGGGCCTCTTCTGATAAAGTAACATTTGAGCAGAGACCTAAATGAAGCAGGTATCTGGTTCCAGACAGAACACAAAGGCCCTGAGGCAGGAAAGTGCCTGACATGTCCTAGGAACAGGGAGGAAGAAATATACCTGGAGCGGACTCAAGGAAAAGGAAAGAACTCTAAGACGAGGTAAGAAAAAGTAATTGGAGGGGGCGCCTGGGTGGCTCAGTCAGTTAAGCGTCTGACTCTTGGTTTCAGCTCAGGTCATGATCTCGGGGTCATGGGATTGGGCCCGACGTTGGGCCCTGTGTCAGACTCCGCACTCAGCCTGAGTCTGCTTGTCCCTTTCTCTGCTCCTCCCCCGCACTCCACACACATGCTCTTTCTCTCTCAAATAATTTGGAGAGAGCACAAGCGGGGGGAACAGCAGAGGCAGAGGGAGAAGCAGGCTCCCCACTGAGTAGGGAGCCTGACGTGGGGCTCAATCCCAGGACTCTGGGATCATGACCCGAGCCAAAGGCAGACGCTTGACTGACTGAGCCACCCAGGTGCCCCTCTTTTGCCCCCTTGTGATATTGTTAAAAATATTACATCTATAAATGTTGCAAACTTAACAATACATTGTTATATATAATTTTATGACTTTTAAAGGAAATAAGGGAAGAAAGGAGAGAAAGTATATATGTATTTATACTTTGTTATATTAACCTTCTTATTTATCATTTCTGATTCTCTTTATTCTAGTACATTTATCATCCGAAGTCAGTTAGCACAATACGTCTTTGCTCCACCTACCTCCTTTGTGCTGTAATTGGCAAATGTATTGGATTTCTATATGTTATAGGCCCAACAATCCATTATATACATATTATTTTATACAGTTACTATTTAAATCAGTTAAGGTAAGAAAAGGGAAGAAATATGCATTTATATTGTCTTTAATAATTACATAACTACTGTTGGTTCATAACCTCGGGAGTTCCCTGGATGAAATCTGAAATCGGCCCCCATACACAGAGGGCAAGGAGAGACCCAAGAAAGAGGCAGACCACTCCAAATTGTTTGGTGGTGGGTTTAATAAGCAAGGGAACTTACCTACAAAACTTGTCTTGGGTGCCTGCAAGATGAGTAAATCTCCACATCTGCCCACCAGAATATTCAAAGTTTATACAGAGGCCTTAACAGGGATCAGTCACATATCCAGTCCAGATGGTCTCAATAACATATTGCTCTCTCAAGACTGTGTCCTTGAAATGGCTCCTACTGGGACGCCTGGGCGGCTCAGTCGGTTAAGCGTCTGCCTTCGGCTCAGGTCATGATCTCAGCGTCCTGGGATCGAGCCCTGCATCGGGCTCCCTGCTCAGCGGGAAGCCTGCTTCTCCCTCTTCCACTCCCCCTGCTTGTGTTCCCTCTCTCACTGTCTCTGTCAAATAAATAAATAAAATCTTAAAAAAAAGAAGTAACCAAGCTTGCAGATGCCCTGATCTTGGATTTCTAGCCTCCAGAACTGTGAAAAAATAAATATCTGTTGCTCAAACCACCCAGTCTGTGGCATTTTGTTATGGCAGCCCCAGCAAACTAATAAAAGCCCCTCTAGTGAATTTTTCATTTCAGTTACTGTACTTTCCAACTCTAGAATTTCCATTTGGTTCTCATTTTATAATTTCTATCTATTGCATTCTCTTGAATGACATTGTCATCGTACCTTTCTTTAACCATGGTTTCCTTTATTTTCTTGAACCTATTTAAAATGGCTACTTTGTTTTTAAGTTTTATTTATTTAAGTAATCATTACATCCGACATGGGGCTTGAACTCATGACCCTGAGATCAAGAGTCACATGCTCTTTCGACTGAGCCAGCCAGGTGCCCCTAAAATGGCTACTTTGAAGTCTTTGTTAAATATGACATCCTGTAGGGGCATCTGGGTGGCTCAGCTGGTTAAGCGGCTGCCTTTGGCTCAAGTCATGATCTCAGAGGCCTGGGATGGAGCCCTACATCAGGCTCTGTGCTCAGCAAGGAGTCTGCTTCTCCCTCTGCCCTTCCCCCCAGCTTGTGCTTGCTCTCTCTCTCTCTCTCTCAAACAAATAAATAAAATCTTTAAAAAAAAAAAAAAGAAAAAGAAATATGACATCTGGTTATTCTCACGGGTAGTCTTTGTTATCTCCTTTACCATAGCCCCCCAACCCCGCCCCACTGTATGGGTTATACTTCCTGTTCCTTTGCATATCAAAAATTTTTTTGTTGGAACTGGATGATTTAGGTAATGTACTGACTCTAGGTAAAGGTTCCCCACCCTCTCTTTCGGGTTTATTATTATTTGTAGTAACTAGCTGGATTATTTCATTTAAGTCTATTCTTGCTACCACCACCACCTCCCCCCCCCAAAACACACACGTGTTAAGCCTATTATGTTGGTCCTCAAGGGGTGTGGTCTTGGGCATACCCACAGTTACCCTGAGATGACAGTGGTTTTGACAGGTTTCTCTTTGCCTCTTTTCCTGACTATGCCCAAATGTTAAACTTCACTAACTGCAGGATGATTGCTCTATTGTTTCCAACAATACCCTGGGACATAAATTGCTGGATAGAATAACTCAATCACACTAGAGTTCCTTAGAAGGAACAGTTCCTGATGTCAGTGTTAGATTTGTTCTGATCCCAGGGGGGCTCCTCCCAGCTGTCTCCTTACCCATTTCTCTTGCAAATTAATTGGCTTACAGTTTAGTTTCTCTCTCCACCAAATCTATCTCCCAATGGCCTTTTACCACAAGCACCACTGTTTTTGAGAATATCCTTCAGCTTGAGGGCACCTGTCTGGCTTAGTTGGTAGAGCAAACAACTCTTGGTCTCAGGGTCGTGAGTTTGAGCCCCAAGTTGGGGGTAGAGTTTACTCAAAAAAAATAATAATAATAATAAGGTGTTACAGAGAATATCCTTAAGCCTGAACTTCCTCATCCTATGTTGCCATTGAAGTCAGTTCTTTTGGGAAGAGATTAGGAGCCGTCTGTTTGTGACTACTTCTCCCCCAAAGAAAAATCTCCAAGCCAAGACAATGGAGTTGGGGGTAAGATGAATGACTTGCTTCTGAGTGAAATCCCCCCTTTAGGACCTGAGTGCTAGGTGGGAAAGGGGCAGTAGCCTCAGGTCTTCTTAGCTTGCCTCTGCCAGTGTGGAACCACCTTACCAGCCAGGACAGGGTGATCAGGGTTCCAGTATTTTCAGCCCCACAATGCTTGTTGCTGGTGTGCAGGGCTGCAAGAGCATCTCCCTCCAGAGGCCCCAAACAGACCAGGCTCGGCCACTCACCACTGATAAAATCCAAAGGCAGAGAAATGAGTGGTAGTGAAAAAAGAAAGGAATTTATTTCAGTGAGGCCAAAACCATGAAGACAGCAAGCTAGCATCTCAAAGACTGTCTCCAAAGTGCCGAAAATACTTCCAGGTTTGTTAGGAAAATGTGGGGCAAAGGTGGGTGGGCACTTGCAGGTAGGCAGTGAAGGTCAAATCGATCATTATGATGGAGTCAATCATGGGCGTGGTCTTGCTGGCTCAGAGCGGTCTGCATGTGAGAGGTGTTAGGATGATATGAAGGTTTTCACCCAAGCAACTGGAAGGATGGAGATGCCATTAAGGGATGTGGGGGATATTGGCAGAGAGGCTCAGGAGGACTTCAGTTTGGACGTGCTAAGTTTGACAGGCCTATTAGACCTCCAAAGGGAGCTGTCCAGGAGGCAGCTGGATCTGTCTGGAGCCCAGAGGAAAGTTCTGGGCAGCAGGTGTCCTTGCAGATAGAATGTTTAAAAACCTGAGACTGAATGAAATCCTTGAGGAGGTGAATGCACAGAGAGGCAGTTGGAGGCCCTAGCCCTAGGGCTCTCCAACCCCCAGACTCTAGAGGATGGAGGGAGGAGGAGACCACAGAAGGCACAGAGGACTGACTGACTAGTAAGAACAGAGATAAATCAGGAGAGCTTGGTGTCCCAGAAGCCAAGGGAAGCAAGGGTGGTAAGGAAGACAGAGTGATTGACTATGTCAGATGCCACTGGGAGGTCCAGGAAGATAAGAACTCACCAGGGAGTTCATGGAGTTCAATCAAGGGAAGCCATGGATGGCCCTGGCAAGTATGGATCCTGAGGCTTGGAAGCAAGGTGAACTTTACTGAAGCAAGTTCAAAAGACAGCAGGAAGTAAGGAATTTGGCACTGTCCTCATTTGGCTCTCTCCTCTCTGTCTCACTCCCTTCAATTCATCCTGGAACCTACCATCAGAGATCTCTCTAAAATGGAAATCTCATCATGCAACTCTTCTGTTTAAAATCCTTCAGGGGCGCCTGGGTGGCTCAGTCGGTTGAGCGTCTGCCTTCAGCTCAGGTCATGATCCCAGGATCCTGGGATTGAGCCCCGCATCGGGCTCCATGCTCGGCCCTCTCCCACTCCCACTGCTTGTGTTCCCTCTCTCGCTGTCTCTCTCTGTCAAATAAATAAATAAAATCTTTAAAAAAAAATAAAATAGGGCGCCTGGGCGGCTCAGTTGGTTAAGCGACTGCCTTCGGCTCAGGTCATGATCCCGGAGTCCCAGGATCGAGTCCCGCATCGGGCTCCCTGCTCAGCAGGGAGTCTGCTTCTCCCTCTGACCCTTCCCCCTCTCACGTGCTCTCTTTCATTCTCTCTCTCAAATAAATAAATAAAATCTTAAAAAAAATAAAAAATAAAATCCTTCAGTGATAGTTGAAATAAGATTGACAAAATATTTATCATTGTTTTTTATTTCTGGGCTCTTTATTCTGTTCCATCAGTCTTAATGTCTGTCTGCCAGTACCATACTGGTTTTTTCTACAGGTTTTACTTTTTAAAAAAAGATTTTATTTTTAAGTACTCTCTACACCCAATGTGGTCTCCAACCCACAATCCTAAGATCAAGCATCACATGTTCCACTAACTGAGGCAGCCAGGCACCCCAGTACCATACTGTTTTAATTATTATAGCTTTATAATATATTTTGAAATGAGGAAGTGTGATGCTTTCAACTTTGTTTTTTCTTTTTTTCTTTTTTTTTTTTAAAGATTTTATTTATTTATTTATTTGACAGAGAGAGAGACAGCGAGAGAGGGAACACAAGCAGGGGGAGTGGGAGAGGGAGAAGCAGACTCCCTGCTGAGCAGGAAGCCCAATGCGGGACTCGATCCCAGGACCCTGGGATCATGACCTGAGCTAAAGGCAGTCGCTTAACCAACTGAGCCACCCAGGCGCCCAATAAATAAAATTTTTTAAAAAAAATTAAAATTAGGGGCGCCTGGGTGGCTCAGTTGTTATGCGTCTGCCTTCGGCTCAGGTCATGATCTCAGGGTCCTGGGATCGAGCCCCACATCGGGCTCCCTGCTCAGCGGGAAGCCTGCTTCTCCCTCTCCCACTCCCCCTGCTTGTGTTCCTGCTATTGCTATCTCTCTCTGTCAAATAAATAAATAAAATCTTTAAAAAAATTTTTTTAAATTAAATTAAAATAGAACTGCCATATGATCCAGAAATCCCACTTCTGGATATTTATCCATGAAAACTAAAATCAAGATCTCAAAGAGATTAGCACTCCTATGTTCAGCACTATTCATAACAGCCAATATGTGGAGACCACTTAAATGTCCATCAACAGATGAATGGATAAAGAAAATGTATATACATACTATAGAATATTATTCAGCCTTAAAAAAAAAAAAAAGGAAATCTGGGGCACCTGGTGGCTCAGTTGGTTGAGTGTCTAACTCTTGATTTTGGCTCAGGTCATGATCTCAGGGTTGTGAGATCGAGCCCCGTGTCCGCGCTCAGCATGGCGTCTGCTTGAGATTCTCTCACTCCCTCTCCCTCTGCCCCTTTCCCTGCTTGAGTGTGCTCTCTCTCTCTCTCAAATAAATAAATAAATAAATACAATCTTAAAAAAAAGAAGGAAATCAGGACATTATGATAAGTGAAATAAGCCAGTCACAGAAGGACAAATATTGCATGATTACACTTAGATGAGGTATCTAGAATAGTCAAATACATAGGCACAGAGGATAGAATAGTGGGTAACAGAGGCTGGTGGTAGGGGGATGTGGGGAGTTGTTAATCAGTGGGTATAAAGTTTCAGTTAAGCAAGATGAATAAGTTCTAGAAATATGCTGTACAACACTGTGCCTATAGTGAATACTGTATTTTACACTTAAAAATCTGTTAAGAGGACAGATCTCATGTTAAGTGTTCTTTCCTTCCATGATAAAATTTTTTAAATTTTAATTTTTTAATGTAAGTGCCAATGACAGAATGAAACTGCTAGATAACATATCATTTCTTCTGCCAGCGAATAAAGTAGCTAACAATCATGCAAGTGCACTAGTTTTCTCAAAATGAAATGTTTTGATCTAATAACCTACCTTATCATCAAACTCCAATATCAAAAGTTTCGCTGTTTTATTTATTTATTTATTTAATCTCTACACCCAACATGGGGCTTGACCTCATGACCCCAAAATCAAGAGTCGCATACTCCTCCAACTGAGCCAGTCAAATGCCCCAAAAGTTTTCCTATTTATTTATTTATTTTATTTTATTTTTATTTTTATTTTTTTTAAAGATTTTATTTTTATTATTTATTTGACAGAGAGACACAGCGAGAGAGGGAACACAAGCAGGGGGAGTGGGAGAGGGAGAAGCAGGCTCCCTGCAGAGTGGGGAGCCTGACGCGGGACTCGATCCCAGGACCCCGGGATCATGACCTGAGCCGAAGGCAGTCGCTTAACCAACTGAGCCACCCAGGCGCCCTATTTATTTATTTTAAAGATTTTATTTATTCACTTGAGAGAGAAAGAGTGTGTGAGAGAGAGAGGCAGAGAGAGAGAGAGATCACGGGCAGGGGGTAGGGATAGAGGGAGAAGCAGACACCCCACTGAGCAAGGAGCCCCATGCGGGACTCGATCCCAGAACCCTGGGATCATGACCTGAGCCGAAGGCAGATGCTTAACCGACTGAGCCACCTAGGCGCCCAGTTTTCCTGTTTGTTTTTTGTTTTTTTTAAGATTTTATTTATTTGCAAGAGAGAATGAGAGACAGAGAGCATGAGAGGGAGGAGGGTCAGAGGGAGAAGCAGACTCCCTGCTGAGCAGGGAGCCCAATGTGGGACTCGATCCCAGGACTCCAGGATCATGACCTGAGCCGAAGGCAGTCGCTTAATCAACTGAGCCACCCAGGCGCCCTCAGTTTTCCTGTTTTAATTTTTTTTCTTTTTCTTTTTTTTTTCTTTTTCTTTTTCCTGTTTTAAATAAATACATTTTTCAAGATTAGAAAAAATATTGATAATTGAAAATTGCTGAAACTGAGTGACTGCTCAACGGGGGTTCATTATACCATTCTTCCCACTGTTAGGCACACTTGAACACTTCCATAATAAAAGTTTTTAAAAATTCCTTTAATTATTTTCTGATCCCAGTCTCCAGGATAAAGTACAAGTTTTTCTTTTAGCAGGAAAACAAGATTCTTTAGAATCAGGCCTACCTCTCTGGCTTCGTATCTTATGCCCTCCCATGCCCACCCCTCTTACATTCTATACTCTACGTTAGGATTTCTCAGCTTCAGCACTATTGTGATTTTGGTCCCAATAATTCCTTGTGGGGGGCTTACCCTGTGAAAATTAATAAAGGGAAATCTCATTTAAAATGGAGTCAGACTTGGGGCGCCTGGGTGGCTCAGTCAGTTAAGCATCTGCCTTCAGCTCAGCTCAGGATCCTGGGGTCCTGGGATCGAATTCTGCGTCTGGCTCCCTGCTCAGTGGGGAGTCTGCTTCTCTCTCTCTCTAATAAATAAATAAAATCTTTTTTTTTTTTAAGATTTTATTTATTTATTTGACAGAGAGAGAGACAGCGAGAGAGGGAACACAAGCAGGGGGAGTGGGAGAGGGAGAAGCAGGCTTCCTGCCGAGCTGGGAGCCCGATGTGGGACTCGATCCTGGGACTCCAGGAACATGACCTGAGCCGAAGGCAGTCGCTTAACCAACTGAGCCACCCAGGCACCCCAATAAATAAAATCTTAAGAAAATAAAATAAAGGGGTGCCTGGGTGGCTCAGATGGTTAAGCATCTGCCTTCAGTTCGGGTCATAATCTCTAGGTCCTGGGATCGAGCCCCACGTTGGGCTCCCAGCTCAGCAGGGAGCCTGCTTCTCCCTCTCCCTCTGCCTCTCCCCTTGCTTGTGTTCTGTCTCTCTCTCTCAAATGAATAAATAAAATCTTTAGAAAAATAATAATACAATAAAATAAATAAAATGGAGTCAGGTTTGATATCAGGGCCCCACAGCTGTTTTATTTACTTAAATAAATAAAACTTTAAAAAATAAAATAGAGGGTCTCCTGGGTGGCTCAGTCAGTTAAGCGTCTGCTTTTGGCTCAGGTCATGATACCAGGGTCCTGGGACTGAGCCCCACATTGGGCTCCCTGCTCAGTGGGGAGCCTGCTTCTCCCTCTCCCCCTGCTCATGCTCTCTCTAATGAATAAATAAAATCTTTTAAATAAATAAATAAAATAGAGTCAGGAAGCCAGAAGGGGAAGCCTCATGCACTACCACTCCACATCAGTTATGGACCTCAACAGGAAGAGATACACCTTGCTAGTCACATTATTTCACTACTCCAGCACAAGGAAGGAAGATTCTATATTTGAGCATCAGGAGCGCCTGGGTGGTGCAGTCAGTTAAGCAATGGACTCTTGGTTTCTGCACAGGTCCTGATCTCAGTGTCGTAAGATGGAGCCCTGAGTCAGGCTCTGTCTTAGGGTTCTGCTTGAGATTCTCTCTCCCTCTCCCTCTGCCCCTCCTGCTCGTGCTCACTCTCTAATAAATAAATAAATCTTTAAAAGAAATCTACACTACACTTTGAACTCACAGTTCACTCCAATGGACTTTTTGTCTATAACAGCCCCTCCCAATTCTCCTCTTTCCTCCATAAAAGAGCGGTCCTCTCCTTTGTTCTCTAAACTTGCCCGTGGCTTTTCCTATCGCTTGCTTGTTCCAATTGCAATTACTCTGCTATTCCTGAATCAACCCATTTGCTGGTACAATAACTGGCTGTGTTACTTTTAAGGCTCACAACCTGCATATTGTAAAATTTTTAGCAGCATCTCTGTCTTCTATCCACCAGGTGCCAGTAGCACTCCCTTGGTTCTGACAACCAAAAATATTCTTCGCCAGGCTTTGCTAAATGTTCCCTAAAAGGCAAACAGCCCATGATCAAGACCACTGGTCTAGGTAGACCAGACAACTTGCAGTTCCTAACATGACATGCTGTTTCATACCTTTGATAATTTGCATAAACTATTCCCTTTGCCTGGAATGTCTTCCCTCTCCTCTGCCTGACAACTTTTGTTAATGGTTCAAATAACTGCGTAAAGCAACAACTTCTTTGTTTCCTGTGTTCATTTTTGTAGCTCCAGTGCCTAACACAGTCCCTGGCATAAAATAGGTACTAAATAAATGTTTGCTGAAAGGATTAATCATCATTATTAAGAGATTTTTATTGAGCTCCTTGTGAGCACTGATTTTTAGAAAAGGTACAAAACAGGATCCTCACTCTAAGGTTGTGAACAATTTAATGGGTGTGATAGAAACTATTAATTATCCCCCATTGTCCTTTCTCTCCTTTTCTCTTGAGTAAAAGCAGTACTGATAGCTGCCTAGTAAAAACATTTCCTAACCTCCCTTACAGAGTAAGTCCTTGACAAGTGATGTAAGTGGACGTGGTATGTGTCCCTTAAAAGAAGGGACAAGTTCATTTTGCTTTCTTCCTTTTGGCTGGAATGCAGATCAAGTGGCTGGAGCTCAACAGCTATTTTGGACTATGAGGCAGAAGCCTCAGGCTAAGGATATCAGAGCAACAATAAAGAACAAGCGTGTGTCCCTGATGAGTACAAAACCACCCAACTCAACTTGGACTTCATGTCTTCTGACTTTATAGCATAAAGAAATAAACTTTTATCTTGTCTAGAATACAGTTAAACTTAATCTCAAATAATTAAGTTGGGAAGACCAAAAGCAGAAGAGATTGGATTGAAGAGCAAAACAGAATCCTAGGATGGATGAGGTAATTCATATAAGAGTAAAATAATGCAAAAGGTGGATGAAATACCAAGGATACCTCATGCCTAGAGGTGTTTGGGAGTAAGGTTCAAATTCCTAAAACCTGAAAAGATACGGTGCCCCATGACTAAGAGATTTTTGAGAAATAAGTCTTCAAGCCAGAGGAGCAACCTCAAATACTTAGCAAGATAAATAAAAATAAATCCACACCTAGACAAGTTGTAGTAAAACTTGGGGCACCTGGGTGGCTCAGTTGGTTAAGCGACTGCCTTCAGCTCAGGTCATGATCCCAGAGTCCCAGGATCGAGTCCCACATCAGGCTCCCCGCTCAGTGGGGAGTCTGCTTCTCCCTCTGACCCTCTCCCCTCTCATGCTCTCTCACTTTCTCTCTCAAATAAATAAATAAAATCTTTAAAAAAAAAGTAGTAAAACTGGGGCGCCTGGGTGGCTCAGATGGTTAAGCATCTGCCTTCGGCTCAGGTCATGATCCCAGGGTCTTGGGATCAAGTCCTGCATTGGGCTCCCTGCTCCTTGGGAGCCTGCTTCTCCCTCTGCGCCTCTCTCTCTCTGTCTCTCATGAATAAATAAATAAAATCTTTAAAAAAAAAAAAAAGTAGTAAAACTGAAGAACATAAAAAACAAAGAGAAAATCTTAAAAGATAAGAGAGAGAGATTACCAGGACACTTGGGTGGCTCAGTTGGTTAAGCATCTGCCTTTGGCTCAGGTCATAATCCCAGGGTCCTGGAATCGAGCCCTACATTGGGCTCCCTGCTCAGCGGGGAGCCTGCTTCTCCCTCTGCCTGCCGCTCCCCCTGTTTGTGCTCGTGCTCTCTCTCCCTGACAAAAAAACAAATAAAATCTTTAAAAAAAAAGGAGAGAGATTACCAACTAAGTAACAATAGAAAAATAACTACAGATTTCTCAAGAAAAAAAAAAGATACCAGAGATAATAGGATAATAAAATGATAGAATAATATCTTCCAAGTGCTGAAGAAAAAAATCAATCAAGAATTCTACATCCGTTCAACAGACTCAGCAAGGCCAATGAATTCATTTTTTTAAAAAACTCAACACCTTCTCTGTGCCTGGCAGTTTTCTAAATGATTGGGATACATAACAAATGAAACAGACAGAAATGCATGCCCTCGGGTCGCCTAGGTGGCTCAGTCAGTTAAGCCTCTGACTCTTGGTTTTGGCTCAGGTCATTGATCTCAGGGTTGAGATAGGCTTCACGCTAGGCTTTCTCTCCCTCTCCTTCTGCCTCCTCCCCCCTGCCCCGCCCCCGGCACGTGCACACATGTGCATGCGCTCTTGTGGGCACGTGCTCTCTCCCTCTCAAAAAAAAAAAAAAAAATAACCCAAACAGGTAAGGGAATTGAAATGGTCTGGGGTGGGAAATGGGCTGAAAGTTATTAAAGGGTTGTCAGGGTCATCTCATTAGAGCGAAGATTTGAAGGAGGTGAGGTACTTGGTGGAAATGTATCCAGATAAATTTTTATTTAGGCATGAGAGAGAAATAAGAGCATTTTTAGACATATAAAGATTGTGGGTGTTTACTATTCACACACTTACTGACATAACTATTAAAATGAAGATTTTTGCAAGAAGGAAACCGAACACAAAAAGAAAAAAGAAAAAAGAAATGGTGAGCAAAGGCCTTACAAAATCTTTTTTTTTTTTCAGATTTATTTACTTTTTTGAGAGAGAGAGTGTGTGCACGTGAAGGGGGGGAGGGGCAGAGGGAGAGGGAAAGAAGCAGACTCCCTGCTGAGCATGGAGCCTGATATGGGGCTCAATCTCACGACCCTGAGATCATGACCTGAGCCAAAACCAAGAGTCAGATACTTAACTAATCAGCTGAGTCACCCAGGTGTCCCAACTTTGCAAAATCTAAATGTATACTAACTGTTCACATATAAAGGGAGGGTTAAAAAAATGAAACTCAAACACCTCACAACCATAACACAGGAAAGTAGATGGCATGATGGGAAGAATTGGAGTTAAAGCCCTGAAAACTCCATGTATTGTTTGCAAGAATGATGTAGTTACTTATTAACTCTAAACTTAAAAATTAAACATGCACGTTGACATTTTAAATCAATATTAAAAGAGATAGTAAAGGGCGCCTGGGTGGCTCAGTTGGTTAAGCCACTGCCTTCGGCTCAGGTCATGATCCTGGAGTCCCGGGATCGAGTCCCACATCGGGCTCCCTGCTCAGCTGGGGGTCTGCTGCTCCCTCTGACCCTCCTCCCTCTCGTGCTCTCTGTCTCTCATTCTCTCTCTGTCAAATAAATAAATAAAATCTTTTAAAAAAGAAAAAATGAGATAGTAAAAACAAGCAAAAACATACATTTAAAAAACTAAAAATACAACCCTAAATAGCCAATGAGCTCATAAGAAAATCTTAATGGAAATCATGAAAAAGTTAAAACTGAATTACAATAAAATATAAAAACATGTGACACGCATCTAAAATGGTATAATGAAGAAAATTTATAGTGTTAAACACATTTTTTAAAAATATGCCAAATCGGGGTGCCTGGGTGGCTCAGTCGGTTAAGTGTCTGTCTTCGGCTCAGGTCATGATCCCAGGGTTCCTGGGATCAAGTCCAGCGTCAGGATCCCTGCTCAGCGGGGAGTCTGCTTCTCCCTCTCCTTCTGCCTGCTACTCCCCTTCCTTGTTCTCTCTCTCTCAATCTCTGTCAAATAAATGAAATCTAAAGAAAATTATGTCAAATCAATGCATAAGGAATTCTATTTTTAAAATTTATTTTTATCTTTATTTTTATTATTTTTTTAAAGTAGGCTCCCTGACCAATGTGGGGCTTGAACTCACAACCCTGAGAACAAGAGTCATATGCTCTACCAACTGAGCCAGCTAGGTGCCCCAAGAGTTCCATTTTTTAAAATTTTTTTTAAGAATTTTTTTTATTTATTCATTTGAGACAGAGAGATACAGAGCGAGAGAGAGAGCAGGAGCAGTGGAGAGAGGCAGAGGAAGAGGGAGAAGCAGACTCCCTGCTGAGCAGGGAGCCCGATGTGGGGCTCGATCCCAGGACCTGGAGATCATGACCTGAGCCGAAGGCACACGCTTAACCATCTGAACCACCCAGGCGCCCCAAGTTCCATTTTTTAAAAAAGATTATTTATTTATTTATTTATTTATTTATTTATTTGAGAGAGAGAGAGAGAGAGAGAGGGTATGAGCAGGGGGAGAGGCAGAGGGAGAGAAAAAGGGAGAAGCAGACTCTCCAATGAGCAGGGAGCCCAACGTGGGGCTTGATCCCAGGACCCTGAGATCATGATCTGAGCCGAATGAAGGCAGACGCTTAACTGACTGAGCCACCCAGGTGCCCCAAGAGTTCTATTTTTGAAGCTAGAGAAAGAGCAGAACAAACCTAAGAGGACAGAGGAAAAAAATAATACAAGGAAGAGTAAAAATTAATAAACACACACACAAAAAATGGAAATGATCAATAAAATCAAAAGCTGGTTCTTTGGGAAGACTAATATGATATACCTCTATGAAGACTGACCTATTTTAAATGATGAAAGGTATACATAAATAATACTGAAAAAAAACATAACTACAAGATTCAATTAAAATTTAAAGCCATATAGAACACTTTGGAAACATGACAGAATGAAAATGTTTTCATTTCCACAACATCCTGAAATCCCACCAAAAAGATAATAATTATATGGGGTGCCCGGCTGGCTCAGTTGGTGGAGCATGCAACTCTTGATCTCAGGGTCATGAGTTTGAGCCCCACACTGGGCATGGAGATTACTTTAAAAATAAAAATTAATTAATTAATTAAAAATGATAATAGAGGGCGCCTGGGTGGCTCAGTCGTTGAGCGTCTGCCTTCGGCTCAGGTCATGATCCCAGGGTCCTGGGATCGAGTCCCACATCGGGCTCCCTGCTCAGCGGGAAGCCTGCTTCTCCCTCTCCCACTCCCCCTGCTTGTGTTCCTGCTCTCGCTCTCTCTCTGTCAAATAAATAAATAAAATCTTTTAAAAAAAATAAATAAAATAATAAAAATGATAATAGATAATTATAAAAGACATGGACACACAAGGTCATTAAAACTTGCTTAGCTGGGGCGCCTGGGTGGCTCAGTCGTTAAACGTCTGCCTTCGGCTCAGGTCATGATCCCAGGGTCCTGGGATCGAGTCCCACATCGGGCTCCCTGCTCAGCAGGAAGCCTGCTTCTCCCTCTCCCCCTGCTTGTGTTCCTGCTCTTGCTATGTCTCTCTCTGTCAAATAAATAAATAAATAATCTTTAAAAAAAAAAAACTTGCTTAGCTGAATGGAGGAATTATGAAACTAAGTACATGTGTGGGCGAAGCCAACAACATATAATCCAATTTGTGCTGCAGAAACCCATCCAAGTTCAGGAACTAAAGGCATCAGCATAAATAGTATCTCACATTATGCGCAACAAGTGTAATATGCTGGGAAAAGATCTATGATTTCTGTCAGTCAAACGTACAAGTAGGGCTGATACTGCCATGCTTTGTTGCCTACATTCATAATTGAAGGAAATGCTAAATTTCACATAATGGTTAGTGAAAATAAAGATGTAATTTTTTTCTATCCAAGTTCACAAGTTCAACATACCTGTGACCCAGCAAGTCCACTCTTAAATATATACCCAACAGAAATACTTGCATAAAGACACATATATAAGAATGTACATAACATTACTTAATAGCCAGAAATTGGAAACAACCCAATGGTCAAAAACAGTAGAATGACATCCAGTAAATGGGAATCTAAGAAAGACAAAGTGAATTTCCAGGATAACATCTATGTAGCAAGCCTAAAGATCAATCAATCCTTACAGGAGTAGAAGGGTAGATGGCAAGAAGAAATATGTCTCCAAATAAAAAACAAAATAAAAACTAAAACTAAAAGATTACCTGATTCCTTTGACCTTGTGGAGTAGGGTTTTATATCTCTGGAGGGGTCTGATGAATAATTACTAATAGGTACAAGAAAACCAATCAAACAAAATAACCAGAGTAATTATTAACTCTAGATAAAACAAAATGTCATATTTGAAAAGAAGTATAATAAGAGTATACAGTTGACCCTTGAACAATGCAGGGGTTAAGGGCACCAAATCCCCCACACAGTCAACAGTCCAAGTAGAACTTTTGACCCCCCAAGACTTAACTACTAACAGTCTCCTGTTGATTGGAAGCCTTACTGATAATAGAAACAGTTTGATTAACACATATTTTGTGTATGTATTACATACTGTATTCTTAGAGTAAAGTAAGCTGGAGAAAAGAAATGTTACTAAGAAAATCATAAGGAAAATACAATTACAGTACTATATGTATATTTATCGAAAACAATCCATGCAAGAGTGGACCTGTGCAGTTCAAACCCATGTTGTTCGAGGGTCAACTGTATTATATGTCTCAGCTACGAACAACTTTAAATAATCATAATAATGTTAACACTGAATTATGATTTACCAAAAACTGTAATTAAATGGGCTAAGGGGAAGTATATGCAAGACTTTGCACTGTGAGTAAGTCCCATTAGAAATATTACTATCGGGGCGCCTGGGTGGCCCAGTCGTTAAGCGTCTGCCTTCGGCTCAGCTCATGATTCCAGGGTCCTGGGATCGAGCCCTGCATCGGGCTCTCTGCTTAGCGGGGAGCCTGCTTCTCCCTCTCCCACTCCGCCTGCTTGTGTTCCCTCTCTCGCTGTCTCTCTCTGTCAAATAAATAAATAAAAATCTTTAAAAAAAAAAAAAGAAAAAAAAAAGAAATACTACTATCTTTTACTTGTGGTTTGCCAGTCTGCCATGACTTGAGTAATTAGTAACAGATACAGTTTGTGAGCTGGAACTATTTTCTACAATAGATGTGTTTGTGACATCAGGAAATTCTCCAAAACATATTTTACAAGCAATTGGAGCTAATACATGCCTTAACACAGGATGGGTAAAGGCAGATTCTTTAGTAAAAGATTATAAGAACCCTTATCTCCTTATACTGAATGTCAGGGAGGTATAAAAAGAGGTCCCCTGGAGCTAATGATAAAGAACAAAACATAGTCAAATTTACTCTTACTTAGAAACTTGCCTTCGAGATGATCAGTCAGGTAATAAGTTTTATTTAGCTCCTAGGGTCTTAAGTATTCTCCAGCTTTTTTTTATTAGTAAAATTAGAAAAGCAATCTATAGCAAAGCACATAAATTAACAGAAATTTTAGGTCGAAAAAAGGGTTTTCTGTGTGTTCAATATGCCTTGCCCACTTTTCCCTTTTAATTGGGAGTGGACAGTATGAACTCAATGCTCACCTTCAATAAAATTCAATAGATAATCTCTCTTTTGCTTCTGTGTAAAGCTGAATAGAAAAGGAGAAGGATTTGGAGAATTAGGCAAATAATCCTTTGGTTTGAGTTTCAAATTTAGGAAAAAAACAAATAACTTTTTAAAAAAAGATTTTATTTGAGAGAGAGTGAGAGCACAAGCAGGGGAGGGGCAGAAGGCGAGGGAGGGGATCTCAAGCCGACTCCTGGCTGAGCACAGAGCTCAACGTGGGGCTTGATCTCATAACCCTGAGATCATGACCTGAGCAGAAATCAAGAGTGGGATGCCCAACCATCTGAGCCACCCAGGCGCCCCCCCAAATAACTTTTTTAAATTGTAGGGTAGGGGCCAAGGGCAAGCCATCTCAAAGTGTGCCATCTGGCATACTGATTATTTTAATTAAAAGTTACTTAAGGGGCGCCTGGGTGGCTCAGTCAGTTAAGCGTCTGCCTTTGGCTCTGGTCATGATCCCGGGGTCCTGGGATTGAGTCCCATATCAGCTCCCTGCTCAGCGGGGAACCTGCTTCTCCCTCTCCCTCTGTCCCTCCCCCTGCTCGAGCTCTCTCTCACGCGCTCTCTCTCAAATAAATAAATAACATCTTAAAAAAAAAAAGTTACTTAAGAAATAGCCAGTGCAAGAATACTCTGACACTCCCCACCAACTTTGTCTCCAGAAAGCAGGAAATAAATCTTCCATGTGAAAGATACACCCTCCCTGTACCAGGAGGTAAACAGACATCCTTATCACCAGAGAGAGAATTCAGAGCCAAGAAGGCTGTATAAACAAACCTTATACTTTTACTAATCTACTACCCCAGCCCAAATTCTGTTTGGAATTCCTTACTGATTGAAGCTCCTAAACATAAGCTTTCTTTGGCCTGTCAATTCCTCACAGATGTATTATCTCTTTGTCTAAAAAGTATAAAACTGCCTGCCCTGGTCATTTCTTTAGGTCTCAATTTCATTATTGGGCCTCTGTGCATACGTAATTAAACTTTGTTTTTTTTTCCTCCTGTTAATCTTCCTCATGGCAATTTAATTCTTAGACCAGCTAGAGAGTCTTGAGGATAGGGGAAAAATTTTCCTCTCCAACAGCAGCAGAAAGACTAACTTTTTAAAAAAGATTTTATTTATTTATTTGAGAGACACAGCACTAGTGGGGACAGACATAGAGGGAGAGGGAGAAGCAGACTCCCCGCTGCGCAGGGAGCCCAATGTGGGGCTCCATTCCAAGACCCTGAGATCATGACCTGAGCTGAATGCAGATGCTTAACTGACTGATGGCGCAAGCCAAGCTCCTCATGCTGTTTGACAAAGTCCAAGTATGGGGGACGATCCTGAAAACAGGAGACTCCACAGCTGGCTCCTGCTATTCTCTTTCATTTTGTTTATGGCAATCTTTATAATTGTGGGAATATTTCTGGGGTTTCATGATAAAGTGACTACTCATCTTAGTTACACCTATCTAAGCAATCATAATGAAACTAATTCCACGAAGAATTAGTTTCTATAGAACAAAATAACAAGACGGTCACGCTCTGTCTAGCACCTTTCTCTTTGCGTACTGTTTTTTAGTTTTAGCGAAAGCCAATAAGCGGAAATCAATAAAGGTCATGTTAATCATTACAAAGGAAAAATGAAGGAAGGCTATGGCTGTAATCCAGAAAGTGATCTCAGATTTGGAAAAACAAAAATATCCTAACATATAAATAAAGTTCCTCCGAGGCTGTCAGGAGGAGATGCTTGCAACCTGATCCTGTGTCTGTGTCTCCTCATTCGCCGACACCGTCCTTTCCTACGAGAGACCCACCCCGGCTGGAGCTGGACTCCGGCAGACTGAGCCACCCAGGCGCCCCAGAAAGACTTACTTTATTTTTTCTGTTTAATTTTTTTTAAGTAATCTCTGCACCCAATGAGGGGCTTGAACTCACAATCCTAAGATCAAGAGCCACATGTTCTTGAGCTAGCCAGGCACCCCAGAAAAACTAATTTTATTTAATTAATTAATTTATTTATTTCTAAAGATTTTATTTTATTTATTTGACAGAGACACAACGAGAGAGGGAACACAAGCAGGGGGCAGTGAGAGAGGGAGAAGCAGTCTTCCTGCCGAGCAGGGAGCCCGATGCGGGGCTCGATCCCAGGACCCTGGGATCATGACCTAAGCCGAAGGCAGACACTTAACGACTGACCCACCCAGGCGCCCCAAAACTAATTTTAAAGTATTCATCTAGGGGGTGCCTGGGTGGCTCAGTCAGTTAAGCATCCGACTCTTGATTTCAGCTCAGGTCACAATCACAGGGTTACGAGATCAAGCCCTGTGTTGGGCTCTGCACTGGGCATAGAGCCTGCTTCAGCTTCTCTCTCTCTCCCTCTGACCCTCCTCTTTCTCCTCCTCTAAAAAAATAAAGTATTCATCTTAACATCATCAAGATAAAGCTTTTCTATTTTGAATACTCTGTTCTTTGCTGATGCCTCTAAATAATTTTACTTTTTTTTTTTAAAGATTTTATTTATTTATTTGACAGAGAGAGACACAGCGAGAGAGGGAACACAAGCAGGGGGAGTGGGAGAGGGAGAAGCAGGCTTCCCACTGAGCAGGGAGCCCGATGCGGGGCTCGATCCCAGGACCCTGGGATCATGACCTGAGCTGAAGGCAGGCGCTTAACCATCGGAGCCACCCAGGCGCCCCTAAATGATTTCGCTTTTAAACTCACCATTATTCATTACATACTCATATGATTATCTGAACAACCAAAGTTTAAAGTATTTGAAGCAACCCAAAGGCAAAAAATCCCGAATGTCCATAAAGACTAAATGTGGGGGCACCTGGGTGGCTCAGTTGTTTAAGAATCTGACTCTTGATTTTGGGGCTCAGGTCATGATCTCAGGGTGGTGAGATTGAGCCCTGCATCCACGTCCTCGTTCAGCAGGGAGTCTGTTTGGAATCCCCCCCTCCCCACCGCTCACGCACATGCTCTCTCTCTCTCAAATAAATAAATAAATAAATCTTTAAAAAAAGACAAAATGTGAACTATGAGACCTTTTAACATTGGAAGCTCTTCCCCCCCCCCCCTTTGGGACACTGCCCTACTAGAAATTAGGAGAGTATTAATTTTGAACCATTTTCCCCCTTAGGCTTAGTTGTGACTGCTTAGTAGTTGTTTACCATAAATAAATTAGAAACATTTCTGATCTTAATATTTTTGGGTTTTTTTGTATATTCTTTGATTTTTCTTTTTACTTTGGGTTTTTTTTATAGCTCCAAATCCTCCCAACCTGAATTTCTCTACATTCCGTTATTTATCTAATTGTCTTCCTTTACTTCTATACCTATAGAATGTGTTACAGTACTTGTTTAATATTTGACGTGAAATCTCTTCATGTTTTTGTAACATAACATAAACATCTTTTCCTTTAATTTTTAAAATTAAAAGGTTCCTTGTTTAGCAGGGACTCTGCTTCTCTCTCTGCCTGTTGTTCCCCCTGCTTGTGAACTTGCTCTCTCTCTGGCAAATAAATAAATAAAATCTTAACAACAACAACAACAACAACAATGGGCTACCACTATATACTTATCCAGTTTTGGCAAGGGTATGAAGCAACTGGGACTGACACACGGCTATTAAGAATGTAAAATGGTACAAACACATTGGAAGGCTATTTGGCAGCGTGCAAGCCAAGGGCAGGCTGAATCAGATGTATCACTTTGACATAGTGACTATTTAGAATTAAAATTACTTAAGAAAGAGTCAGTGCAAGAAACATTCTGACTTCCCTTTCTCTCCAGAAAGCAGGGAATAAATCTCCTATGTGAAAGGTATTCCCTGTACCAGGAGGCAAAGAGACATCCTTATCATCAGAAATAGAGACTTCATAGACAAGAAGGTTGTATAAACAAGTCTTGTTACTTTTACAAGTTTACTGCCTCAACCCAAACTCTGTTTAGAACTAATTGAAGCTCCCAAACATAAGTTGTTTTTTTTTTTTTTAAGATTTTATTTATTCATTTGAGAGAGACACACAGAGAGAGAGACACAGAGAGAATGAGCAGGGGCGAGGAGGGAGAGGGAGAAGCAGACTCCCTGCTGAGCAGGGAGCCGATGTGGGGCTCAGTCCCAGGACTCTGGGATCATGACCTGAGCCAAAGGCTGCTTAACTGATTGAGCCACCCAGGCACCCCAAACATAAGTTTTCGCTGTCCTGTCAATTCCTCACAGATTTGTTTGCCAAAAAAGTAAAAAAACTGTCTGTCTTGGTCATTTCTTTGGGTCTCAATTTTATTATTAGGCCTCTGTGCACATGTAAAAAACTCTGCCTTTTTTCTCCTATTACTCTGTCTTATGTCACTTTAATTCTTAGGCCAGCTAGAAGAATCTTAACAGGTCAAGTAAAATTTTTCCTCTATTAAAATGGAACATATGCTTACTCTATGATCCAGCAATTCCAATGTTAGGTATGTATCCGATATAAATGCATACATATGATCACCAGATGATATGTACTGGAATATTCAGAGCAGCACCCCAAATAGTGAAATGGATACACTGTGGTAGATTCGTGCAATTGAATATTATACAGCAACGAAAATGAACAATTCAAAGCTACACATGAGAATATAAACGAATCCCTTAGTCATAAATATTAAGAGAAAGAAGCCAGACATAAAGAATATACAGCATATAGTTCGGTTTACATAAACTTTTAAGCAGGGAAAATTAACCAATGGTGTTAGAAGTCAGGATGGTGGTATTCTTGGCAGAGGAAGTGACCTGGAAGGGAAACAAAGGGGGCATCTAGATGGCTGGCAATACTATTTCTTGCTCTCAGTGCTAGTTACATGAGTGTGTTCACTCTGTGAAAATTTATCAAGTTGTACATTTATTATTTGTACACTTGTCTGTACATGTATTATACCTTAATCAAAAGTTTAATTAAAAAGAAACTTTACATGGGGCGCCTGGGTGGCTCAGTTGGTTAAGCGTCTGCCTTCGGCTCAGGTCATGATCCCGGGGCCCTGGGATTGAGCCCCGCATCAGGCTCCTTGCTCAGTGGGGAGCCTGCTTCTCCCTCTCCCTCTGCCTGCCACTCCCCTTGCTTGTGCTCTCTCTGTCAAATAAATAAATAAAATCTTTTTTAAAAAAAAATAAACTTTACAGTGTGTGGTAGACAATATAATGCCCCCCCCAAAGTTGTCTACACCCTAATCCCTAGAAGATATGACTATGTTAAGTGTTTAAAAAAAAAAACCCTGATATGGAGTCACTTGCCCCCCTCCCCAACAAGAGCAAACCAAGATTTAATTCCAGTTTCAACATATCCCAGGAATGTGACCTTTTAACAGTCAAGGTGAAATTTCCTGATCAGCACTAGTGAGGTAATCTGCATGATAAACACCCTACCTTTCTTTTCCTCTCAGAAAGATGTCCTGGCCTCAAACGATCATTTCTTTCCTTTTGCTAATAACTTCCTTGCCCCACCCTCCTATCTATAAAAACCTTCCATTTTGTACAGCTCTTCTGAGCATTTCTCTATTTGCTAGAAGGGATACTGCCCAATTCAAGAATCCCTTAATAAAGCCAATTAGATCTTCAAATTTATTCGGCTGAATTTTGTTGTTTAACATAAATTATATGGCAAAGGGAATTAAGGTGGCTAATCACCTGACATTAACATAGGAAGGGTATTTTGTATTATCCAGAACAATATAGTCACAGGGGTCTTAAAAGTGGAAGGGGAGAGGCACCTGGGTGGCTCAGTCAGTTAAGCCTCTGATTCTTGACTCTTGGTTTCTGCTCAGGTCATGATCTCAGGGTCGTGAGATCAAGCCCTGCGTCTGGGACTCTGCACTGGGCATGGATCCTGCTTAAGATTTTTTCTCTCCCTCTGTCCTTCCCTGCTCCCTCTCTAAAAAAAAGTGGAAGGAGGAGGTAGAAGAGAGAGTGAAAAAGAGGTAGATGAAGCAGGGTCAGAGAGAGATGCTATGTTGCTGGCTTTGAAGATGGAGGAAGGGGCCATGAGTGGAGGAATATGAGTAGCCTCAAAACTCTGAAAAGGACAAAAAACTACATTCTCTCCTGGAGCCTCCAGCAAGGAACTCAGTCTGCAGGTGCACCTGCCTGCACCTCAGTTTTAGTCCGGTGAGATCCGTGTTGGACTTTTAACCTACACAACTGTAAGATAATAAAGGTGTGTTATTTTAACCCACTAAATTTGTGGTAATTTATTACAGCAGCAAGAGGAAACTATTATAGATGGTGTGGAGAAAGATCAAGTGTTCAGTTTCGGATGTGTTCAGAGAATCTGAACGTGTTACACATCTATGCGGAGCTATCAAATAGGCAGCTGCTTCAGAGTCTGGAATTTAGGGGAGAGGTATGGGCTGGCGGTACAAATCTTGGAGTTGTCAGTGAAGAGAGAAAAGTATGAGATTAACAAAGGAGTGAGTGTAGATAGAAAAGAGGTCTAATGGGCGCCTGGGTGGCTCAGTTGGTTAAGCGACTACCTTCGGCTCAGGTCATGATCCTGGAGTCCCAGGATTGAGTCCCGCATCGGGCTCCCTGCTCAGTGGGGAGTCTGCTTCTCCCTCTGACCTTCCTCCCTCTCATGCTCTCTGTCTCTCATTCTCTCTCTCTCAAATAAATAAATAAAATCTTTAAAAAAAAAAAAAAAAAAGAAAAGAGGTCTAAGGACTGAGCCCTGGAACACCCCACTCGGACAGCTGACATATAGCTGGTGGCTTAAAGCTAGCAAGCACTCTGGGGCACCTGGGGGCTCAGCTAGTTAGGCATCCGACTCTTGGTTTCGGCTCAGGTCGTGATCTCGGGGTTGTGAGATGGAGCCCTGCGTCAAGCTCCTTGCTCAGGGCAGAGTCTGCTTAAGACTCTCTCTCCCTCGCTCTCTGCCCCTCTCCCCCCTCAAATATATAAATAAATCTTAAAAAAAAAAAAGCTAGTGAGCACTCCAAAACAGAGGCAGACACCAAGATGTAAATGCAGAGGCAGATACTTAAGCTAGGCTTGTAAGAACAGCCAGGTACTGGAGACAGGAGTGAGTAACAGATCTCAAATACAAAAAACAGTTTTGGCAAGAGGAATCAGGCATATGCTTGGCAATAGAGGTTGAGAAAAATTTAAGGATAGAGTCTGGGTAATATATTCTAGATGTCAGCAAAGATGGGACCTTGGCTCTGAGCCAGCTTTCTGCCTTGGGCTTCTATTGCATCCTTAACTTGATTCCTGCCCCTTGTGGTGTCTGTGTATCTTTCCAACTTACCATTTGCCCTTCTTTCCCATTTCTCTTCCTTTTTCCTTAACTGCACATAATACAGAAATAATATATTCAATTGATTCTGACCTTTGCCCCCCACATTTTAACACCTCTGAAATCAGGATGAATCTTAAAATTGATGGTGTGTCATAGTTCAATGGGCAGCATTCTTTTCTTTCTTGGTATGTAAAATAATGGTGGTATTTTTTTTTAAGATTTTTTTTAAGGTTTTATTTACTTGTCAGGGAGAGGGAGAGAGAGAGCACACACAAGCAGGGGGAGTGGCAGGCAGAGGGAGAAGCAGGCTCCCCGCTGAGCAGGGAGCCTGATGAGGGACTCGATCCCAGGACCCTGGGATCATGACCTGAGCTGAAGGCAGATGTTTAACTGACTGAGGAGTCCCTGGTAGTCTTAGATTCAAATGGTACCTTTGACTCCATGAAATACAAATGCTCTATCACTGAGGGAAACACTTTTCAAATTTTGCATTTTTTTAAACTTGAGGGGTGAACTTGAAGCTTTAATTTACTTAAAATAAGTCACCCACTTTAAGTGTACAATTCAACGAGTTTACACAAATGTGTGCTGTCGTGCAACCACCACCACAACCATGATAAAGAGCATTTTCATCATTCCAAAATGTTTCCTGGAATCTCTCTGCAGTCAATCCCTTCTCCCTACCCCTGTACCCTGGCAATCATTGATCTGCCTTCTATCACTAGTTTTACCTTTTCTAGAATTTCATATAAATGAGATTGTACAGCATGTACTCTCTGTGTCTGGATTTTTTCACTCAGCATAATCATTCTGAAATTCATTCATGTTGATAGATGTATCAGTTCATTTTTATTGCTGAGTATTATTTCATTCTATGGATGTATCACATTTTGTTTATCCATTCACCAGCTGAGACATTTGAATTGTTTCCAGTTTGGGGCTATTCTAAAAAATGAATAATCAGGGGCCCCTGGGTGGCTCAGCTGGTTAAGCGACTGCCTTCGGCTCAGGTCATGATCCTGGAGTCCCGGGATGGAGCCCCGCATTGGGCTCCCTGCTCGGCGTGGAGTCTGCTTCTCCCTCTGACCCTCCCCCTTCTCATGTTATCTCTCTATCTCATTCTCTCTCTCAAATAAATAAAACCTTTAAAAAAAAAAAAAGAATGATTAGCCTTTTTCAAAGCGGGAGAAAGGGTAAACCCATCTAAAGCAAGTTGGGTTATATTTTATTTTCTCCTCCCCGTGAGGCGTGAGTACCATGATAGAATCCTTTTACTTAAAAAAGGATAAGGAAAACAAATCTCATATATTTTGGTCATATTACTCCTTTAAATATCAGTGAATGGTGAGTGTTAATTAAGTATCTGTGAATCCTAATCAATGGAAGGAAAAGAAATTCCAAATTTTCTGAAAGTACATTTAGAGTCGATAATAGAAAATACAAATCTAAAAAGAATGAAAAAAAAAACCACAGGTCTTTCCTCCAGCGAGGTAAACTTTGGATAACATCGGGTTACCTGAGGAAAACGAAGCCTGCAGAACCTAGCTTTCTTTTTTTTTTTTTTGCAAAACCTATCTTTTGATCTGAAAATCACCAAACTTTATTTTATTTTATTTATCATTTTACTTATTTATTTTTCAGAGAGAGAGAAAGCAAGTGAGCACAAGCAGGGGGAGCAGCAGGCTTCCCGTCGAGCAAGGAGCCCGATGGGGGACTAGGATCATGACCAGAGCTGAAGGCAGACGCTTAACTGAGCCACCCAAGCGTCCCCAACACTAAACTTCCAATGGTAAAGATTCCATTTACTTACAAATAGAGACACTGAGCTAAGGCTCCAAAAAGCCCGGCCAAAAGCGGCTAACTACTTTGTATGCCGGGATTTGTAGTCCGCGAAAGAGTCGTTCTAGCCAAGATGGCGGAGTTGTTAATGACGCGAGAAGAGCGGCCCCGAGGGAGTATGGGCCGCGAGGGGATTGGGCGGTGCGGGGATTCGATAGGCGGGAAGTTAAGACCAGGTGCTAAAACCTTTCCATCAAAGGAAGCCTGGCGCCCTGAAGTCTCGCGAGATCCTGGAGGGGCCCAATGGAACGTGGGGCCTGGCTTATCACTAGGGGCGTTTGTTGGGGGCGGAGCTCGACGGGAGTGGGCCGGGCGTCGTAGGTGCCCGGCGTAGCGGCGTTTAGGCCCGGCAGCCGCTGTGAGGAGCGAAGCGGTGGCCATGAAGGAGGAGAAGGAGCATAGGCCTAAAGAGAAGCGAGTAACCCTGTTGACTCCCCCGGGGGCCACAGGCAGCGGCGGTGGGGCTTCGGGGGACAGCACCAAAGGGGAAGATAAGCAGGATCGAAATAAGGAGAAGAAAGAGGCGCTGAGCAAGGTGCCTGGCCGGCTGTTGGCCCGGGAGAGGGCGGGACGGGTCCGCCACCCGCGAGGATGGTTGGGAATGGGGCTGCCCTCTTCCTCTCCCAGTCTGCGCTTCTGTTTCTTCACCTGAGTGAAAATCGCGTCACCTTCTCTTCGTCCATTCGTCCGAGATGGGGGGGGTGGGGAGAGCCCCTTTCGGCCAAGCCCCGGGGTGCGAGTGAGGGAAAAGGAGGGGATTCCCAGACGAGAAGGTTTAGGTCAGAGCTGAGAGATGATAGTGGGAGGGGGAGCGATAGTAAAGAGAATGAGGAATTAAAAGGTTAATTGGGGGGAATTACTAAATAGTGAAGGGGCCAGCAGGGGTGGGAGTAGTTTCTGATAAAGAGTATTAATGGAGGCGAGTTGAGCGAGAGTGGGGGGATTAATGGTCGGGGGGCCGGGTCAGTTTCATCCTATTTGGGGAGCAACGAGGGAACTTTTAGTATTCCGTGGAGTTTTGAATTCTTCACGCTGAATGAGGATTTTGTGTTAGGATGTGTCGTATGTGGTAGGGCGATAATAAGTCAAATGTTCGTGGCACCTAGAAAGACCAGCGTTAGCCTACTAATTTCTTGCTAATATATCTATTGAAAAATGGGTACTAGAAAATGATGCGAAAACCAAGTGAACTGCGGGGCTTCCGTTTAACAGAACCTAAGATTTTCCTTGCTCCATGCAGTTCTCATTTCTAAGAGTTTATTAAAAAAATTATTTCGTTTGACTAATTCTGAGCATTAGAATAATATTCTCCTGGGTTTATATAAGTGAGCTCATCTTTTAAACACCATCTATTTTCAGAGACAGTGATTCTTTCCGGTATGACAGAAAATTGATTTGTTCTAATTTTATTTTCCTTATTCATTTCTTAAGGTGGTAATTCGGAGATTACCTCCCACTTTGACCAAGGAGCAGCTTCAGGAACATCTTCAGCCTATGCCGGAGCATGATTATTTTGAGTTTTTTTCTAATGATACTAGGTAAAATGAATAAATAAAAGAGGGCGGGGGTAAATGAAAAATTTTCTTCCATTCTTTTTATCCTACTGTTTTCCATTTGATTTTTGAACCTGTCTCTTTAATATATGCATACTTGTAATTCAGCCAGACACCTGCAAGCACATTTACATAATTGCTTTCCTCTCTGCAGTCTGTATCCTCATATGTATGCCAGAGCATACATCAACTTTAAAAACCAAGAGGACATTATTTTGTTCAGGGATCGCTTTGATGGTTATGTATTCCTTGACAATAAAGGTGAGTCCTTATAACTGAAGGGGAGTTTCTTTGTCATTTGTATGTTTAAGACAATGTGTGTATCACAGTGTTTTCTCAATGCCTTCGTAGCTTTTCTAAAATTCTGGGTGATAAAGAGTTTTACACATTTGCTGAGCTTACTGTAGTCTTATAAACAGATGTGTGACTTTTCACAGCCCTTGGGTATTTTTATTAACCTGTTACTTCTGTAGTTTGATCAGCTGAATGAAATTGCCACTGTTTTCTCTTCCTGTGGCAAATTTTTTTGCCCTGGATTAGATGATCTGTTGTTTTGACTATTTACTAGTTGTAGCAGTAATACTGATAAATGACTCTTTGAACATGTATGACACATTTTAAATATTTACTTGTCATCTTGCTTCAAGGACCAACATTGATTTATTTATTTTAATGTAAATCCTTTAAGCCGGTAATTCCCAGTTGGAATACTGTTCAGCTTTCTAATTTGTATTTGTACTTAAAACATCGAACTTGATGATCTCCCATTTTGTATCCAGGAGTCTATAGAGAAGAAAAACTTCAGCATTAACTCTCTTTTTATTTATTATCTGCCCCTTGCAACATTTAGCCAGAGAATGTCCAAGCTGCCATTTACCACTTTTCTTTTGGCTTTGTGATCATAGGTAAATGACGTGTCTTTTTGTTGGGCTGTTTCTCAGTATTACTTCAAATTTGGTAAAAATGAAATCTTTGTCAGGGAATATGCCAGTAAAAGTTGAAGAATTGCCACCGGGTTTGACCAGCTTTTATTAGTCTCCGCCCCCCTCCCCCCACCAAAAGCAGTTACTTCTCCACTCCAACTTTATTCCAGTAGATAGCAATGTGTTCCTGGAAATCTGAGTTGTGTTTTAACGTTTTCTGATCTTTCTTATCCCTTATATTTAAACACGTGATGAATCTTGTCAATTTATTGTTTTTAAATATCTCGCTCATCTATTTATACTTTCACACTGTGTCCTTCCCTCCTAATGCTTAGACAACCATTGTCTCTAAATTTACAGAATTTTCCTTTTCTTTTTTCATTTTTGTATAACTCGCATATTGCCATGAAATTAATGTTTTTGAAAATAGTGATTTAAGATAGCAGTGGCAGGGGGAAAAAGTCCAAATTCCTTAGCCTGGTAGTCAGAGTCCTTCAGAGCCTCGCCTCACTTCTGGTTTTTTGTTTTTGTTTTTTTCAGCCTCTCTTCCACAGTTCCTTCTGCTTCAGTCTGGTTTATCTATTCCTTCTCAAATAGATCAGTTAATAAGTTAATCTGATTCTGTATTCACTAGGATTTCCAAAATCATGTTTCCTCCCTGACCGCTTTGCGATGCCTTCTGGTCATTTCTGCTTATTCTATTCTGGCTTACGTCTACATGCCAATGATAGTATTTTATACCCTTTATGACATTATTCTATAGCAGGGATCTGGTGTATTTTCTTTTTCCAGCAGTCACTTGGTTTTTTGTATTGAGATATAACTCACATACCATAAAATTCAGTGGATTTTAGTATATTCACAAAGTTGTACAACCATCACCACTATGTGATTCCAGAATGTTTTCATTATTCCAAAAAGAATCCTATAACCGTTAGCAATCATCTCCCCTTCTCCCTCTTCTGGACGAGTCATATAATATGCTTTTACTTAGCATGTTTTCAAGATTCATCTGTGTTATTGCATATATTATTACCTGATTCCTTTTTTCTGTTTACATTTTTAAATGTGGTAAAATACACATAAATAAAATTTACCATCTTAACCATTTTAAGTGTATAGTTCAGTAGTGTTGAGTACATTCACACTGTTGTGCAACCAATCTCTAGAACTTGTTTATCTTGCAAGACTGAAACTCTCTACCCATTAAATTAAATTTACCCAGTAAATCCCCATATCCCCATTTCTCCCTCCACCCAGCCCCTGGCAACTACCATTCTGTCTCTATGAACCATCATTCTGTATAAAGTTGACCATTCTAGGTACCTCATATGTATTTGACTTTCTGAGATTGGCTTATTTATTTAGCATAATGTCCTCAAGGTTGATCCATGTTGTAGGTGTGTCAGAAATTCCTTTTTAAGCCAGAGTAATACTCCATTGTATGTATATACACACACTACATTTTGTTTATCCATTTATCTGTTGAGGGACATCTGAATTGCTTCCACCTTTTGGCTATTGTAAATAATGCTCCTATGAATGTGGGTGTACAAATATCTGTTCTTCAAGTCTCTGCTTTCACTTCTTTTGAATATATACCCAAAGATGGAATTGCTGGGTCATATGGTAATTCTATTTTTAATTTCTTGAGGAACCACCATATTGTTTTCCAAGCAGCTGCACCATTTTACATTCCTACCAGTAATGCACAAGGGTTCTGATTTCTCCATGTCCTTGCCAACACTTGTTATTCTCTGTTTTTTTTCCTTTAATAGCTACCATTCTAATGGGTGTGAGGTGATACCTCATTGTGGTTTTGATTTGCATTTCCCTAATGATTAGTGAGGTAATATTTTAATCTTTTCATATGCGTGTTGGCCATTTGTATATCATCTTTGTAGAAATGTCTATTCAAGTCCTTTGAACATTTTTTAATTGGGTTTTTTTGTTACTGAGTTGTAGGAGTTCTTTATATATTCTGTATATTGATCCTTAATCAGATAAATGATTTGCAAATATTTTCTTCCATTCTGTAGGTTGCCTTTTTACTCAAGTTTTGTCCTTAGATGCACAGAAGTTCTTAATTTTGATGTAGTTCAGTTTATCTATTTTTCACTTTTACTGCCTGTGCTTTTGGTGTCTCCTGGTGTAAAAACAGCTTTATTGAGATATAATTCACATGCCATAGAATTCACCCTTTTAAAGTGGTTTTTAGTATATTCATAGAGTTGTGCAGCTATCACCACAATCTAATTTTAGAATACATTTAGCACTCCAAAGAAACCCCATATTCATTAGCTGTCATTCCCCACTCTCCCCCAACTGTGCCCCAGCTCTAGGCAATCACTGATCTTCTTTGTATTTCTATAGATTTGCCTAGTCTAGAGATTTATGATGTATTTTTTAAATGAAAATGGATTTGTAGGTTTTTTTCCCCCACAAATCAAAATATCACACTCAAGTTGAATTTAAATGAATATTTTACTTCCCTGCCATATCTTTTCATTATGTGAATTTGGGGCTCCTTTGGTAACACATTGATTTTAGTTGTGCCCATGTGATTTGTGCCCATGTGATTTATGCCCATTGAGGCCCTGTTCACATGACTCCCATCAAAGGAGGGCTAGAGAGTGGTGGGTTGACTCTAGTATCCACTTTTTGACTTTTTTATGTTATAGCAAGTGTGGTATTTTTTCTAAACAGGTCAGGAATATCCTGCTATAGTAGAATTTGCACCTTTTCAAAAAGCTGCAAAAAAGAAGACTAAGAAAAGAGATACCAAAGTTGGGACTATCGATGATGGTACAGTATAGCTCTAGTTATGTAATGCTATTGCCATGGGTTTTTAAAAAATATTATCTTTGTGGGATTTAATTGGATTCCAGTCTTCTAATAGGAAAACATACAGAATAAGGTTCACGAGAGATGTAATTCACTGATGAAAGCTTTGTTTAATTGTTAGAATGGAAGTGGGTTTCCTGTAGAATTCCCACTCTTCTGGCTACTGCCATTTCATTCCTCCAGCATCAAGCAATGTATTGTTGACTGTTGAGCAGTAAATTACCTTTGGTTTGTTGATTAGAAGACAGTGGGGAAAAATGAGATGTATCAAAGTAGTACCACAACTCCTTAAGGTCTCATACTATTTTATGATGATTTTTTTAGTTTACATTTTTATGAAGAGGGGAGGTTTATCATTGAGAGATGGGATGGAAAAATTTCTGTACTCAAGTAACTCAAGTAACAATATAAAGTAGCTGAAGTGGCCTATTTTTTTTTTTAGGCTTTGAATATGCGGCTAACTGCACACATAGTAATTACATTGAACTGGAATAGAGGAACTGAAAAACTAGACTAATTGCCATGTAGGGTAAACTGGATCCAGATTTTGAGCTCTGTAATGTTATGTTGGATAAGACTTACCTAATATTTTATATCTGGTTGACATTTTGGAATCATCTAGTTTGATTTCCATTATTTATTATAGTGGGTATTTTGTAAAGAAAACATGGAAAAGATTCACCACACAGGTACTTACTGATTATATCAAAATTCAGATCTGGGAGACTAGATCAGTGACATGCTCCACAGTGCGTAGAAACTCCACAAGTACAAGCAATGGAATGACTCAGATGTGTTACCCTTTCTGATGTCAGATGCATCTAAAAAACAACTCCAGGAATTACCATAAGCTCCAGTGCAACATCTAGGACCTCAGTTTATCTTTCTGGAACTCCTGATTTTCAGACGTTGGGTTTACTTAAAGTGAGGTATATCCATACAGGAATTGCTTACATGCTATCTATAATACTGTGAAGGTCCCATAACTATAACTTTCAGTTCTCACATAAGTGTGACTTTGGGTTAGTTAGAGTAGTGACTTTTAAGGCAAACTACTAAACATTCCTGTGGTGTCTGATTATCCCTGAGTCCGTGTTATACCAGACTCCCTTAGTGCGTATAGGGAATAGGAGTTCTGAGAGTAAGGGACTGATAAAGCCCTAAATAGTCTAGTGGGTGTGTTTAGGTTTATTTTTAATCTTCCATGATGTAGAAAGTTTTTTTAAAGTCTATATTTTCTGTTTACTTAAACAATGATTTAGATCCAGAATATAGAAAATTTTTGGAAAGTTATGCTGCAGATAATGAGAAAATGACATCTACTCCAGAGACACTGCTAGAGGAAATAGAAGCGAAAAATAGAGAATTAATAGGTAAGTGGGCAACAGGAATTAAGGACAATGGCTTTTTCCTCAGAAGACTTGTCTGACTCCCACTTCTGGCACTTGCTAGCTGTGTGACCATGGGGAAGGCATTTACTTCTCTGAGACTCTGTTTCTTTTGCTGTAAAATGCATATAGTACCGCCCTCACAGGCTTATGTAAATGCATTGATAAGATGGGAAAAATTCTCTGTGACCTGTTTTAATGCCACATAAATATAAGTAGAAAA
Source organism: Mirounga leonina (assembly GCF_011800145.1). Lineage (NCBI taxonomy): Eukaryota > Metazoa > Chordata > Mammalia > Carnivora > Phocidae > Mirounga > Mirounga leonina. The sequence goes on along the minus strand of NW_023270175.1, from coordinate 11,332,378 downwards.
AGTCTAAAGACTCATGGGACCTTTAGATGTTGGTAAGCCTTTGAAGATCAACTGGTATTTTCTAGTAACAAGCAGCTCACATTCCTGAAAAAAATTTGAAAATATCAAAAGGTGCAATTAGTTACTGCAAAATTGAAAACTTCTTGAGAAAGTCTAGTTTGGATGTTCTAGTAGTAAATTGTCACTCTTCTAGTAATAAATGGTCACTCCTCTATCAGCTCTAAACATAAGCAAAGCCCCTGACCCAAGATTTCCACTCCTAGGAATTTATCCAAAGGAAGTATGCTTTCAAAAAGCTAACTATAAGGCGGGGTGCCTGGGTGGCTCAGTCAATTAAGCATCCCGACTCTTGTTTTAGGCTCAGGTCATGATCCTCAGGGTCATGAGATCAAGCCCTGTGCCGGGCTCCACACTGAACATGGAGCCTGCTTAAGATTCTCTCCCCTCCCCCTCCCCCTCCCCACTCTCACTCTCTCTAAAAACAAAAAAAAAACCCCAAAACATTAAAAAAAAAAACTAATTACAAGACTAGATAGCATTATTCAGGATATTAAAAATTACATATTCTAAAACTTTTTAAATATTTTATTCATTTATTTGAGAGTGCAAAAGAGAGCACGAGCGGGGGGGGGCGGAGGGAGGGAGGGAGAAGCAGACTCCTCAATGAGCAGGGGGCCCATGGGGTCCAATCTGAGGACCCTGAGATCATGACCTGAGCCAAAGGCAGACGCTTAACCAACTGAGCCACCCAGGTACCCCTAAAATGGTTTTTATTAATAGATGCAGAGTATAAGCCCGTCTCTGATGATTTCCTTAGAATAAATTCCCAGAAGTGGAATTGTAGGGTCAGAAAGATTAGATATTTTTAGCTCCTTCCTCCAATTTCTTCCCAGTTGAACAAATTTATATTCCCATCTGTAAAACAAGAGAATGTCCTTTGCACTTAATTCTCACCAACACTGGGAATTACTCTTTTAAGAAATTGTTTTAATTTGAATTCACTTTTTAAAAAGTATTTTAAACCTTCAGAATTGAAGTAGAATATTGTGAAACTTCTTTCTGATAACGTACTTGTGAACTGTTTTAAGGGGTATACTTTTCCCACCTTGGGTGGTTGGCAGGGAATGTCAGAAAATGGAATCCTTTCTAGGGGTTGATAAGTATTATTAATAATCTGTTTACATTTATGTAGCTAAAAAGACAACCCCACTTTTGAGCTTCCTGAAAAACAAGCAGGTAAACCTTTTGTTTTTATAGTTCTCTCAGTACTTTTATTTCATTGGTTCATAGTCTCTAAACATACGAGCATTGGGATCCTAGAGGAGAAATAGCTGCTTTTTCCACCATTATTCTTTAAAGATTTACCTTACTCTCTGGCCCTCTCCTTCAGTCTGGTTGTTGGACCAAGGATTCACTCTGCAAACCCAGAGAGTCTTTAGCTTGTTCCAGAGACACTCCCTTGATTTTCTGAAAGCCTCTGGAAATATAGCAAGGCAACAGTGGGAGACTCTGATACTAGCAGGCCCTGGTCTTTATTCTCATATTCATAATGGGATGGGGAGGGGGTTAAAGAGATAGGATGCCACTTTTGTAGAAAGTAGGAAGGAAAGCCGATCCAATTTAGTGGGTTCCCACCATACCTTTGGGATTAAGTTTTTGGTGATGATTATCTTGTTTGAAGGCTTATGTTGATGTTTCTTTCCAGAGAATGAGAGAAGAAAAAAGAGAAGAAAGAAGGAGGCGAGAAATAGAAAGGAAAAGACAAAGAGAAGAAGAGAGGAGAAAATGGAAAGAAGAAGAAAAACGAAAAAGGAAAGATATAGAAAAGCTAAAGAAGATAGACAGAGTTCCAGAAAGGGACAAATTAAAGGATGAACCAAAGATTAAGGTATGAAAATCCCTTAAATAGGCTGCATGTTGCTAAAAATTGCATGTATCTACTTCTTTAAATATGCATGCATCTTGTGTTGGTGTAAATATAGTTTTTTGGTTTTGTTGTTGTCTTTTTGGGGGGGGGGGAACCAATAGGAATCTTTACTATAATGCTAATAGTATTATTTTTTAAAATTCGAGATAATTTAAACAGGTTACATAACTTACATGATATTTCTTCAGTGAATATCTGCGTTATTTTTATCATTGAGAATGTTCAATGTTTGGATTATTATTCTCTCAGTTCTTCATAAGTAAGGGCTTAGGGCTGGCTGGCATGAATTATGGGTTTTATGCAGCTTTTCCTTCATATTTGATACATGAAGTTGCCTCATCTGTTTGTTTTCCACTGTCTTCAGGTACACAGGTTTCTGTTACAAGCTGTGAATCAGAAAAATGTAAGGACCAAGTACATGATACAGAGCATCTAGTATCATGTCACACACACAGGTCTTAGTTAATAATAAGTCCTTTTGGTGGTGGTGGTAGTGATACCTGTAGAAAACTCCTTCAGACTGACTTGAGTCTCCTTAAAATCTGAGCCATTTTAAATTCCTACTTTAGAAGGAAGCCCAGATGACTTCCTGATGCTCTGCTGGGTACCCAGAAGCTTCAACAATATACAGCTAGAGGATAACCGTGCCTAAATAGCTCTTTCTCTTCCTGTGCCTCTCCTAATGGGCTGCCTTGTGGGAGTATTAGGGATAGATATCCTGTATCCCACGCTTCCCCTCTCACACCATTCTCCCCGTTACCTTCTCTCATCTACCTGGGAATCTGTGAGTGGCAGATTCTGATTAACACACTGCAGGTAGGAAGAGGAAAACTTGTAGAAAAATCCCAGCCTTACTGCTTCCCTTCTGAGGGCATGGCTTAGGCAGCTTCTGCTCCCACAAACCTCCTGGGCAAGTACTAGCATGTAGTACTTCAGAGAAGGTCAGAAAAAGTCTTACAGAAATGGTGGCAGGGTCTCCTTTTACCTCCTCAAAATTAAGCACTTTACGTGGCCAGGGTCTGTTCCCCCAAGGCTCTCCCAGGCTCATTATTGGCAATAAGGAGCTTGGTAGTGGGGTGGAGAGGTTCCCATCTTAATTTCTTCTAGTGATCTCTCTCTCTGCCATGCCACAAGTGACCTTACTGGCTATTCCTGTCAGCAAGGCAGAAGGTAGAGCCGGCCGTACTAGAAACATTCATTAATGTTCTTAATAGAGTAATGAACATCCTGGGTTCTACAAAGATGTTCATTAGAAAAATAAGAACACTTCCAGTGAAACCTGCCTCACTTTACATTGGTGTCTCCTCAGTGTCCAGTTCGGACTCGCCATTTGCAGTGGCTATGTGCTGAAATACTTCATGCTTAAGTCTGGTGGTGCTTTGCCTTTTGCTTGGTGACTTGTGTGATGCCTTCACCCTGAGATGAAACTTTGTATGATGCCTTCACTCTGAGACTTGAAATTCTTCTATTTTGCCTAAGAATCTCTCTGAATATCCAACGCTTGGGGGTATTCTAGAGAGGTTTGTGGCAGTGGTGTGACAAACTATTTTGTTAGCAATTTGGACTTTATAAAGCACGTTTATTTTAGAATTCCATTCTGTCATACATATGTATTTCATATATATATGTATATATATTTATGTATGTGTGTGTATATATATACATATATATGTATGTATGTATATATATATATAGTGACATTGAGCAGAGTTCCTACTCAGTAGAGATGGAACTTCACTGTTCTGTGAGGTATTTGGATTTTTAAATCAAATAATGAAAACTGTCATTGTACCATCATAAGTGTGTTATTCTCAGGCTCAAGGCAAAATTATTCTTGCAATGGATCTCTCTTTTGGTGACAAAGGTATTTGTCATTCCAAGTACTACAAGAAAACGGTCCAACAGTAATCTGCCTAGAATTTTAAATTTGTGGCCAATTTTCTCATCAAGTTGTATCGATAAGCTAGTTTGCTACAGAAGGCGTACTTGGAAGTGGGCACTGGTTCACTGAAAGGTTGACCCATCTAAAGCCAAAGGAGTCTTGATCCTATTGCCACAAGTGATTAAACCACATTGAGTGGATAACACTTTCACATTAATAGCATCCTTTTAGTCAATCACTGCTCTTGTGCACTATTCATTCACCTGTAAGTTGAAGAGTACCTGCAGAGAGGCCTTCTATAGCAGTATATTGTTTTCTTTATAGAATCAGAAGAGAATGTCCCACCCTTCAAAATAATAAATTTGTTCTCTTTAAAGCTACTCAAGAAGCCAGAAAAAGGAGATGAAAAAGAATTAGATAAAAGAGAAAAAGCCAAGAAACTGGACAAAGAGAATCTGAATGATGAAAGAGCCAGTGGGCAGAGTTGTACACTGCCCAAGCGCTCTGATGGCGAACCTAAAGATGAAAAGCCTAAGAGGTCAGTAGTCCAGGGCTCTTTGGTACACTTGTTTTCAACATGTTTCTACATGCTAGTTTTACTGCCATGTCCTGGACTTGTGCCTGAATTATGAGGGGTAGGGGGATGAGGAGGAAAGGTTTCAAATATTCTAGCATCTTAATCTGGGTGAATGACTTCTGGTGTGCACTTTTTTTTTTTTTTTAACTGGTTTTCGAAACACTAGTATTTTTTTACTCGGCTCCAAAAGTGCCACCTCACTGTAGTGGCCAAGTCCTAATCAGAGCACTCGTGCATGTGTGACTAGATGGGCTTTGAGGGTGCCAGCTCAGATCTGTTTCCCATGCAGGCCTGAAGAGGAGAGTGGCAGAGACTACAGGGAGCGGGAGCGGGACTATGAGCGAGACCAAGAGCGCATCCTGCGGGAAAGGGAGAGGGAGAGGCTGAAGCGGCAGGAAGAGGAGCGCCGCAGGCAGAAGGAGCGCTACGAGAAGGAGAAGGCTTTTAAAAGAAAGGAAGAAGAATTGAAAAAAGAGAAAGAAGCGGTTCGGGATAAAGGAAAGAAGACTGAAAGTACAGAATCAGTAGGCAGCTCAGAAAAAACTGAAAAGAAAGAGGAAGTGGTTAAGAGAGATCGCATAAGAAACAAGGTGGTGCTTTTCGTTATATCTATTTTCATGAGGATTTTTTTTTTCCTGCAAGTGTAAAGGAAAGGGCTAGCTCACTGTTTATGACAGACGTTGTAAAGGGAAGTTGAACTGTCTGCAACTTTTTTTCAGTCTCAGTTGGGTCCTTTTATTAACATTGTAGAAATTTCAAACGGACACAAAAGTAGAACAGAGTTTTTAAAGATTTATTTATTTAAGAGAGAGAGTGAGCACGAGCAGGAGGGGCAAAGGGAGAGGGAGAGAGAATCTCAAGTAGACTCCACACTGAGTGCAGAGCCTGATGCAGGGCTCGATCTCACAACCCGTAGATCAGGACCTGGACCGAAATCAAGAGTCAGATGCTTAACCGACTGCGCCACCCAGGTGCCCCTGGATTATTTTTAAGCAAATCCTAGACATACCATCTTCTTTAAATACATCAATATTAGAGACATTTTTTTTTTTTTTTTTTTTTAAGATTTTATTTATTCATTTGAGGGCGCTTGGGTGGCTCAGTTGGTTAAGTGATTGCCTTCGGCTCAGGTCATGATCCTGGAGTCCTGGGATCGAGTCCCACATCAGGCTCCCTGCTCGGCGGGGGGTCTGCTTCTCCTTCTGACCCTCTTCCCTCTGGTGCTCTCTCTCATTCTCTCTCTCTCAAATAAATAAATCTTTAAAAAAAAAAAAAGATTTTATTTATTCATTTGAGAGAGAGCACAAGCAGGGGGAGAGGCAGATGGAGAGGGAGAAGCAGGCTCCCCGCAGAGCAGGGACCCTGATGTGGGACTCAATCCCAGGACCCTGAGACCATGACCTGAGCCAAAGGCAGATGCTTAACCATCTGAGCCACCCAGGTGCCCCCAGATTCTTTTTCTTAATACAACCCCAATAGCATTTTCATACCCCCCCAAAAAACCCTAATAATAATTCCTTAATGTCCTACCTACTGTGTTGTTTTTCCCAATTGTCTCACTAATAACTTCTTTATAGGCTCTAAACATGGTCCACAAATTGTATTGTATCCTTAAGTCTCTTTTAATCTAAACAATCCCCCCTCCTTTTGTTATCCTGCCATTTATTTGCTACAGAAACCTGTAGTTTGTCCTGAGGAGCTATCGGCTCTAAATTGGTTGGGCTAATTATATCCCTGTGGTACCATTTAACATGTTTCTCTATCTTCTCTGTTTCCTTGAAAACTAGTAGTTATACCTAGGGCAGGGGTCAGATTTTTTCTGTAAAGGGCCAGATAGTAAATATTTTAGGCCTTGTGGGCCATATGGTCTCTATTAGAACCACTAAGCTCTGTAGGAAAGCAGGCATAAATATGTAAAAGAATGAGTATGGCTGTGGGCTAATCAGACGTTATTCATAAAAACAGGTGGCTCCTCACCTACAGGCCTGAATATATTCAGGCTCAATTTCTGGCAAAAATACTTCACAGATTGGGGCACCTGGGTGGCTCAGTCAGTTGAGCGTCTGACTCTTGATTTCAGCTTGGGTCATGATCTCAGGGTCGTGGGTTTAGGCCCCACATCAGGCTCTGCGCTTAGTGGAGTCTGCTTCTCTCCCTGACCCTCTCCCTCTGCCCCTCCCCATGCACTGTCTCTCTCTCAAATAAATAAATAAATCTTAAAAAACAAAAAAAGAATACTTCATAGATAGAGGGGTGCCTGACTGGCTTAGTCAGTAGAGCATGTGACTCTTAATCTCAGGGTTGTGAGTTCAAGCCCCACGTTGGGTGTAGAGATTACTTAAAAATAAAATCTTAAGAAGAGAATACTTCAAAGATTGTGTTGTGTACTTCCTGTTGCATTATATGAGGAAGCATGGGACATATGGGTGTCTTTCTAGTGTAATGTTCTGATCAATCAATAGCAATTGTATTGTGGTTATGGAACAGGATGTCCTTGTTTTTCGGATATACAAGCTGAAATATTTAGGGATGAAGGGTCATGATGTCTGCAACTTACATTTCTATAGATTTAAAATTTCTCAAGGTGATAAAGTTGAAAAAACCATTGATCAGTAGGTTCAGGTATTGTAAGCCTGATCCATCTACTATAAAAAATTTTTAGCCTGAAATTCAGTTTATATAGGAAAGGCAGGATAAACACTTGATCCTTTCCCTTTATGTACCAGCATTCAGAGTAATGAGTTGGTATCCCAGCCACTTCTAGGTAATCAGTGTTTTGTTTTGTCTGTAATAATTTGTGGATTTAGAAATATTTGGTGTATTCCAACTTGTTATTATCAGTTATTGTCCTTGTTGAGGTTTACATTGTCCCATCTTTGCACAGTGGAAGCCCCATCATCCATTTCTTTAAATACTATAATACTATGCAGGAATCTTCCCTGTTTCAACATTTTATCTTATAAAAATAGTGAAACATTTTGTTGGAATTATTCAGTTGAGAATAATGCTTTAAGGCTAACTTTCATACACCAGGGAGAAAGAGTAAGGAAGGCTCATGTAATTTTTTGTTGAATTCTAAAAAGGGCCTATATATCTAAGTTTTCCAGGATCATACTATCATAAACCACATACGTTACTTGAACTGAGAGGTACGTGATGACTTTAATTTGAACCTTATTTAGGAATCTGAGATCTAAAATGCCACCTAGAGAGTCTCAGGCTGGGGTGTTAAGTTGCCATACATGAATTAAGAAATAATCATGTTTGTGGCAAGTTGCATGGGGTCTGAGCTCATAATTTCAGGGAGGTCGCCACTTAAGACTGCATTCTTTATTTACTTTTTTTTTTTTTTAAGATTTTATTTATTCATTTGACAGAGAGAGAGCACAAGTAGGCAGAGTGGCAGGCAGAGGGAGAGGGAGAAGCAGGCTCTCCGCTGAGCGGGGAGCCGGACGCGGGGCTCAATCCCAGGACCCCAGGATCATGACCTGAGCCGAAGGCAGCCGCTTAACTGACTGAGCCACCCAGGCGCCCCTCTTTATTTACTCTTTTACTCCTAAAATTTTCTTATGTGGCAGTGAATGTTAAAGTCAATTTAGTGATGGGGAAGAGAGGCAATGGCTGAGGTTTTGAAGTAAAGGAAATAAAAGCTAATTCAGTTCATCTTGGAATGGTTAAGAAAATTATTGAAAACGTACCGTAGGCTTAGAAAATAATACTTACAAAATGGTTGCTTTTATTTGGAGATAGGGGAAAGGAAGTGGGCAGTTAAGAGGCAAATTAACCATCAGCACTGTCAGGGACTGTGCCCTCACATTTTTGATCTCGTAGGAGTTGTTTTTGGTATATATCAATACACAACTTATGACTCTGAAGATCCCCTGTAAATGTTTAGTGGCAGTGTTGTAACATTAACATTTAATTTTATTTTAGGATCGCCCAGCAATGCAGCTTTACCAACCAGGAGCTCGAAGCCGAAATCGACTCTGTCCGCCTGATGACAGCACCAAGTCTGGAGATTCAGCAATAGAAAAAAAGCAGGAAAGTGGTATTAGCCATAGAAAAGAAGGAGGAGAGGAGTGATAAGTCCAAAAGGCCTTAGGTGTCCTGACTGTCTAGGCAGCCAAAGAGCATGTATTAAGCAATCCAGAAGTGCCTTCAGGGCAAAGGAGTAGAGAGAGAGAGAAAGGGGATCGCTGTGCTGGTGGGGTACACTGCAGAGGAGTATGTTTTTTTTCTTTGCGTCAAAGCAGGAACCTGATCGCAGGTTCAGGTTGGAAGTTCAATTTCATTTTTTATGCAGTTCCTACAAATTAATTTTAAAGTGTCAGACAAAGATGAGGGAGAGGACATGCATTGCAGTTTGCAGGCAGGAAAGGTCAGGTGAGGACTTAATTAGGTATGACACGAGGAGGGGAAAAAAAAAGACAGCTGGTTCTAAAAGCAAGGTTTTGTTAAATCCTGGATTGAATTTTCTTAATTTGAGTGGAACAGAGTCACTGTGAAGTCTTGTTCAGATCTAGTTACATTCATTGTTGATGATAACTGTTGACTTTGTGTAGTGTAGATGCAACAAGCATGTAATTGTAGTACAAGGACAGTGGAGGATATAACAAATTTTCGTCTGTACAAAAATTTAAATAGTCATGTCATGTCTATATCCTGTGTCCTAAAATTTTAGGATTTAGTTTTTTGTTGGCTTACGTGAGCTTAGCATAAAGAGTATTTTTAAACATCTCCTTTTGCCTTTAGCAGTTTTTATATTAATAAGTAAAATTTAACCCTTGTTTGTTTCTTGACAATCCAGTCTTTGTTTTAATCTTAGGTCTCATGATCTGAGTGCATACCCTCTCCAGGAAGGAAACCGTATTAATATTTGTTCCTGTCAAATAGCAACTTTTAGTCCTGGCTTGTTTTGCATTGATGTCAATAAATATCAACATCACTCAAGTATGAAGCCAAGTGTATTTATTAACTTTACTAAATTAGCTATTCATTTTGAGACATTAAACTTTCGATACTGAATTAACCCCTTGGGTATTTTGAAAGGGGATGAAGGATACTTACTTCTGCGTTCACTAGCATTATTTTATTTTGCCCACCAAGAAGATCAAATCATGGTTCACTACTCTTGTTCCACAAGAACCAAAATGTTTGGACAACATCCTTGAGCTGCTGCTTAATATTCATCCCGACAGCTTCTCCTAATGTGGCGTCAGTCTGCCTTTACTTAATAAGTCACTGCTTTAGTTTTACTCAGCTTTTAGAAACCAGTATCCCAAGAGGCAGGTAAAGAGGACTGAAGATGACTAAAAGAGAATAGTTCTCAACTGGGAGAGAGGACTAAAATACAGGAAGGGAAAATTTCAAAGAGAATGGCTGGCAGTGGTCCGTGCCACGGAGCGGTCAGGGAAGCTGAGATGTGTTCACCGGGCTTGGCAGCATTGAGGTCAGTAGTGAATTGCTGAGGCAGAAACCATGTTACGGTGAGGGGTGAGTGGCGGGTAGGAAATGCGGATGGGGCAGCTGGATAAATGGGCCTTGGAGCTCAGAGAAGAGATCCGGGCTGGAGATACAGATTTGGAATTCATCTAGTTCTAGGTGATCATTGAAGCCATGGGTCTAGATTTAGTCACTTAGGAAAAGAGAGTGAAGAAAGAACAAGCAGACCTAGGGCCCAGCCTTGAAGAACCCCAAGGTTACAGGTGAGGAGAAGTATCTACAAAGACAGAAAAGGAGGAGCCAGAGAGTAGGTGGCAAACCAGAAGACTCCGACATTCCCTAACCCAGGAGAAAAGACTGAAGAAGGCGAAGGAAGTGGCCATTAGGGTTGGATGCTGCTGGAAGGTCAGGTGTAATGCTCAAAAAAAGGCCACGGGTTGCAGTGACTTACAAATCAGGGAATGGAATTATAGGGAATGGAAGCCAGACGAGGTTGAGAATGGAAACAGCAGAGAGAGAAGTTGGCAGTGAGAAAACGAAGACAGGTAAATGGTGGTGATATGAAGGATTATTTTAAGTAGGAGAACTACTAAAGCATGCTTGGAAGCCGAAAGGAAAGCTCTGAGAAGGGCCCAGGGGAAGTGATCATCAGTAGCGTAGGTCTCCTGGGAAGGCAGGTGAAAGCGGGGCAGCACAGGGGACAGTAGGCCTGCGGAGAAGTGGAGAGGCGATGCTCCACAGCCCTGAGCTGGTACCGCCTGCCTCCCTCCCCAGCCTGGGACCCACAGCCAGGCCTCTCTGGGCTGTTTTCCCATCGGCACCTCCCTCATTCGTTCTACTTGCCTTGCCAGTCCGACTCGGTAACCACACCTCCCTGCGCCCCTTACATTTTTTTCCATTTACGTTCATTTTAGCCAACATTTACTAATCACTGATGGTGTGCCAGGCCCCGGGGTGGGGGCGGGTGTCAAGGACTCAAGTCCTTGTCTTTTTTTTTTTTTTTAAAGATTTTATTTATTTAATTGACAGGGAGAGAGAGGAGAGAGACAGCATGAGAGGGAACACAAGCAGGGAGAGTGGGAGAGGAAGAAGCAGGCCTCCGGCTGAGCAGGGAGCCCGATGCGGGGCTTGATCCCAGGACCCCGGGACCATGACCCGAGCCGAAGGCAGTCAGTCGCCCAACCAACTGAGCCACCCAGGCGCCCCTCAAGTCCTTGTCTTTGAGAAACCATGGTCCAGTGGTGGCAAGAAACAACTAGAAATAACCAGAGCACGGTGCACCATTGTGAGGAGGGCTATGATGGCCTGGCCTGCCCCTAAGCTGCCAAGTGTTGCTGGAGAAAACCCCGAAACCAGATCAGCTGGTGAGACTACAGGAGGGCCCTCCGTCCTGCTGAGCAATTTAAAACATCCATCCTGACTTCCTTTTCCACAGGGCCGCCTTGCTCTCCCTAGTTGGCTCCCCTTCCTCCTAACTCATCCTTTCGTGGTCTTAGTGAAAACCAACTGCTGTAAACAACGCAAAAGTAAGCATTCATTCCATTTTTGCCTACTTCAGACAAAGGTTTGGTTTGTTTGGGAACAACGACAGGATGGAGACAGCGGAGACTTGGGGTATGGGAACATTCGCTGAGCATCTCGCATGTGCTGGCACTAACACTGTGAGTGAACAAGGTCCCCACCCTCACGATACTTAGAGCCGTGCGGAGCTTGCTGCTCTGGTGGGCAGTGATACTAAGGGAAGCAGGCAGGGAAAATTCAAGGGGCGAGGGCAGTGGGATTCGGTCCCTTCAGGGCAGTGACAAACAGATGGCTTTGGGCATTCAGGCCTTCAAAAACAGGAACCTCAGGCCTTCAAAAACAGGAACCGCACCCCCTTTCCCCAGCAGGCCTACAGAGGGTGGTCCTGAGGCAGTAACTGAACTCGGGTAGTAAATGAAGATCTGACTCTCCGGGGTATTCACAGATGCCATCTTTAATTCCATAGGAGAAAGGTTAATAAGAGTTTGGGAGCCTTTTGTCGGTATACAGAAACTCCGTGTATGTTTTATGTTTTTATGGGGCCTGCCCAGAATTTTCTTTACAATCTCTGGGGCCGTATTCTATGCCACAAAAATCTATTATGACCACTTATGTCATTATTAAGGAAGGCAAGGTAGCAAAGATAGGTTCACATGTGGTGAGTTCTTGGAAAGTATACATTGACCGCTACGTACATAGGATTAGCCATCCTTAGAAAACTCACATTTATTCATTCACCAAATAATTATCAGTAATTATCAAGCTCCTACTATGGAGACATGGGTAAATACGTAATTGTTCATTACTACTGTAATATAGGGTAGATTATCTATATTTCCAGACTTTAAGGTTCTCTTCCATATCTCTGGCCCTGCCACCCCCCTAATCTCAGATGCAGCTGCCTGCTAGACATCTGTACCCAAATGACCCACAAGTATTTCTGGTCCCAAACTGAACTCAGGTTCCTCCCCCTCCTGTCGAGGATGCCAACCACCTATCCACTCAGCATTGAGAGTCATACTTGACTCCATCCTCACTCCCTACAGCCAATCACTGTATCGTTTGTCCAATTCCTCTCCCTCCTCTCCATCCCTTCACTGCCCTTGTTCAGGTTACCATTATTTATTCACTCATTCACTATTTTTTGAGCATACACCATGGCCATTTATGTTCTAGACTCTGGAGTTATATCAGTGACTAAAACACAAAATTCCTGCCTTCATGGAGCTTATGTTCAAGTGGAGAAAGTCAATAAAGCAAGCAAAATAAGCGTTGTTAGAAAGTGACAGGTGCGGGGCGCCTGGCTGGCTCAGTCAGAACATGTGACTATTGATCTCAGGGTTGTGAGTTTGAGCCCCATGTTGGGTGTAGAGATTACTTAAAAAGAAAGTGACAGGTGCTTGAGAGAAATAATAAATGAGGGAAAGGGAATATGATGTTCATGGTTGGGGGGTTGAAAGGCCTACATGAGAAGGTGATTTCGGAGTAAAGACTTGAGAAGGAAATGAGGGAGCTAGCTCCATGGGTATCTGGGGGTACAAGCCTCCAAAGGAAAAAGTATGTGAAAAGGCCCTGGGGTTGGAGCGTGCCTGGTCTGCTCAGGAATGGCAAAGAGGCCATAACGGCTGGAGTAGAGTGAGCAGTAGAGTGAGCAAGGAGGAGGGCAGCCAAAAGGGATGGAGTAAAGTCAGAGAGCTAACAGGGGCAAGATCCTATAGGTCAGAGTTAGGACTTGGGCTTTTCTTCCCTATGATATAGGAACCACCACAAAATTTTGAGCAGAGGTGTGATATAATCTGACTTAATACTTTAAAATAAAAGGGTCCCTCTGGCTGCTGTGTTGAAAACAGACCAACGCAGGGGAAAGAAGGACAAAGAGAGGATAAGCTATTGCAGTAGTCTAGTGGAGAAATGATGGTCACCTGGACCGGCTGGCGGCAGTGGAAGTAGTCAGAAGTGATCACATTCTGAACATACTTTGTAGGGAGAGCCCACGGAATTTGCTGACTGACCAGATGTGGGGGGTGAGAGAGTCAAAGATTTTTTAAGCAACCGGAAGGATGGAGAAAGGATTCAGATGGGGAAAACTGCAAGAAAAATGGTGTGTGTGTGTGTGTGTGTTTGGTGGTGCAGGGGTTATCGGGGGCTTAGTTGTGGACATGTGAAGCCATGAGATGGAGATCATCATGGGAGTAAGTATAGATTGAAGGGAAGAGATTTGGGGCTGAGGTCTGGAGCGCTCAAGCATTTAGACATAAGATAAAGAACCAGAGAAAGATTTTTTTTTTAAGATTTTATTTATTTATTTGACAGAGAGAGACAACGCAAGAGAGGGAACACAAGCAGGGGGAGTAGGAGAGGGAGAAGCAGGCTTTCTGCTGAGCGGGGAGCCCGATGCGGGGCTCGATCCCAAGACCCTGGGATCGTGACCTGAGCCAAAGGCAGACGCTTAACAACTGAGCCACCCAGGTGCCCCCCCCCCCTTTTTTTTAAGATTTTATTTATTTGACAGAGCACAAGCAGAGGGAGAGGGAGAAGCAGGCTCCCTGCTGAGCAGGGAGCCCGATGTGGGACTCGATCCCAGGACACCGGGATCGTGACCTGAGCCAAAGGCAGACGCCCAACCGCCTGAGCCACCCAGGCATCCCCCAGAGAAAGAGATTCTGAAGGAGCAGTCAGCAAGAGAGGAAGTAAACCAAGCAAGTGTACTGTCCTGGAAGCCAAGTGAAGAAAGTTGATTTCAAGGAGAAGTCAACTAAGACAAATGTTGCTGACGGGTCAAATTAGATCCTATCAGAGAAATTAACTTGGGATTTAGCAACAGAGAGGTCACTGGTGATCTTCAGAACAGTTTCGGTTTGAGTGCTAGGTGAAAACCGGATTGGAGTGGGTTCCTGAGAGGATGGGCACCCACTAGGATGGCTATCAATTTTTTTTTTTAATGGAAAATAACAAGCATTCACAAGGATGTGGGAAATCGGAACTCTCCTACATTACTGGAGGGAATGTAAAAATGATGCAGCCACTGTGGGAAAAAAAACAGTCTGGGAGTTATTCAAAAGGTTAAACATTAAATTGATAAGTTTTCATGGGACCCAACAATTCCACCGCTAAGCATATACCTCCAATCACTGAAGACAGGTACTCAAACAGATAACTGCATGCCAGTGTTATTTTATTCACTATAGCCAAAAAATGGAAGCCACCCTCGTGTCCATCGACTGATAGACAAAATATGTCCATACGGTAGAATATTATTTAGCTGTAAAAAAGGAATGAAGTACTAACATGCTACAACGTGAAGGCCCCCTGAAAACATGATGCTAAGTGAAAGAAGCCAGACACAAACGGCCACATAACGTACGGCTCCATGTATATGAAATGTCCCGAATCTACAAAGCCATAGAGAGAAAGTATCTTAGTGGTTGCCTAAGGCTGTGTAAAAAAAAAAAAATGGGAAGAGAGCGATTGGGACGGCAGCTATAGACAAATCTTTCCCGGTGTTATTGTAAAGGGAGGAGGGGAAAGAGCTGTAGTTGGAAAGGGAGCTGGGGCAAAGGGCAGGTTTTTAAGATGGGAGAAGTGACCCTGTGTATTCAGATGTGGATGGGAATGATGCCATGAGAAGTGGGGACAGAAAGCGAGGAACTGCCAGAGCAAGGTTCTCGAATAGGTGACGGGTTAAAATAGAGGCTGGCTGGGGCAAGGACACTTCAGCTGTAGGAAGGGGGACGAAGGCAGGGGAGGTGGGCGCAGGTGCCCGTGGCTGGGACGTGGTGGATGAGTTAGGCAAGTTCTCCCGTGACGGCTTACGGTGCCTCTCAGACTAGGAAGCAAGGCCATCAGCTGCGAGAACAGAGGAAGGACTGCAGGTCTGAGGACAGAGGAGAGGCTTGAAACTGTCATCCAGGCCACAGGCTGGCTGTGGACCACACTTGGCCACGGCACATTTGTGCACAGCCTGCAAGCTAAGAAGGGCTTTTGTATTTTTATATGGTTGAAAAAAAAAAATCAGAAGAACTGCTTGCGACAATCACAAACTCTGAAATTCACATTTTAGCCTAATGAAAATTTTATCGGGACGCGGCCACACCCCTCGGTTTATGTATTGTCTAGTTGCAACAGCGGAGTTGAATGGTTGCAGTAGACGTGGGTCGCCTGCAAAGCCTAAAATATTTACCATCAGAAGAAGTTTGCCAGCCTCTGGTCTGGGCCCTTGCTGCTCAAAGTGTGGGTCCCCGGCCCAGGGGTACACGTATCACCCGGGAAGTTGTCACAAATGCAGACTCCGAATCTGTATTCTGCCAAGAACCCCAGCTGACTCGCTTGCGGATGAAACCTCGAGAAGAACTGCTCTAGGAGAATGGAAGCGAGGCTAGATGAAAGGGACGTAGGGCTAGTGCTGAGGGGGCCGAGGAGGTGAGCGGCACAGACAGCGAGAATGGGCTAACGCCAAGGTCAGAGGTATGGCAAGGGATTGAGTGGCTGCGGTGTGGGGAGGACAAGATCACCGGAGGACAGGAGCCCAAGGAGCTGGAAGCATCTGCAGGGATATTGCACTCATCAGGAGTTAGGACAAGCTGGCTCAGTCGGTGAAGCGTCTGCCTTCGGCTCAGGTCATGATCCCAGGGTCCTGGGATCGAGCCCCGCGTCGGGCTCCCTGCTCAGCGGGGAGTCCACTTCTCCCCCTCTCTCTCTGTCTCAAGTAAATAAATAAAATCTTAAAAAAAAAAAAAAAAGAATTAGGACAGCAGTGGTGTTCGAGAGAGTGCCAGTGAGCCAGGAGCTAGGTTGCCAAGGAGTGGGAGGGAGAGACCCAGGGATCACTAGGCAACTGCAACAAAAGAGAACACGGGGGGGGGGGGGGGGGGGGGGGG
>NW_023270175.1:11231787-11316052 GCF_011800145.1 Mirounga leonina | reverse complement strand
GGGGGGGGGGGGGGGGGGGGGGGGGGGGCTGTGGCGCCAGCCCCCCATGGGTCTCTTTGTTTCCACTCCTGCCTCCGCCCCCATCTGCTCTCCACACGGCTGCCCATAGGGTCTCTCTAAAATACTTCCATAATTGCCGCTTACCCTTCCAAAGCTTTCAATGGCTCCCATTTGCCTTCAGTAGTTATTTTCAAACCACACTGAGGAACCTTTTTAGCTGGGCCAAAGTGCTTCAGGGGTTCCTCAAAACAAGAAGTGCCCAGGCCAAACAATGAAGATGTAAACTGCCCCGAGGAGCCCGTTCTTGTATTTTAGCTGGTGGATGCATTAGACTCCATTCATCCATTCTTCAGATGTTTACTGAGCGCCTTCTGTGAGGCACTAGTCTAGGCTCAGGGAAGATGGCAGTGAACAAAACATAAGACCTCACAGGGTTTACACTGGAGCCCCATGCTGGGTGTAGAGATTACTAAAAAAAAAAAAAAAACTTAAAAAAAAAGCCCCCATAGGGGCACCTGGGTGGCTCAGTCGGTTAAGCGACTGCCTTTGGCTCAGGTCATGATCCCAGGGTCCTGGGATCAAGTCCCACATCAGACTCTCTGCTCAGGGGGGAGCCTGCTTCTCCCTCTCCTTCTGCCCCTCCCCCTGCTTGTGTTTTCTCTCTCTCTCTCTCTCTCTGTGTCAAATAAATGAATAAAAAATCTTTAAAAGAAAGAAAAAAAGAAGTTGCAGATTGTTGGCCTCCAGGATAAAGCTCAGACTCCTGGGCCTGCCCTGGGAGGCCCAGGATACCTGCTCCGGGTCTCTACACCTTTGCAAATATAGAGTTCCCTCTTCCTGGAAAGCCAGAAAGCCGTCCCTCACTCCCCTTGTCTGCCGCTTCCCATTCCTTCATCAGGATTTCCCTCAAGCAGCCACTTCTCTGAAGACCTTTGCCCCGACCTTCTCCTGCCCAGGCTGGGGGAAGGGGGTGCTCTGTGCTCTCCCAGCATCCCATGTGTCCCTCTCAGCACGTGGGCCACACTGGGCTGCAGATGACGGTACCGTCCATCCCACTAATGCACACAGTGAGGGCATTTGACTTCCCCAGTAAACGCACGCATCCACTCCACATCCTTTCCCCTTCCTCCAGATGCCTTTCCTCCCTGCAGAAGGCTGGTGAGCCTCATTTCCTGCACTCCACTCCACCTGCCGTGCGCCACCCAAGGCTCCTTCCATCCACCTCACAGGCTCTCTTGTATGTGCTGGGCTGCTTGTCATAGGAAGGCAGGGGCGGGGGTTATTCAAACAAATATATGAATATCTGAAATGACATGAAAATGAAAATATTCAGGGGGCGCCTGGGTGGCTTAGTCGGTCGGGCAGCCGACTCTTGGTTTCGGGCTCAGGTCATGATCTCGGGGTCACGGGATCGAGCTCCAGGTCAGGCTTCATGCTCAGTGGGGAGTCTGCTTGAGATTCTCTTTCCCTCTCCTTCTGCCTGCCCCTCTCCCTGCTCATGCTCGCTCTCAAATTAACAAATCTTAAGAAAAAAAGAAAATATCCAGGTATTTTCCAAAAGAAACAATGGAAGGAGAAATCGGCAACCAAAAAAAATTACCTATGGGGACAAACTAGCCGATGGGGTGGCTGGGGCAGACTGGGATGGCAGAGAGTCTTCTGTAAATTATTTCATCTACAGTTTTGTCTGTAGACCCAGGGAGATGTGTTTTGAATTTTATGCTGAAACAGAACCCCCATACAGAAAAGGGTGCAAACCCAGAGCGTACAGCTAGATGAACGGTCACAAGTGAACACAGCCACGGAAACAGCACCCAGAGCAAGGAACAGAGTATGACCAGCGCCCCCTCCCCGCAAGGATCACCATTATCCTGACTTCGCATGGCACAGAGTCCGTTCTCCTGGCTTGGGCCTTTCCGTAAATGGAATCATACGGTATGCGTGCTTTTGTCTGGCTTCCTTTGCACCACGTTCTTTTTTTTTTTTTTTAAAGATTTTATTTATTTATTTGACAGATAGCAAGACACAGCGAGAGAGGGAACACAAGCAGGGGGAGTGGGAGAGGGAGAAGCAGGCTTCCTGCCGAGCAGGGAGCCGGATGCGGGGCTCGATCCCAAGACCCTGGGATCATGACCTGAGCCGAAGGCAGATGCCCAACGACTGAACCACCCAGGCGCTGCTTAGGTGCTTAACATGTCTTACCAGTAACCCTGAACCCTCGCCACAGCACTAGGAGGTAGGTGATAGGATTTCTCCCCATTTTCCAGAGGAGAGAACTGAGGCACAGACAGGCTCAGTGATGGATCCAAGGACATGCGGCTGGTGTTTTGCACTGCTAGTATTCAGACTCAGGTTGTCCTACCAGCCTTCATTTAGTGCCCTTTTCAGTTCAACGGACTCCCAGGCCTACCATGTGTCAGGCTCGGGTCTTGGTGCTGGGGGTACAGGAGCAAACAAATCCAACAAACGAAACCAAAACCAAAACCAAAACCAAAACCTGCCCTCGTGGAGGCTTGTGGTAATGGTACAGTTCTGTATTTTAGCGTGGTGGTAGTTCATGAAGTTACACATGGGATAGAACTATATAGACCCATCCATACACACACACAGACAAGGTGAAATCTGAGTAAGCTCTTTGGATTATTCCAGCATCAATTTCCTGGTTTTGACATTGTATGTTAGTGACACAAGACACTGACACTAGAGAAGGATGAGCGAAAGGTGCACGGGACTTCTCTGTAGATTTGGGGGAGTTCTTACGGATCCCCGATTATTTCAAAATAGAGGGTTAAAAAAAAATCTCTCCGCCCTCACTGAGCTTCATTCCAATGTGGAATTAGATGATACATAAGTGATATGACAGGATGGGAGGTGGTAAGTATTACCGAGAAAAGCAGGGAATGGGGCTACAGACTGTTGGGGGGATGGTCTCTCTTAAACGGAGACATCTGAGCCTTGATTGTAGGAGGCGAGGAGACCAGCCACGGGCTACCTGGGGAAATGGGAGTCCTCGGCAGAGAGAACACCTAGTACTAAGGCTGTGAAGAGAACTGTGTCTGGTGTATGTAAGGAAGGGCAAGGAGGTCGGTGAGGCTTTAGCAAACTAAATGAGAGAGAGTAGCAGGAGGTTGGGTCAGAGGAGTAAGGTAGTCCAACCTCACTTATTTGCCACAGCAAATTCCTGTACTTTCTTTTATCAGGAGAGGGATAGGGAGCCACTGAAGAGTGTTGAGCAGAGGAGTGAGGTGATCTGCCTTAGGTCTTGAAAGGGTCACTCCGGCTGTTGTAGAGAAGCCGGAACAGAAGCAGAGAGACCAGTGAGGAGCCTTAAATCATCTAGGTGAGAGCAGGTGGCTTGGACCCGTGGAGAGGTGATGAGAAGTCCTCAGATTCTGGATAAAATTTCAAAGTCAAGCTGACCAGATTTGCTGACAAACCAGATGCGGGATGTGAGAGAGAAGAGTGGAAGATAAATTTTGGCTTAAGCCACGGGAAGAACGGAGGTGCCATCTGTTGTAATGGGGAGACTGAGTGACCCAGTTGGAGGTGGGGGGGAGATCAGGAGCTCTGTTGGGGGCATATTAAGTTTAAGGTATCTATTAGACATCCAAGTGGATGTTGGGAAGGCAGGAGGAGTTCAAGGAAGGTCCAGATATATGTTTGGGTATCATCAACCAAGAGTATTTAGAGCTGATACTGGATGAAATCGCCAAAGGAGGGAGTGTATATAGAAAAGAGAAGAAGTCCAAAACTAAACCTTGGGGCTCTCCAATGTTAAAAAGGAATTGAGATAAGGAAGAATAAGCAAAAGAAACTCAGAATGGGTAGCGTGCAAGGTAGAAGGAAAACCAGGTAGAACGAAGAGCGCCCTACAAAGCTGTAAGAATTAAAAAGATGATTTCCCCTCCCCGGTACCTGCTCCCAGTGGCCCTGAGGGTGCGCAGGCCAAAGAGTAGGAGGCAGGGGGAGCTGGTGTGCGGATCTAGGTATCCTAGAGGTGCACTCCTGGCAAGAACTGGGAGCAGGAGGAGGAGACGGCAAGAGTAGGCTCAGGACCAATGGCATCCAAAGAGTAACAAACAGTAAAAAAATCTCAACGTGGAAAATGCCAACCAAGAAAACAAAATAAAACAAAAGGACGAAAAGGAGCAAGTTGCCAATAAAGGAGAGCCCTTGGCCGTCCCTTTGGAAGCTAGGTGAATACTGTGTGCCTAGAGTCAGTGCTCGGCGGTTCCCTGTTAGGCAGCCCAGCCTGCAGTATGGGTGGGCCCTGATTCAGAGGCTTGGAGAGTCACAGGTAAGGATGAGAGAAGAGAATATAGAAAGGACTGGGGAGAACGGGAGACAGCTGAGGGAAAAGCTGAAGGGGGGGTGGGGAGCAATTCAGTCACAGACTGCGGGTGGGCGGTCAGCGCCGACCCTCCTTACCATGACCATCATGATGAGGTTCGCCTTATGTCTTGAATCTTGGTGTTCCCCGAAGTGAACAGAAAGACACACTTGCTTCCTAAACTTACATGTTCTCAATGCATCCTTGTTGTAATCCTTTTGTTACATGTCTCCTGTGGGTCTCCTATTACTTCTTCCTCTGCCCCTCCCCCCCACTTGCGCATGTTCTCTCTCTCAAATGAATAAAATCTTTAAAAAAAATAAAAAGGCAAAAAAAAAAAAAAGATGATTTAAGGGCGCCTGAGTGGCTCAGACAGTTAAGTGTCTGCCTTCGGCTCAGGTCATGATCTCAGGGTCCTGGGATCGAGCCCCGCGTCGGGCTCCCTACTCTGCAGGAAGCCTGCTTCTCCCTCTCCCTCTGCCTCTTCCCCAGCTTGTGCTCTCTCTCTCTCTCAAATAAATAAAATCTTTTTTTTTTTTAAAAAGGATGATTTATATAAGCTCTTAGCAGTGTCAATCACACCCTAAACCTGAGGTAAATAGTAGCTATAATGATGATGATGATGATGATAGTAATTTAGCAACTAAAGGTTTATCTGCTGCTCTTTGGGCCACCAAAAAGAAATTACTGGCTCTCAAATAAACAGTAAAAATCTAGGTTAAGAAGCCTGAAGTCTCACTTCAGTTAAACGTAAAATTATCTGGATGATGAAAAAAATGTATCCGGATGACAGTCTGAATTTAAAAACTGGATGGGATTAAAGTAACTAAACCATTGCTGTTAAAAAATGCTTATTAAATTGGGCTCAAGCTTCCTATTGTTTGTGTATTTCCTCTCTAGACCTAAGGCACCAGCATCCAGTTGCTCAAGACAGAAATCTCTTGATTTTATTTCTTCTTATTCAACATCCTGGGGCCGCCCAATGTGGGGCTTGAACTCACAACACCAAGATCAAGAGTCGCATGCTCTACCAATTGAGCCTGCCAGGCGCCCCATGGGCCATCATTTCTTGCCCAGACTCTTTCCAAAGTCTCCTACTAGTTTGTTTGTTCTACCATCTGTCACGATACGCCAATACAGGGATTCCTAACCATTTTTGTGCCATGGAATCCTTTGGCAGTCTAATGAAGTTTATCTTCAGAATGTTTTTAAATGCATAAAACAAAGTACATAGGATTACAAAGAAAACCAGTTACACTGCAATATAGTTATCAAAATATTTTCTAAAAGAAATGTGTGCTGTAGTAACATACGAGCTTCTTAACACAGTTCTCCTTAGGGGTCTAATAACTACAGTTGACCCTTGAACAGCACAGGGGTTAGGGGTGTCAACCTAGCACAGTGGGAAATCTGCATGTAACTTTTGACTCCCCCAAAACTTAATAGCCTACCGCTGACCAGAAGCCTGACGGATAACAAACAGTTGGTTAATACATATTCTATACAGTATACATATTATATACTGTATCCTTACGACTAAGTAAGCTAGAGAAAAGGTTATTAAGAAAATCATGAGGGGGCACCTGGGTGGCTCAGTCAGTTTCATTTCTGCTCAGGTCATGATCTCAGGTTCGTGAGATCAAGCCCTCTGATGGGCTCCGTGCTGGGCCTGGAGCCTGGTTAAGATTCTCTCTCTCTTTCCTTCTCTCTCTGCACATCTGCCCCCCCCCCCTCCTGCTCTCTCTCTCTCAAAAAAAAAAAGGGGGGGGGGGGGCGCCTGGGTGGCTCAGTCGGTCAAGCATCTGCCTTCTGCTCAGGTCATGATCCCACGGTCCTGGGATCGAGCCCCACGTCGGGCTCTCTGTTCAATGAGGAGCCTGCTTCTCCCTCTCCCTCTGCGGCTCCCCCTGCTTGTGCTCTGTCAAATAAATAAATAAAATCTTTTTTTTTTTAAGATTTTTTTTTTTTTTTTTGAGAGAGAGAGAATGAGAGACAGAGAGCATGAGAGGGAGGAGGGTCAGAGGGAGAAGCAGACTCCCTGCCGAGCAGGGAGCCCGATGCGGGACTCGATCCCGGGACTCCAGGATCATGACCTGAGCCGAAGGCAGTCGCTTAACCAACTGAGCCACCCAGGCGCCCCAATAAATGAAATCTTAAAAAAAAAAAAAAGAAAATCATAAGGAAAACACATTTATAGTCCTGTACTGTATTAATCGAAAAAAATCCACCTATAAGTGGACCCATGCAGTTCAAACCCATGTTGTTCCAGGGTCAACTGTACTGTAATTTCAAAGAAGTGATGAATGTATAAATGATATTTCAAGACGTCTGCATCAACTGCAGTGTGATATGAAACCATCTTTGATTTCTATTGGTGACAAAGTCATAGGGACTGTTAACGCCGCTACAGTTTGCTGCTTACGTTTGTAAAGAAAGAAAGAACTAAATTTCAGACAGTTTGATAAAAACGAAGTTGTGATTTTTCCCCCCGCATCCAAGTTCATGTATTCTGAGAGTTCTATACATGGACCATGTGGACCATTAAAAACCCTTACCTTAATCTACTGGTGCAAAAACTGCTTGAGGTGACTGCAAAGAGAGAGGTTTTTGTTTTTAAATGTGGAGAAGACCAACATGAAAACGGGTATCATTAACATCCAAAACGCATGCCATCAATTCCTATACATTTTTGCAAAGTGGGCTAAAAGCCTGGGATTCCTAGCAGCCAAGGAGAAGGTTGTCCCGAACTTTCTCAGCTTAGACCTCCATTAGCCACCTCTTGCCTAGGCTTACCGGACCCTCCTAGCGCAGCCCCCGCCGCCCTCTCCTGCTTCCTCCAGCATCACCATCCCTTCCCGTCCAGCACGGCCCAGCCAGGTCGAGACGACTTCTCGAGGTCGAGACAGGACCGAGACGGGCGCCGCCGGCCCAGCCCGGCGGAGGGTAGCCCTCGGGCCACTCCCTCCGGCGCCCAGGACCGAAGTCCCTTGCACTCGGACGTGACGTCTCCGCTGCCCGCCCTGGGAGTCAGCCCCGCCCGCTCGGCTCCCTCCGCCCTCGGGAAGGGTTAGCACTTGGGGCTCTACCGCGGGCCGTGTGCCTCAGCCACGAAGCACGGCGCCCGTAGCACACTGACCGGCTCCTGAGGGACGCACTTACGGAAGCGCGGCAAAGCGAAGTCCCGCTCGCCCGGACCGCCCGGTGTGCCCAGTTCCCACGGGAGCGCGGCGCGCGCGGGGGGCGGGGTGGGGGCCGCGGCCGGCGGCCTTGGGGCTCCGGCGTCATCTTCTAAGCTCCGCCCTCGGCTGCGTCGTCTAAATACGTCCTTCCGCCCTGTTCCTCCTTTCTCTTTTTCGCCGCCATCCTGCTCTGCGTGGCTGGCTGCTTCTCACCATGGTAAGTTCATCCGTTGCCATCGGCTCCGGGCTGGTTTCCCGAGGCCTGAGGCCCCTGCGAGCTCGCTGGCGCCGCACACTGCGTCGAGGTGCGGGGGCCTTCTAGAAGCCTTTTTCCAGGGAAGGTCGAGTTCGGCCACCGCTCCAGTCCGCGGGCCTAGCGGGAAGCTAGCAGGCATTCGAGGAGGGGCCGGCTGCCCTGGCCATGCGAGGTCGGAGGGGTGGTGCTTTGTGCGCGGCCCAGGCTAGCAGGGGTTCCCACTGCCCTTCGCCCTTCTGGAGCGAACTGTGATCCTGGGGCAGGGAGAGAAGTCGGGGTGGCGGGGTGTCCACTACAGAAATCGTGGCCGCCACGCGCGCCGGGCATCGAAAAGCGAATGGGGTCTGCTGGTTTTCGGAAGATTTTTTTAAGTTGGCGGCCAGGATCATACCACGTTATGAGCTTACAGGACTTGTTAGTCCTTTGTTAGGGACTTGCGCATCTCCCCGTGGAAGCACCTGGAAGGAGAGGTGCTGCGGTGTGGATCAATATGCCATTCGGGCGTTCTTCGTAAAATGCAAGCTGCGGACAGTTATGGTCGTGGGTTTTACCTGTGATCGTTTTCTGAGAAATTAAAATTGCTATATGCTTCTAGGTGTGGAGAGGATCGGTATCTGGTTTTTTTAGTTGGCAGGAAATTTACAGCTGCTACAGTGAGCTGGGAGAGAGGAGTGTAGTCTTCGCCTTCTTTGTAATAGGCCCCTATTATGCAAGGTGCAAGGGTGTGTCGGACCACGTTGGCCAGGCTTGAGACTACCTGCCATTTCTGGATTGTCCCGCAAACTTGAGCGGGAGTGGTTGGGGTTGGACTTAGATGACCCAAGTTCTTAAAACCAAAAAATGAAATGAGAAATTGGGAAAGTCGTCCTTGAAAAGGATATTTTAAGTACAGGAGAGTTCATACCAAAATGGTAAGTGATGGGGGCGCCTGGGTGGCTCAGTTGTTTAAGCCGCCCACTCTTGATTTCGGCTCGGGTCATGATCTCAGGGTCCTGGGATCCAGACCTGCATCTGGCCCCGCCCTCAGCGAGGAATCGGCTCGGCTGGGGAACTGACTCCTGCCCTTCCCCCTCGCTCTGGCTCATGCGCGCTCCGCGTCGTTAGCCACCCCTATTTTACATAATGCACAGAAACTCATTGACTTGAAAGTGCTGGATTGTTCTGGTTGACAAAAAGCTGTGTTCTTTTGTGAAAACCAAGTTCCCCAGCCATCCCCAGTGGTCCGCTGGGTCCTGGGGTGACAGCAGGGAAGATGGGAAGGTACCCTAGCTTTGGAAGCATAGATGACCTGGGTTTGAATCCCAGCTCTGCGCATTAGTAGTAGGTTACTTACTTTCATTGCTGATTTTTATTCGAATAATGGGGATTATGGTATCTGCCTCCAGAAGTTGTGAGGAACAGCAAAGGGCATGGTGGGTTTAGCATTGAGAAGGTTGTTTTTGGTATAGATGAAGCATTCAAATGTTTGTGGATTGAGGGCGTTCCTGACTTTGGATCAGTGGAGCAAGCTCTGGTGTTGCTGTCTAAATTGATTACGTTTCCTTCCCAGTCTTCTCACAAGACTTTCAGAATCAAGCGATTCCTGGCCAAGAAACAAAAGCAGAATCGTCCCATTCCCCAGTGGATTCGGATGAAAACTGGTAATAAGATCAGGTAAGGACCCCCCCACAACCACCTGCTTGTTTTTTGTGGTTGCTATTTTATTTTGTTTTTAATTAATTATTTTTGGGTGGGCAGCAAAGCAAGGTTTATTGGGCGATAGCGAAGTGATAGTACAAAACTCCCGAGGAGGGAGGGGACCCGAGAGGGTTGCCCTGTGGTGGTTCTTTTAACGCGCTTCCTCAGTGTTTCTGGACAGCAACCCAGCCCATGGCTGGGATTAGAGGCAGACATTCCATATTTGTTAATTTCCTGTTGTCTTCAGTCTGTGCCAGAACATAAGGTGGGAAGGCTGTCTTCATTACTCATCGCAGTGCGGAAGGCCATGTTGCGCACCCAGTCCATCTTGAGGTGTTTATCTTTTCTAAAGATCGGGAGATTGCTCTCTACTGCAGAAGTAGTTGAATTGATGGTTTTGGAAAAAAGACAGGGCTCAGATGGCTGCAGAGGGCCTCCAGGGTCACCTAAGCGAACAGGCAGAGTTAAACCTAAAACTCAGGTCTCCTGCATGCCTTTCAGTCTCACTGTTCTATGGGGGACCAGCTGGACCTTGAGACAGGTCTCAAAAGGAAGAAAAATAAGCCTCAAAAGGGCTCACAACCAGCGACAAGCCCCTGTGGGTTAAACAGCTTCCAGAACTTGGGTTTGTTTAAAATGAAGTATTAGATTCTCTGGCTTTCCTGAATAAGGGAGCCCAACAAAAGACCACAAAGGAGGAGGAAGCAAATACTATGACCAAAATTTTTATTTGAGAAGCCTCTTGAACCTGAGACTCTAGAGCAGGCCTAGCCTTGGGTCCCTTTTGCAAGATAGAGACTTTGAAGTCATGATACCAGTATAGAACTCTGATTTGACTGAATCACAGAAGACCAAGATGTGAATTGGGGGGCCTGTTTCCTTAATTCTTTTAGCCAGTTACAAAGGTGAAAATCACCACACTCTGTCGCCTTATAGGCCAGGTAGTTGCTGCCTTTAGTTTATCCTGTACTGAACACTGGCCTTTGTTATTTATATTAATATGTATAGGAGGTGTCTCACTGTGAGAAGTGCAACAAGATCTTAAAACCCCTGGTGTTGGCCTCGTAACAATACTGAGAAAAAGAGCATTGAGTCACTTGGCGAAATGGTTACTTTGGAGTCCAGCCCTTGTACGAGCTTGATGAGTTTCTCTTGAGAACCTCAGACATCCATAGTAATGCCCCTTTTTAATGTGTTGACATGAACATAGGCTTCGGTGTCATATCCCCATCTGGTGGTGGGACTTGCGGTTCCCGGGTTATTGTGCAGAATGAAAGTGTATACACTCAGCCCGGAGATCGGGCAACAATTGATTTTTCTGTTACCTCAGCGGTCTTGCAACTTTTTGAAGTGTGTTGAAAGCAGGTTGCAATTACGGTGTTTCCTTTTGTGGAAGTACTGACATTATCCTGCTGAAAGAAAATCTGTCAGTCATGTTTGATTTTGCCTTAATGAGGGTAAAGTCGTGACTGATTGACATGGACACTTCTGAGGTGGCCTTAGCTCTGCAAAGCTCTTGCTTTGCTTTTGAAATGATTGGGTGTGTTAACCTCTTGTAAAAATTAGTGTGGGGGCTTTTATATGTGTGTGACCCATGATGTAGAAATGTTGCTTCTGATGAAGTTTGGAAGGGGGGGTTCAATAGAAATGTGTCTGGGTCTACCCCCCAGGTGTGTTGAATCAAAAGTAGGTGGGTGTACCCTTGGGAGGGGAGGGAGCTTCCCCACTCGTCTAGTCTCGAGTAAGAACCAGTGTGTTTTCCTAGCCTGGAGTCATTCTCAGGTAAAAATTTGATTTGACGAGTTCTTAAACACATCTAGCAAATCACTTTCTACTCTCCAAAGAGAGCTCCAAACCCGTTAAAGGAAGGAAAAATGGGACCCTTTGCCTTCCAAGGATTTTACGGTACTGACAAGGCAGCGTTTGTGGTAAATGAGGGCAGCGAAACTGCAGTCAGACGACCTTGGTAAGCTGCGGTTTGTTTCTGTGCAGGTACAACTCCAAGAGGAGGCACTGGAGGAGAACCAAGCTGGGTCTGTAAGGCGTCACCCATCATGAGATGACACACTTAATTGGCACACATATTTAATTAAGCTGCGTGAAGATCATGTGTTCTGTCATTCTGTAAACATCCTTCCTACCTGGCGGTAGACTTGTCTTATCATGGAAATGATTTTCTCTGTGACTACACCTCCACACCAGTAGGTTGGTTCGGTAATAAATGGGAGACCTTTCACCTCCACTGCTGTTGTGTTTCTGATTTGCGAAGGACTGAATCCCCCACCTGTCAAATCATGCATAGCACTGTCAGAACTCTCTGCAGTGATGGAAGTGGCCCTTGACAACTAGTATGTAAAGTGTGGCTAGGGGGAGCCCAGATGGCTCAGTGCCTTGGGCCCAGGTCATGATCTCAGTCCTGGGATTGGGCTCCCCACTGAGCATGGTATCTGCTTGCCCCTCCCCTGGCTTGTGTTCTCTCTCCTCAAATAAATAAAAGCTTTAAAAAAAAAAAAAAAGTGTGCCTAGTTTGAGTAAAGAACTGACTTGAATTTTTATTTAATTTTAATTAAGAAGCTCCATGTGGCTAATGGCTCTTAACACCTTACGGGTAGTGAGTATGTGTGTCGTCCTCATACCTCTGGGTAGCACATTCTTAAGTAGCATCTTTTTCTGCTATTCTATGATGCCAGTCTTTTTTCACAAGTCTATATTTGTAAAAAATAATCTACAACTAAAGCTAAATTGAATTTTTAAAATCAAAAGTTCATTTAGTGATAATGTACAGTTTATAGTAAAATTGTAAAATACTTTGATAGATTAAACAAAGTATCATTCATGTAAAAACATGGCATGTAAAATTAGAAAGTTTATAGTTCACAAAATTACATTTTTTTGCTGGTAGCTCATGAGAACGTTACAGTAAGTTTACTCAGGATACAGAACAAAATTCACAGGCTTGACATTAGTACTATAAAATTTTACACTGAATCCATTGACATTTCTGTTAAGGTACACTTGAAATAATTGATTCAGACTACCAATGAACTGACATTGTATACCAAGATCTATTGGTTTTACAATATGGCTAGTAATCAGTTATTTCACCAACAATTTAAATGAGAGATCTAGTTTTAACACCACCGACATATACCCTTAGGATAACTAAAATAAAAAGCATTAGCAGCTTTGATTTTCATTTTCATGAATACATACAAATCTGTACTTTAGAGTTAAAATTTGTACGAAAAGTCAAGCCCTGAAGTATTTTACCCCCAAGAGAAAAGTTCAGATGTTAAAACATTGTTAAACAAAAAGTAGGGCGCCTGGGTGGCTCAGTCGGTTAAGCGACTGCCTTCGGCTCAGGTCATGATCCCAGGGTCCTGGGGTTGAGTCCCACATCAGGCTCCCTGCTCTGCGGGGAGCCTGCTTCTCCCTCTTCCACTCGCCCTGCTTGTGTTCCCTCATCTCGCTGTGTCTCTCTCTGTCAAATAAATAAAATCTTAAAAAAACCCCCACAAAAAGTAGTATGTGAAAGGATTTTTACTTACTGTTGAACCCCTGCACCACTTAAAATGAAATTTAAACTACATGTTAACATTTTGCCATTCTAGAGTCAAATTTCTATACCTCGTGAGGTTAAAGCTGGAATGCCATTAATGAATAGCGGTATAGAAGTGGAAGAACTTGGGTGAATTCAACAAAAAAGAACATTGCATTACATAATGTGCAGTTAATAGTTCAGTGATAATCTGTTTGGTGGTAACGTGAACAAAGTATTCTAAGTGACCTTCCTTCAGTCCCAAGACTTCCTCATATATCTTTACCATAGAGAGAAAATAGCACTTAATTGTTTCCATAGCATGCAACTGTACAAAGGTACCCATTCTAGCCCTACCATGAAATTAATAACAGAAGTAGCCATAAGCCACAGGGAACTTGGGCCTACTGCAGTGCTCATGCATGTTGTACAGGGAAATCAGGCAAGGAAGAGAAGTCAGCAGCCTTACCCTTAATTCTAAGTGGGTGCGTTGGAAAGTAATAAATAGCCTCATAAAATAAATAGCAATAAACTACCTGTCCAAGGTGAATATATTTTTTTCATAAAGTGTAGGCAGTGTTCCTAGAAATCCCATTAGGGAAAAACCAAATGCTCCTATAAAAAAGTGCCCAAGTTTGTCCTGTGTAAAAATCTCTTTGGGGGGGGCGCCTGGGTGGCTCAGTTGGTTGGGCGACTGCTTTCGGTTCAGGTCATGATCTTGGAGTCCTGGGATCAAGCCCCGCATCGGGCTCCCTGCTCAGCGGGGAGTCTGCTTCTCCCTCTGACCCTCCTCCCTCTCATGCTCTCTGTTTCTCATTCTCTCTCTGAAATAAATAAAATCTTAAAAAAAAAATCTCTTTGGGTGCATTTTATAATCCAAAATGATTCATACTACTCAAATACATTAGCAGAGTATAAAAACACACCAACAAAACACCAACAACAAAAGGAATGATTTCCAATGAGATGGGAATGAGGGTGAGAGGAGATTAAGGGAGTCTCACGTATTACCTTGATGGAACTGCCTTTTGTGTCATTAAGTTATACGCATATGGAATGAGTCTGTAAATGTGATACAGGAAGAACAAGCTTTGAACTTGAACAACTGTTACAGGTTTTAATTCAGGAACATGGCTTCAATGCTTTATGACGTAGGAAGCAACTCCCCAAAACAGGCAATTGGTTTGATTTCTTAGATATTAGGAAAAAAAAGCGCATTTAAAAAAATTACTTGTGGGACACCTGGATGGCTTGGTTAAGTGTCTGCCTTCGGCTCAGTTCGTGATCCCGGGGTCCTGGGATCGAATCCCACGTCAGGCTCCTTAGGGAGTCTGCTTCTCCCTCTGCCTGCTGCTCCCCCTGCTTGTGTGCTCTCTCTCTCTGACAAATAAAATATCACTTGTAACAATTAGCAACAGAGGAACAACATTAAAAAATCAAAATAAAATACAGGGAACATAGGAGCTGAGGTCCCCAAGGTACCAAAGGACTGAATCAGACTTTTTCACATTAGAATTTTTAAAAAATGCCGTTGAAGGAAAAGCTGACTGGGCTCCGCACCGCAGGTTAAATATGCAACAACTTCGAACGGAAGTGATCTGGTCCTCTCATGGTTCTGAGAATGTGCGCTAACATCCAGTGCCCTAGAGACAAAATAGCAAAAGCACAGGATGCCTGGGTGGCTCAGTTAAGCATCTGCCTTCGGCTCAGGTCATGATCTCAGGGTCCTGGGATCGAGCCCCGCATCGGGCTCCCTGCTCAGCGGGAAGCCTGCTTCTCCCTTTCCCGCTCCCCCTGCTTGTGTGTGTCTCTCTCTCGCTGTGTCTCTGTCAAATAAATAAATAAAAATCTTAAAAAAAAAAAAAAAAGACTCTTCCCTGAAACTTCTATGCCGTTAACTTCTAAAACTTCATCATTACAGCTAATAGTCCTGTGCTTTGAGCCAGATTTGGTCTGGATATAAAGATCCCTGGGACCTTCTCTAGGCCATGCGGTGTGACCCTGACACAAGCCATCCCGGATGTAGAACCCTAAGGGTTTCTCAGTGCCGTATTTGTAAAGACGAGCCCTACGATGTGTTTCTGGGAGAATATCCACATCTATAATAGAAGGCACAGGTCTGAAGTCTTGGGGCATACTAATGACTATGCGTGGCTTTTTTCTATGGTTGTCAGGACGCAATAGATTGGTTAAAAACATTCTTCTTTATTAATGTGTACCAAAGGCACTGTAGTCTGCTTCTCCCTTTTTTTGTATAAAAATCCTAAGCAATGGATTGGCCATTGAAACAGCTTTGTGATAATTATCATCATTATTTATAGGTAGTAAGTCTCCATGGATGTCTGTGTAGCCTACTAAAACGCCAACATTGGGTATCTTCTGAACATGTCGCAGTAATCCATAAAACCCCAATTTTCCAGGTTTTGATCTGTCCAGTGAAAACCGACAAAATTCAGCTCCAGACTTGCTCTTCCCCTGCATGGTGCCCAGGCAGCTGCTGGCCGGCCCGAGCCGGTGGCTGTGGTTCATGCTGAGGCCCGGCCGCCCCTCGGGAGCGCAGGGAGCAGGGAGCGAGTGCGCGGCCCGCAGGCTGGGGACGCGGCACCTGCCGAGGGGCGGCCTCGGCTCGGGTCACCGCGCAGAGCCGGGCGCGGCGGGACCGAGGGTCAGACTAATGCCCGTCTTCAGTACAAGTAGGAATCCTCTGATCCAGGGGTTATCAAACTGGTCTGCCTGGGCTTATAGAGCCTGTGAACTAAATGTCTGCATCTTTAAATTGTTGAGAGAAATCGAAAGACCATTTTGGCATTTACTAAATTTAGATTTACTGGGCATTTATGTGTCAGGCACCGTTCCAGGTACTTGGGATTAGTTGGTGGATAGACACCTGTATGTTAGGCTAGTGACAGGCCACTGTGGAAGCCGGAGCAAATGTCTGGAAAAGGTGGGAAGGGAAAAAGTTCTCTAATTACCTGTGGAATGAAGGTGAAACTATAGCAAGAGAAAAGGGGGGGAATCAAGTTTGGTGGCAACCCCGGATCTAGTTTGTAGGGACCCCGTGCTGGACGTAGCAGAAGCAGCAAGGGGTAGGGGTGGCATGGACAGGG
Source organism: Mirounga leonina (assembly GCF_011800145.1). Lineage (NCBI taxonomy): Eukaryota > Metazoa > Chordata > Mammalia > Carnivora > Phocidae > Mirounga > Mirounga leonina. Next base: position 11,299,965 of record NW_023270175.1, on the reverse strand, counting down.
GTCCCTAACCCAGGACCCTGTTTACAGGCTCCAATGAGCATAATCCTTAAGGACCAGGGTTGGCCAGAAATTGGAAGAGTGGGCTACAGAATACCAACTAGCCAGCCTGGGAAGCTGGGACCTGCGGCTGTGTGGCTAGCTGTAAGCGTTGGCCTGCTATAGATGCTCTCCCGGGCCAAAGCGGAGGGACTTGCTCTAATTGGCAGTCACGTGATGTGATGTTTTGGAGCTTTAAAAATACCTTAGCCTCACTCTTCAGGGGAGGTTGGCACAGGGCGAAGGTGGCACTGATGCAGAGGGAGCTTCCCTACAGACCTTACATAGGTCGTATTAGAAATGAGAGGGGAGGGGCGCCTGGGGGGCTCAGTCGTTAAGCGTCTGCCTTCGGCTCAGGTCAGGATCCCAGGGTCCTGGGATCGAGCCCCGCATCGGGCTCCCTGCTCCGCGGGAAGCCTGCTTCTCCCTCTCCACCGCTTGTGCTCTCTCTGTCTCAAATGAATAAATAAAATCTTTAAACAAAAAGAAGAGGGAGACTTAGCCAAAATCATACCTACCTTGGGTTTGTAAGGACTGAAAATGTCTGTAAAAGATCAGTTGTACCAGGTGTTCTCCTATTGTACAGATTCAAGAAGGTTCTGCAGCTCTCATTCCTGCTAATATAGCAACCAGCATTTTGAGTGCTTAAGCTGCCAGGTAGCTGCTGTTAGTAGGAGTGGCGACGAGAACCAGATGGAACAGAGTGAAATATTAACCATTTACCCTTCACTGAACCTGTTCTATTCCAGAGAAGAGAATATCAAACCCCTGCCCACGCAAAACCCTGGTGGGTGTTTGGGTGTTTGGGCAGCCAGAGACGAGTATGACCTGCAAGAGTACTGTGGTCAAGGCCACGTGCACATGTGTATGTGCCTGTGTCCATCGTATGTGCGTGTCTGGGAACGGAGGGAGGGACGGTGGCAGACCCTCATCAGAGAAAACTGATTGGCCTGACCGAAATAAATGGTTTGACAGTCTTCATTGGGAGCGATTTTGCTGCTGGACCTCTCCCTGCCCCGCCGAGGGGACATTTGACAATGTCAGACCCCTTTGCTTAGACAAAGGGAAAGAAGGTGCCACTGACAGCTAGTGGATAGAGGCCAGGGATGCTGCTAAACATTCTCCAATATGGGGCGCCTGGGTGGCTCAGTCGTTTAAGCATCTGCCTTTGGCTCGGGTCATGGTCTCGGGGTCCTGGGATCGAGCCCCGCATCGGGCTCCCTGCTTGGCGGGGAGTCTGCTTCTCCCTCTGCCTCTCCCCCTGCTCATGTGCTCTCTCGCTCTCTCTCTCTCTCAAATAAATAGATAAAATCTTAAACACAAAAAAACCATCCTTCAATGCACCGGGCATTCCCCCACAGCAAATAATTGTCCGACCCCAAACATCAAGAGCAACGAGTTGGAGAAATCCTGGCTTCCTAGCACGGCAGCCAGCCAGAGTGAGCTTTTTGAGACACCGATCTGCTCAGCACACCGCTCCCCTTTCGCGCCACTTCACACTACTCATGGGGCAAGTCTTAAAACGGCCCCAAAGAAGCATGGCATGGCTCCTAGCCCCTTTTCACTCTTAAGCTGGATCCAGCCACGCTGGCCTCTTCGTCTCCCAGAGCACCAAGCTCCACCCTGCCTCAGAGCCTTCCCGCGTGCTGTTCCCTGTAAGGAATGTTCTTCCTCTTCACCTGGTGAAACTCCCATTCAACTTGCAAGGTCTCAGCCTACTTCTCACTCCACGGAGAGACCTTCCCTGACTCCCCTCCCCCCTCCCCTCCTGGGTCCTTCTGCTTAGTACCTCGGAAAAGGGCCCGTGGGTGTCCTACAAACTGTCACTGTGAAGAAAATGTGTGTGTGGTCCATTATCCGCCTCCCTCACTAGACTGGGCTCTGCAAGGATAGGGATGGGTCTGTCCTGCTCCCTGCTCATCGTCTCACCTAACCCAGCATCTGACACAAAGCAGGTGCTCCAGCAATGTAGGGACCGAGCAAGTGAATGGATGAAGGGGGGAGCAGGCAAGCAAGTGAGACAGACCAGTACGAACGGTGGGCCTTAACACGGAGACCAGGAGTGAGGGGGTGGTACTTGCTGGGGACTTGGGGAAGGCCTCAGCCAGCTCGTGTGCCGCAGCCTCCACATGCCCAGGGGGTAGGTAGCTGGAGTGTGAGGGGCTAGGGAAAGGATCTGGAGAAGGGGGCATATCGGGCCTGGCACGGTTCCCACCACTCACCCTCTTGTAGGAGCACGTCCTTCGCCACACCAGCAGGCACCTGAAGTACGGTCCCTGATGAGGCCCCTTGGGGCTGCTGACGGAGACTGGCTGGGGCAGCCAGACCGGCGCTTGGCTTGGCTCTCAGCCGGCCCTTAAATGCAACTGTTCTCTTGATCAGTTTGAATAATTTAGATTCCAGCGGAGCTGATAGTACAGATCGTTTAGAGAGGCTCCAGAAAGACAGAGATGCACATAACAAGTAGCAGGGAGGGAAATGTTAGAAAAGCAAAGATGGGCAGCGTAGGCCAGACCCAAAGTCATTTCCTTGGAGAAGCAAAGAAAACGAGAAAGTTTAAAAAAAAATTTTTTTTTTTAAGATTTTATTTATTTATTTGACAGAGAGTGAGAGAGGGAACACAAGCAGGGGGAGCAGGAGAGGGAGAAGCAGGCTTCCCGCTGAGCAGGGAGCCCGATGTGGGGCTCGATCCCAGGACCCTGGGATCACGACGCTTAACGACTGAGCCACCCAGGCGCCCCGAGAAAGTTTAAAATTTAACGCCTTCCCCCCCAAAAAAAATCTGGAGTTAGAGGCTATTTTAAAAATTCTTTTAAAATATACAGGGGTGTCTGGGTGGCTCAGTCGGTGAAACGTGTGCCTTCGGCTCAGGTCATGATCTCAGGGTCCTGGGATCGAGCCCCGCATCGGGTTCCCTGTGCTCAGCAGGGAGTCTGCTTCTCCCTCTCTCTCTCACTCTCAATCTGAAATAAATAAATAACAATCTTTAAAAAATAAATAAAATATAACATAAAGAAAGGTGCACGGATCTACTCTAAGAGTATAGCTCGATGAATTTTCACAGGATGAATCCAGTTGTGTCACCACCATCCAGGTCAGGAAACAGAACGTGATCAGCATCCCAGAAGCCCCTCCTTGGGCCCCCTTCCAGTCACTATCACCCTCGAATGTAACCGCTGTCCCAACATCTAACAGCAGAGGGTAGTCTTGCCTATTCTTGCCTTTTATATGAATGGGATAATTAAGTTTGCCCTTACTGTGTCTAATTTCTTTTGCTCATTCACCATCATACGAGATTTTGGTACTGCGTGCAGTTGTAGATGTTCATTCTCATTGCTGTATAATATATTAACCTTAAAAATAAAACTCAGTTAGGGATGCCTGGGTGGCTCAGTCTGGTAAGCGTCTGCCTTCGGCTCAGGTCATGATCCCAGGGTCCTGGGATCGAGCCCCGCATGGGGCTTCCCGCTCAGGGCGAGGCTGCTTCTCCCTCTCCCTCTGCCATTCCCCCTGCTTGTGCTCTTTCTCTCAAGTAAATAAATAAAATCTTAAAAAAAAATAAAATAAAACTTATTTTACCAGCAAAATTGAGTTTATTCAGGAATAGCAGAGAATTGCATTTCAGGACATGCAAACTAAGGCAAAAGCAGCAAACAAAGAAGAGGAAGGCTCTTCTGGAGAGGAAAGGAGAGAGTTGGAAGGGGCTGTTATAAACAAAAAGTCCTTTGGTGTAAACTGGGAATTCAAAGTGTGGTGGCTTTTCATTGGCTGAGTTGTGACAGTTGCTCATTGGCAAGGAGAAAATCATTCTTCCTCCTCCTAGGGTAGTAAGCTACCCTAGAAGTATAGCTTCTTCCTGTGGGCAACGCAAGGTACATCTCTTCCTGTCGGGGTCTGCAATTGACCTGAATGGTAGGGCATGGGAGCTCGCCTTTCTGGCCTCCTGACTCCATTTTATTTTTATTATTTTTTAAAGATTTTGTTTATTTATTTTGAGAGAGAGAGAGAGTGAGAGCGGGGGCGGGGCAGAGGGGAAAGGAGAGGGAGAGGGCGAAGGAATCCGAAGCGGACTCCACCCTGAGCGAAGAGCCTGTGGTGTGACTCAACCTGGGGCTCAGTCCCACCACGGGGAGATCATGACCTGAGCCGAAACCAAGAGTCAGACACTCAACAGGCTGAGCCACCCAGGCATCCCCCCGACTCCATTTTAGTTAAGGTTTCCTTTAATTAATTTTCACAAGTGTTCCAGAATGTGAATATAACACAATTTATTTCCCCATTTTCCTCTGGATATGCATTTGGACAGTTTCCAGCTTGGGGCCTTTATGGAGCTGCTATGAACATCTCGGTACATGTTGAACATGTGTATGCATCTCATTACAAGTGATTTAGTTTTCATTTTATATTTCTCAGGATGTATAGACCTAACAAAAATGTTTTTTATAATGAGAAGAAAGCTAATTAAAATTTCTACAAGGAACATGTGTTTATAATCAGAAAAAAATTCCTTTGTAAAGAACAGGAAAATAAACTTAAACTTTTGGGGTTAGAATGGAGCCACTCACATATGTTGCCTTTTTTTTTTTTTTTTTTTTTTTTTTAGTGGGGCCCTTAATACAAGCCTTCAAAGATGTCTTGTGGAACCCAAGGGCAGGGGACAGCCAGGCTTCGAGAAGAACCAGAACCAGGGTCTTGAAAGCCCTTAAGCCAGGCTGTTCTCCCTCTGGGGCCTTTCTTTCAGCTTCTTTCTGAATGTCCACTTCACTCTTGTCCTTCTTGACAGACCTGTTTCCCCTGTTTCTCTTAGAGCAAAGCCAGACATGGCATCCACTCTGTCCCAGAGAGAAATGGGTGGGAATCTCTGAATCGCAACAGCAAGATCATGAGAGGGTGAGCCTGATTGGCTCAGTCAAGAATCAGTCAACTATAGGGACGCCTGGGTGGCTCAGTCGGTTAAGCGGCTGCCTTCAGCCCGGGGTCATGATCCCAGAGTCCTAGGATCGAGTCCCACATCGGGCTCCTTGCTCAGCGGGGAGCCTGCTTCTCCCTCCCTCTCCCTCTGCTTGTGCTCTCTCTGTCAAATAAATAAAATCTTTAAAAAAAAAAAAGAATCAGTCAACTATAGATGAAGGCAGGGTCCTATGGAACCATGACTGCCCAGTGGGTGGCTGGTGCCTAGAGAATACAGTACGGACAGAGGGGACCTGCCCGCCCCAGCTCCGAGCTGGGAACAAGACACCTGCACACTAGGCCTGGTGTTGCCTCCAGCAATATTTTCCTTCTCTGGGCCTCTGTCCTCTTTTGGCTGCTTCTCTTCACCCAGTGCTTTCTACAGTTCTTTATGTTGGTTTTTGTTTAAGTTTGCTTTGCTGTGTGTATTTTCAGAAGTTTCCAAGAATCCTGAGATGTGGGAAAGATGACATGTCAAGTAAACAAGAGAGAATCCTGAAATAAATGAGACAAGCTTATGAGCTGTGGGATTTGAAAAAGACATACCCTTTTGACCTTAGACCAAATTCTTAGTTTGGGCCACAAGGCCAGTTGGAAGTTCAAGCTAGAATAAAATGTTACTTCTCTTTAGAAACTCAGGGATGAGTCCCATGTTCTTATCTGGAGCTGCTCATTCTGGAAGAAGCCCTCGTGGCCGCCTTGTACAGTACAGCCTGGCATCCAAGCCCTCTGAGACATGTATTTTCTTTTTAAAGATTTTATTTATTTATTTGACAGAGAGAGACACAGCGAGAGAGGGAACACAAGCAGGGGGAGTGGGAGAGGGAGAAGCGGGCTTCCCGCTGAGCAGGGAGCCCGATGCGAGGCTCCATCCCAGGACCCTGGGATCATGACCTGAGCCGAAGGCAGACGCTTAAACATCTGAGCTACCCAGGCGCCCCTGAGACATGTATTTTGATGGGTTCCAAACAGCACATGATAGAGGCAACTTGTTTGATTGCTATCAATTCATTATTGTGGTTGTGTTTGAAAGCGTTTTTTAAAAGATTTTATTTATTTGAGAGAGAGAGAGAGAGAGAGAGAGAGCTGAGCAGGGTGGGGGAGGGGCAGAGGGAATGGGAGAAGCAGACTCCCTGCTGAGCAGGGAGCCCATCCCAGGACCCTGGGATCATGACCTGAGCCAAAGGCAGCCGCTTAATGGACTGAGCCACCCAGGCGCCCCTTGTTTGAAAACATTTAAAAAATACAGTAACCATAGGGGAAATTGCGTGCGGGCCATACGGGAACTCTCTGTAATATTCTTGCAACTTTTCTGTATATCTAAAACTGTTTGAAAATAAAAACATTTATCTAAAAATAGAATGAAATAGGGGTGCCTGGCTGGCCCAGTCGGTAGAGCATGCAACTCTTGATCTCGGGGTTGCGAGTTCAAACTCCACGATGGGAGTAGAGATTACTTAAAAATAAATCTTTAAAAAAATAGAATGAAATAACCAACCAAACACCTAAGCCTAGGGGTGAAATTAATTAAGCATGCATTTTAGGGGCGCCTGACTGGCTCAGTTGGTAGAGCATGCAACTCTTGATCTCGGGGTTGTGAGTTCGAGCCCCACGTTGAATGTAGAGATTACTTAAAAAAAAGTCTTTTAAAAAAAACCAGGCATTTTAAAGTATGGTGCTCAAGGAAGCATGCTGATGGGAAAGTGAGTTCCTGGTATGTTTACAAATCACCAAAAGCTGTTGAGGTCCACTGATGATGTCTACATCATTAACACCTATCTTTTTTTTTTTTTAACACATTTTATTTATTTATTTATTTATTTATTTATTTATTTATTTAAAGATTTTATTTATTTATTTGACAGAGAGAGACCCACAGCGAGAGAGGGAACACAAGCAGTGGGAGTGGGAGAGGGAGAAGCAGGCTTCCCACTGAGCAGGGAGCCCGATGTGGGGCTCGATCCCAGGACCCTGGGATCATGACCTGAACCGAAGGCAGACTCTTGACGACTGAGCCACCCAGGCGCCCAACACCTATCTTAAGGTTGACACAGAGTGTTTCCCCATCGGTTGACAGAGAAAATGTACTATTTGTAGGCTGTCTGGTCTTAGTAGAAGCCTCTGTGTAGGTGTTTCGGTTAATTGTGTGGGAGCAGCAGAAGAATGCAGAAAGTTCATGGAGCTTTGGAGCTGGGCAGGTCTGGGTTTACATCATCTACCTTTCACTGGCCCGCTGGGTGACTTAGGGGAGTTACTTAACCTCCCTGAGGACATATGAAATGGAGGTTAATGCTGTGTTACAGACTTGCTGTGACAATTAAATGAGATGGTATGTCAAAAATACCTGGTCTGTTGTTGGGACTTAGTAAATGGTAACAATTTATCTTTAAGAGTTCTGGAGTAAATCTGTACCAATATTTTTTCTTCTTTCTCTTTTCTCTTCTCTTCTCTTCTCTTCTCTTCTCTTCTCTTCTCTTCTCTTCTCTTCTCTTCCCTTCCCTTCCCTTCCCCTCCCTTCCCCTCCCCTCCCCTTCCCTTTCCTTTCCTTCCCTTTCCCTCCCTCCCCCTCCCCTCCCCTTCCCTTTTCTTTCTTTCTTTCTTCCATCTTTTTTCTTTCTTTCCTTCCTTCCTTCCTTTGCTTCCTTCTTTATCTTTTGACTGGATTGGAGGGGGGATGGACAGTTTCTGCTTCAGCAGGCAGTTAACAGAAAGTTCACACTGGTGCAGATATTTAGGAGCAAACTGAAAACTAAAAACTGAAAGTGAATGAATAATAAATAAGCTGCTGTAAGACTCCCTAATTTATGGAAGGAGTAGAAGCCTGGAGCCCAGCGTTATTAGGAAACAGTAAAGGGTCCCAAGAAGATGAGAATGTTCATCTCCAAATAGGAAATGTCAAGAATAACATTCACTCATGTAACAAATATTTTAGTAACAAATATTCCCTCATGTGTCAAACAGCATATGCTGGCTGCTGGGGGTACAGGGGTGAACAGGCTTGGCATGGACACTGTACTGGGATCTCACCGTCTAGTCCAGTAGACACACACAGACACACACACACACCTGCAAGGTTCTTGACTTAGTATTTGTGTGCAACACATACTCATATTTTTATTTTATTCTATTTCGTTAAAAAATACATTTCATAACCCACTAATAGGTTGCATCCACAGTTTGAAAAACATTGATCTAGTCAGGGGGATAGACACACAGACTGTTAGTTATCCGACACTGTTATAAGAGCAGCGACAGGGGAGTGTTCCTAGGGGCCAAGGGGAGCAGTTCCCTTGCCTTCTGAACTCACATATATTAAATTAAAAGGTCTGGTTAAATCTGGTGCCAAAACAGCCTATGTCCCTAGTGTGAGCTGCATTTTTTATCTTTTTTTTTTCATTTTTATATTTTTTATCTTTAATCACCAAAGTGACATTCCTGTGTTTGCAATATGCATAGAACCATATATTTTGTATGGAATTTGGGGATCCCAGAATGGTAGCATTTTATTCAAATAAAAGCTTTGTGCTTTAAAAGCTTTTCACGGACATTTCGAAGCACACTAGAAACAGTACTTTTGTCCATTATCTATTGCTGGGTAACAAACTATCCCCAAAATTAGTGGCCTAAAACATTTTGTTTCCATCATCATTTTGTGGGTCAGGACCTTGTATAGGGCCTTGGCTGGATGTAAGGGGCAACAGGGCCGGAGGATCCCAGGATGGCTTCTTCACTTACGCTGAGAAGGAAAAATCTCCTCTACCTTTCAAAGTTCTTCTGGCTGGTCTAAGAAGTGTCTTGATCTGAGACAGATTGACAAGGGAAAATCAAATTTGATTATGTATGTATGGGGAATCCACATAAACATGAGCGATTCCAATGACAGGTAAAACGAGGTATATATGTCATCCTGAACTAAGGAGAAGAGGGTAGGGACCTGGGACTTCAAAGGGAAGGAAAGCAACTCACAGGAAGATAGAAAGGAGTAGATGTTTGGTAAACAAGTGTTTGCTAGGCCACACAGAAACAAGGGGACACAGAACTTGGATCAAACAGGCCTCACTAGGTGCCTCCTTGTCTACCATACTTAGTTCATGTTATACCGTAGTTATATATGGTGTTAGCTCTCTTTGGAGAGAGTTTCTTCCTGAGTCTTTTGGGCCTTGATTGTTTTCAGCTCGAAATAATGTGTGCAAAAGTGACACATTTTGGGGTGATCGTTCTGAACCCCTACACTCACACGCTGAGCACCTTGGCACTGCTTGGTCTGTTTCCCTCCACATGGCAACTCATCCTCCAGGGCCCCTCCATGAAGCGTGGGCTTCGCACAACACGGTGATCTCAGGCTAGTTGACTGCTTACGCGGCACCTGGCTTGACTGAATGTTCCGAGAAACAGGAACCGGATGCTGCTGGCAGACTCTTCGGACCTGAGCCCTGAAACTGGCAGCAGGAGCGTGTTCATGGCTGTAAAGACTGTGTAACCACACAGGGCTCCACGCTGAGTTTGATGCCCTGCTCGTTGCCGTCTTGAAATTCTTTTTTTAAATTATTCTATTTTTTTAAAGTTTATTTATTTATTTTTGGTAATCTCTAAACCCAGTGTGGGGGCTTGAACTCATCATGATCCTAAGGTCAAGAGTCCCATGCTCTTCCACACTGAGCCAAGTAGGCGCCCGCCCTATTGAAATTCTTAATAAATGCTCAGAAGGGATCCTACATTTTCAGTTTGCGCTCTGCCTAGTATATCTCTTTTGCTGTATTTTATTGGTCTAAGCAGTTACAGAATCCACTGGGATTCAAGGGAAGGGGATATAGAGCCCACCATTGGGAAGAGTGTCAAAGAACTCATGATCACCTTTAATCCGTCACAGCATGGTGTAAGAGAGGAGTGAGAGTGCGAGAATCAAGAAATCTGAGGTCTGGGGGCAGCTGGCTGGCTCAGTCAGAAAAACATGTGACTCTTGATCTCGGGGTCATGAGTTTGAGCCCCAACATTGGGTGTAGAGATTACTTAAATAAACAAAGAAAAAAAAAAAGAAATCTGAGGTCTAGTCCCAGTTTTATAGCTACCAGGGGCCTGCCCCTCACAACCACTTCAGCTCTTGGGACTTCAGTTTCCTTCCACTTGAAATGAGGAAATTGGTTCTAAAGTCATGAACCTCTAGTACCACATTTGTAACTCTCTAAATGTACATCTGATACAGTGTTCGTTAGAAAAAGTGTTTCCACGGGGTTCACCAAAGGGAGAGAGGCATGGGAACAGAAGGCAAATGAACTACTAGACGATGATTATTAGTTTAATCAGGAGGACCGTGAATCTAAATTCAAGGTCAACTGCCTCCGCCTGCCACTTGTTCATTCCAGGAACACCCGTTACAGAGTGTGAGGCAGACCCACAGTGCTGGGTGCTGGGCTGCGGTGCTGAACCACATCCACAGGCGCCCATCTCCATGGGTTCACAGTCTACAGGCGAGCATGCAGACGGTTGCAGCCCCGAATGCTGAGTGCTGTGGCGGGGAAGGCATGAAGTCCTTGCGTACCTGTCCTGAACAGGGCAGGGGCTGAGGAAGAGCAAGCTGAGCTCTATGGCTGAAGAGGAGTTAGGTCTGGGGAATGGAGTGTGGCTGGTTCATATCCTCTGCAGAAGAAAGAGACCGTGAAATAGGCCCGGTCAAGAGGAAGCTGGGAGACTTTAGGGAACTGAGAGTCACTGGGGGTGGCGCTAGTGCAGACAGGATATGTTGGGTGGTGGCCTGAGACAGTGCTGACAGGAGTAGGAATGAGGCTGAAGACACAAGCAGGGTCAGATCTCGGGGAGCCTCTAAGTCTTGAGAGGGAGTTTGGATTCTATCCTGAGGCCCAGAAAAACATTGAAAGTTTCAGAATTGGACAGTGGTCTGTCTGGTTGGGGGTTAAGGAATCATCGGGGTTACTGTGTGGACTGGTCAACTGTGGGGCACGGTTAGGCTAAGAGTGGACTGGTAAGAGGCTGTGGTTTGTAGTCTGGGTGAGAAATGATGGTGACAGCACTAAGGCAGGGGGAGTAGAGATGGAGGGAAATGGACAGATAAGAGAGATCCTGTAGAAGCAGCAAGCCTTGTGATGGAGTATAGGGGAGGAAGAAGACGACGGTGGCAAGGATGATGCCCAAGTTTCTGGTTTGGGCAACAGGGTGGATTGGATGGTGGTGTCATCTACTGAGAGGGAAACAATAGATTTTTTGGTGGAAAAGTGGAGGAGATCAAGCGTTCAGTTTGGCATATATTTCGTTTGGGACGGTGGTAAGACTTCCAGGTGAAGATACCCAATAGAGAGTTGGGTTGTGGGTATGCAAGTCAAAAGAACTGGAGGAGGCTGTGGGTTAGGAGAGGGGTTTTGATTTTGACCTAGGAGTGACAGCTTGTTTGCATAATGATGTGAAGAACACAGGAGAGGAAAAGTAGGAAGACAAGAGGGGTCAATAGGAATAGTCAATGGATCAAAGCTCCTGAAGGCTGGAAACGGATGGGTCAGCACAGGACTAGGGATTTGTCTTACAGAGGAGGAGAGCCTAGGAATTAAGAGTTCAGACTCTTGGGTTGGGGGGATGGGGGAAGTAGATGAAGGGAATTAAGAGTACACTTATCTTAAAAAATATATATATACTTTGTAAAAAAATTTGTACTATTTTTTCCTTCAAAATTGTTATTTAAATTCTAGTTACTTAGCATATAGTGTAATACTGGTTTCAGGAATAGAATTTAGTGATTCATCATTACATATAACAACCAGTGCTCATCACAAGTGCCCTCCTTAATACCCATCCCCCATTTAGCCCATCCCTCACCCATCTCCCTCTATCAACCCTCAGTTTGTTCTCTATGGTTAAGAGTCTCTTATGGTTTGCCTCCCCTCTCTCCTTCTCTTTTTTCCCCTTCCCACATGTTCATTTGTTTTGTTTCCTAAATTCCACATATGAGTGAAATCATATGGTATTCGTCTTTCTCTGATTTATTTCACTTAGCATAATACTCTCTAGCTCCATCCACATTGTTGCAAATGGCAAGATTTCATTCTTTTTTTAAAAGATTTTATTTATTTATTTGAGAGAGTGAGCATGAGCAGTAGGGGGCGGAGGGGTAAAGGGAGAGGGACAAGCAGACTCCCCAGTGAGCAGGGAGCCCAAAACAGGGCTCGATCCCAGGACCCCGAGATCATGACCTGAGCCGAAGTCAGACACTTAACCAACTGAGCCACCAGGATGAACCTCTTTTTTTGTTTCTAGAGAGGGAATAGGGAGGGGTAGAGAGTGGGAGAGAGAGAATCCTAAGCAGGCTCCATGCCCACCCAGCATGGAGCCCGACACCGGGCTCAGTCTCACAACCCTGAGATCATGACCTGAGCCAAAATCAAGACTGGTATGCTTCACCGACTGAGCCACCCAGGCAACCTAAGATTTCATTCTTTTTTTTTTTTTAAGATTTTATTTATTTATCTGAGAGAGAGAGAGCACAAGTGAAGGGAGGGGCAGAGGGAGAAGCAGACTCTCCACTAAGCAGGGAGCCCAATGCCAGGCTCGATCCCAGGACCCTGGGATCATGACCTGAGCTGAAGGCAGATGCTTAACTGACTGAGCCACCCAGGGGCCCCAAGATTTCATTCTTTTTGATGGCTGAGTAATATTCCAGTGTGTGTGTGTGTGTGTGCGCGTGTGTGTTTGTGTGTGTGTATACCACCTCTTCTTTACCCATTCATCAGTTGATGGACACTTGGGCTCTTTAAAGTACACTTATCTTGATGAGCACTGAGTAATGTATAGAGTTGTTGAATTACTATATTGTACACCTGAAACTAATATAACACCATATGTTAACTCTACTGGAATTAAAAAAAAGAGTTCAGGAGTGCCTGGCTGGCTCATCAGTAGAGCACACGACTCCTGAACTTGGGGTTGTGAGTTTGAGCCCCCCATTGGGGGGAGAGTGTACTTTAGGAAACAATAAACAAAAGAGTTCAGACTCTGGAATCTGGGTTGGAACACGTGGTTCTATCACCTAGCTGTGAGACCTTGGACAAGTCATGTACTCTCCCTGAGTCTCAGTTTCCTCAACTTTAAGGTGGGAAAATGATGAGAACCTCCTGTTTGGTCTGATAATTAAAGGAGATAATGCAGGTAATAGACTTACTATTGTGCCTGGCCCTGCATAAATGGTAGATGTTATTATTATAACAGGAGCCCAGGAGTAAAAAAAAATGGGTACACATGCAAGTCAGTTCATAAGCTTGGTTGCAGGAAGTTGAACAAATTCTTTTTAGATGTTTTATATCTTTCAGATGAAATAAAAGGTGAAGTTATCTCTGGGGGACTATCTGCTAATGTCTCTGGGCATAGAAAAGCCACTTTTTTTGCACTGACTGGGACCTAGAATAGTCACTATCAAGAGAGGGTCCACAAATCACCAGTCACTGAAATCATTTAGATTGGCTTTTATTTTTTTTTAAAGATTTTATTTATTTATTTGAGAGAGAGAATGAGAGAGAGCACATGAGAGTGGGGAGGGTCAGAGGGAGAAGCAGACTCCCCGCCGAGCAGGGAGCCCGATGCGGGACTCGATCCCGGGACTCCAGGATCATGACCTGAGCCGAAGGCAGTCGCTCAACCAACTGAGCCACCCAGGCGCCCTAGATTGGCTTTTAAATTAAAGTAAAAAAAAAAAAAAGTGGGGCACCTGGGTGGATCAGTCGGTTGAGCATCGACTCTTGGTTTCAGCTCAGGTCGTGATCTCAGGGTCATGAGCTCGAGCCCCATGTGGGGCTCTGCACTCAGCAGGGAGTCTGCTTGGGATTCCATCTCTCCCTCTTCCTCTGTCCCTCCCCTGGCTTGTGCTCTTTTGCACTCTCTCTCTCAAATAAATAAATCTTTACAAAAATTAAAGTAAAAATGGGAATAGCAGAATGATTCCCGATTTTGTAGCCTAATACTGAAACTTGTGTAGAGGGCATAGTCACAAGTATTTGTTCATCTGATTTTTTCCTGATCTAGTTTCTTTAAAAAAAAAAAAAGATTTTAGGGGCGCCTGGGTGGCTCAGTCGGTTAAGCGTCTGCCTTCGGCTCAGGTCATGATCCCAGGGTCCTGAGATCGAGCCCCACATTGGGCTCCCTGCTCCGCGGGAAGCCTGCTTCTCCCTCTCCTGCTCTCCCTGCTTGTGTTCCCTCTCTCACTGTGTCTCTCTCTGTCAAATAAATAAATAAAATCTTTAAGAAAAAAAATTAAAAAAAATTTATTTTATTTTTTAAGTAATCTCTACACCCAATGTAGGGCTCGAACTTACAACCCCAAGATCAAGAGTCACATGCTCTCCCAACTAAGCCACCTAGGCACCCCCTGATCTGGTTTCTTAATAGACTTTTTAAAGAACAGTTTGAGATTTACCAAAAAATTGAGAAGATAATACAGAGTTAAAGTTCATGGTTTATTTGGATTTTCTTAGTTTTTACCTAATATCCTTTTTCTGTTCCAGGATCCCATCTACTTTGCATATAGTTGTTATGTACCCTTAGGCTCCTCTTGGCTGTGATAGTGTCTTGGGCTTTCCTTTTTGATGACCTGGACAGTTTTGAGGAGTACTGGTCAAATATTTTGGAGGATGCTCCTCTATTGGATTATTTGATGTTTTTCTCATGTTTAGACTAAGGTTACAGGGTTTGGGGACGAAGATCACAGAGATCAAGTGCCATTCTTATCAGATCATGTTAAGGGTATATACTATCAATATGATTTATCACCCTTGATATTGACCTTGATCACCTGGCTGAAATAGGGTTGGTCAGGCTTCTCCACTGTAAAGTTACTTTCCCCCCTTCGCAACTCTTTGGAAGGAAGTCACAATGTGCAGTACACTCTTAAGGAGTGGGAAGCACACTTTAAGGAAGGAATACCCCATAAATTATTTGGAATTATTCTGCATGTGAGATTTGTCTCTTCTTTCGTATTTATTTATTTATTTATTTATGCATTCATTCATTAATTCCTTCTATCATTTCTTTATATCGGAATGCACACGGATATTTCTTTTATACTTTGTGCTATAATCCAGTACCTCCCCAGCCCTAGAATCAGCCTTTTCTCCAAGGAAACAAGGATCCTTGGTTTCTCTTATTGGAGAATGGTATTAGAAACCACAATCTGGGTGGTAGGAATCTTCCATCTGAATAAACTTTAACTTGATCACAAACCTATCACCTTGAAGTAACGTAGTTGTTTTTCCTATCAGTTAGTGTTCAGCCAGAGAAGCAGGACCAGTAGGAAATCCCTATTAAGGGATTTATTGTAAGGAACTGACTTCTGCGATGGTGAGGTCTGACTAGGCAAATTGGGAATTCACAGGGCAGGTTTTCAGAAGGGCACAGCGGACCTCACAGGTATGGGCTGTCCACAGGCTAAAGCCACTGTCCCCAGGCAGAATTTCTTTTCTTTTTTTTTTTTTAAGATTTTATTTATTTATATTTCAGAGAGAGAGAGCGCACAAGCAAGGGGAGCAGCAGGCAATGGGAGAAGCAGACTCCCCGCTGACCAAGGAGCCTGATGTGGGACTCAATCCCAGGACCCTAGGATCATGACCTGAGCCAAAGGCAGACGCTCAACTGACTGAGCCACCCAGGCATCCCAGAATTTCTTTTCTCAGGGGAGCTTCAACCCTGCTCTTAAGGCTTTTCAACTGATTGAATCGGGCCCACCCAGGTTATCTAGGATAACTTCCCTTACTTAAAGCGAACTATAGATTTAATTACATCTGCAAAATACGACCCCCCCCCCACCGACTGCAACACCTAAATTAGTGTTTGAATAAATGGGGACTGTAGCAGAGCTAAGCTGACACATCAAGAAGACCATCACACCTTGGGGCGCATCACCCCCTTATGAACTAAAGCTTTCAGACTGTTACATATTCAGATCAGAGCTTTTGTTTTGTTTTGTTTTGTTTTGTTTTGTTTTGTTTAAGTAAGCTCCATGCCCAACTTGGGGCTTGAACTCAAGACTCCAAGATTGGGAATCACATGCTCTCCCAACTGAGCCAGCCGGGTAACCCCCTAGACTGTTACATATTCAGGACGCCCATAAACTTCTTGCCTTCTTCAGCTGAACACTGAATACTTTGCTCTGGTCGTAATTACCCAGGGCCCCCAATGTGAACATCATTTATCATACTGAACTGAGCTCACAGAGGTGCTTCAGGGCCTCCGAGGCCTGGAAGATGACTTACCTCCCAGCCCAGGATCCTCGTTGCTCCAGGTCTTTTAGTTCCTCTGTCAACTTTCTTTTAAAGTTTATTTATTTATTTTAGTCATCTCTACACCCAATGCAGGGCCTGGACTCAGGACCCTGAGATCAAGGGTCAGCAGCACATGCTTCCGCTTGAGCCAGCCAGGTGCCCCCTCTCCGTCAGCTTTCTACTGATAGACTTCCTCCTCCTTTCCTTTCTTTTTTATTTTTTTATTTTTTTTATTTTTTTTTAAAGATTTTATTTATTCATTTGAGAGAGAGAATGAGAGAGAGAGCACATGAGAGGGGGGAGGGTCAGAGGGAGAAGCAGACTCCCCGCCGAGCAGGGAGCCCGATGTGGGACTCGATCCCGGGACTCCAGGATCATGACCTGAGCCAAAGGCAGTCGCTTAACCAACTGAGCCACCCAGGCGCCCCTCCTCCTTTCCTTTCTGAAGGCTGCCACTTCTCACTGTCATTAGCCTGACTCTCCCACACACTGCATGCAACAACTTTGCTGGGTGATGGGAGCTGAAAGCCAAGGGCACACAGGTTGCTCTGGGAACAAACGTCGATCCTACAGGTGTCTCTCTGTCCTTGGGGTTGAGACAAGTGTCAAATATGAAATGGATCGACCAAAAGCATTATACAAAATGAACGCTCATATTTCTGCACTCGCTACTGGGGATACAAGGATAAGTAAGAGCTGATACTTTTCTTTCCTTATTTACTCAGTAACTCTGTGTGTGTGTGTGTGTGTGTGTGTTGTGGACAAGGGAAAGCATATAAGGCTATCAGCTCATCTTTCAGCAGAAAGTTAGCAGGCCAGAAGAAGGTGGCATGATGCATTCACAGTGCTGAAAGGAAAAACCTACAACCAAGAATACTCTATCCAGCAAAGTTATCATGCAGAATTAAAGGAGAGAGAGAGTTTCTAAGACAAATAAAAGTTAATGGTGTGCCTGGATGGCTGAATTGATTGGGTGTGCGACTCTTGGTTTTGGCTCAGGTCATGATCTCAAGGTGGTAAGATCAAGCCCCATGTCAGGCTCTGCGCTCGGCATGGAGTCTGCTTGAGATTCTTTCCCCTCCCTCTCCCACCCCCTGCTCCTCACCCCTGCTCTCTCTCTCTCTTTCTAAAATAAATAAATAAATAATCTTTAAAAAAAAGTTAAAGGAGCTCATCACCACTAAGCCAGCCTTCCAAGAAATGTTAAAGGGTCTTTCAGCGGAAAAGAAAACAACGTAACTAGAAGTAAGAAAATTATGAAACAAATTTCACTGGTAAAAGCAAACATGTAAAGGTAGTATAGATCAGTCACTTATAAAGCTAGCATGAATATTAAAAGACAAAAGTAATAAAATTAATTACATCTAAAAAATTAATTCAGGGATTCACAAAATAAAAAGATGTAAAATATGACATCATATACATAAAATGTGGAGAAGGAGGAGTAAAAATGTAGTGCTTCTAGAATGTGTTTGAACTTAAGTGACCATCAACTTAATATAGACTGCCATATACTTAGGATGTTATATATGAACCTCATGGTAACCACAAACCAAAAACCTATGATAGATACACAAAAAATAAAAAGAAAGAAATCCAAGCGTAACACTGAAGAAAGTCATCAATCCACAAGGGAAGTGAGCAAGAGAAGAAAAAAAGGAACAGAGGGGCACCTGGGTGGCTCAGTTGGTTAAGCAACTGCCTTCAGCTCAGGTCATGATCCCGGGGTCCTGGGATCGAGCCCCGCATCAGGCTCCCTGCTCGGCTAGAAGCCTGCTTCTCCCTCTCCCACTCCCCCTGCTTGTGTTCCCCCTCACACTGTCTCTCTCTCTCTCTGTCAATTAAATAAATAAAATTGTAAAAAAAAGAAAAGAAAAAAGGAACAGAAAACTACAAAAGCAACCAGAAAACAATTAGCAAAATTGGCAATAAGTACATGCCCATCAATAATTACTTTAAAAGTAAATGGTCTAAATGCTCCAATCAAAAGACTAGGGTGACTGAATGGATTAAAAAAAAAACAAGACCCATCTATATGCTGCCTATAAGAAACTCACATCAGACTTAAAGACACATACAAACAAAAAGTGAATGAATGGAAAAATATACTCCATGTAAATGGAAGCAAAAAAAAAAAAAAACAAAACAGCTGAGGTAGCAATACTTACATCAAACAAAATAGACTTTAAAAGAAATAATATAATAAGAGACAAAGAAGAACATTACATTATGATAAAGGGATCAATCCAACAAGAGCATATAACAATTGTAAGTATCTATGTACCCAATAGTGGAGTGCCTAAATATATAAAGCAGATATTGACAAATATAAAGGGAGAAAGTGACAGTGATACAATAATAGTAGGGAACTTTAACACCCCACTTACTTCAGTGGATAGATCATCCAGACAGAAAATCAGTAAGGAAAAAATGGCTTTGAATGACACATTAGACCAGACGGACTTAACATATACATACAGAACATACCATCCCAAAACAGCAGAATACATGTTCTTTTCAAGTGCACATAGAGCATTCTACAGGATAGATCCCATGTTAGATCACAAAACAAGTCTCAATAAATTTTTTTTTAAGATTTTTTAAAAATTTATTTATTTGACAGACAGAGAGACAGCGAGAGAGGGAACACAAGCAGGGGGAGTAGAGGAGGGAGAAGCAGGCTTCCCGCGGAACAGGGAACCCGATGTGGGGCTCGATCCCAGGACCCTGGGATCATGACCCGAGCTGAAGGCAGACGCTTAACGACTGAGGCACCCAGGCACCCCAAGTCTCAATAAATTTAAGATTGAAATCATATCAACCATTTTTTCCAACCACACGGTTTGAAACTAGAAATCAATTATAAGAAAAAAAAAAACAGGAAAAAACACAAACATGTAGAAGCTAAACAATATGCTACTATACAATTAATGAATCAACAAAGAAGTCAAAGAAGAAATCAAAATGTACCTGGAGGCAAATGAAAATGGAAACACAACAGTTCAAAATCTTTGGGACACAGAAAAAGCAGTCCTAAGAGGAAAGTTTATAGCAATACAAGCCTACCTCAAGAAACAAGGAAAAAAGTCTCAAATAAACAATCTAACCTTACATCCAAAGGAACCAGAAAAAGAACAAAGCCCAAAGTTAATAGAAGGAAGAAAATAATGAGAATGGAAATAGATAAAATAGAGACCAAAAAAAAAAAAAAAAAACCAGTAGAAAAGATCAATAAAACTAAGAGGTGGTTCTTTGAAAAGATAAACAAAATTGATAATGCTTTAGCCAGACTCATAAAGAAAAAAAAGGGGAGGACTCTAATAAATAAAATCAGAAATGAAAGAGAAGTTACAACTGACACCAAGGAAATACAAAGAATTATGACACTACTAGGAAAATTATAAGTCAGTAAATTGGACAACCAGGAAGAAATGGATAAATTCCTAGAAACATACAATCTTCTGAGACTGAATCAGGAAGAAATAAAAAATCTGAACAGACCAATTGCTAGTAACAAAATTCAATTGGTAACCAAAAACCTCCCAACAAATGGAAGTCCAGGACCAATTGGCTTCACTGGTGAATTCTACCAAACATTTAAACAAGAGTTAATACCTATCCTTCTCAAACTATTCCAAAAAAGAGAAGATGAAGGAAAGCTTCCAAATTCATTCTATGAAGCCAGCATTACCCAAATACCCAAATCAGGTACTACAAAAAAAAAAAAAAAGGAAAAGAAAGAAAGAAAGAAAGAAAGAAAGAAAGAAAGAAAGAAAGAAAGAAAGAAAGAAAGAAAGAAAGAAAAAATTACAGGCCAACATCCCTGATGTACATAGATACAAAAATCCTCAACAAATATTAGCAAACCGAATTTAACAATACATTAAAAAATCGTTCACCATGATCAAGTGCAGTTTATTCCAGGGATGCAAGGGATTATTCAATATCTGCAAATCAATCAATACGATACACCACATTGACAAAATGAAGGATAAAAATCATATGATCATCTCAATAGATGCAGAAAGAGCATTTGACAAAATTCAACATCTGTTCATGATAAAAACTCTTGACAAAGTGAATTTAGAGGGAACATACCTCAACACGATAAAGGCCATATACAACAAACCTACAACTAACATCATATTCAATGGTGAAAAGCTGAAAGCTTTTTCCCTAAGATCAGGAGCAAGACTAGGATGTCCTCTCTCACCACTTTTATCCAGTATAGCACTGGATGTCCTAGCCACAACAATCAGCCAAAAAAAAAGAAAAAAAAAAAGGCATTGAAATTGGTAAAGAAGAAGTAAAGGGACACCTGGGTGGCTCAGTGGGTTAAGCATTTGACTCTTGATTTTGGCTCAGGTCATGATCTCAGGGTTAGTAGATTGAGCCCTGTGTGGGGCTCTGTGCTGGGCATGGAGCTTGCTTGGGATTCTCTTTCTCCCTCTCCTTCTGCCCCTCCCCAGTTCATGCATGTGCTCTCTCTCTCTCATTCTCTCTCTTAAATAAATAAATAAATAAAATGTTTAAAAAAAAGATTCTCTCTCTCCCTCTTCCTTTGCCCCTACCTTCCCATTCGCTCCTTCTCTCTCAAATAAATAAATAAATCTTAAATTAAA
The DNA here is from genome assembly GCF_011800145.1 of Mirounga leonina. Lineage (NCBI taxonomy): Eukaryota > Metazoa > Chordata > Mammalia > Carnivora > Phocidae > Mirounga > Mirounga leonina. The sequence goes on along the minus strand of NW_023270175.1, from coordinate 11,279,105 downwards.
AAAGCAGTAATCTGGGGCACCTTGGTGGCTCAGTCGGTTAAGCGTCTGCCTTCAGCTCAGGTCATGATCTCAGGGTCCTGGGATCGAGCCCCGCATTGGGCTCCCTGCTCCACGGGAAGCCTGCTTCTCCCTCTCTCACTCCCCTTGCAGGTGTTCCCTCTCTCGCTGTCTCTCTCTGTCAAATAAAGAAATAAAATCTTTTTTAAAAAAAGGAGTTGTTTAAAAATAAATAAATAAAAATAAAAAAGCAGTAATCTCTTAGACATCAGCCTTAGCAATATTTTTCCAGATCTGTCTCCTTAGGCAAGGGAAACAAAAGCAAAAATAAATAATTGCAACTACAGCAAAGTAAAAAGCTTTTGCACAGTGAAGGAAGCCATCAAGAAAACAAAAAGGCAACCTACTGAATGCGAGGTATTTGCAAATGACATATCTGATAAGGGGCTAATATCCAAAATATATAAAGAATTCATACAACTCAACATTAAAAAACAAACAAAAATCCAACTAATCTGATTTAAAAATTGCCAAAGGGCCTGAGTAGGCATTTTTCCAAAGAAGACATACAGATGACCAACACACACATAAAAGGATGCTCAACATCACCCATCATCAGGGAAATGCAAATCAAAATCACAAAGAGAGATCACCTCACACCAGTCAGAATGGCTAGTATCAAAAAGCCAAGAGATCACAAGTGTTGAGGAGGATGTGGAGAAAAGGGAATCCTCATGCACTGTTGGTGAGAATGCAAGTTGGTGCGGCCACTATGGAAAACAGTATGGAGGTTCCTCAAAAAATTAATAACACAGATATCATATGATCCAGTAATTCTACTGCTGGTTATTTACCCAGAGATATTGAAGACACTAATTCAAAAAGATATATGCCCACCTGTATTTATTGCAGTGTTATTTATAATAGCCAAGATATGGAAGCAACTTAAGTGTCCATTAGTAAAAGAGATTGCAGTATATACATGCAATGGAATCATAGCCATAAAAAAGAATGAAATCTTGCCATTCATGACAACATGGATGGACCTAGAGGGTATTATGCCACATGAAGTAAGTCGGGGAAAGACAAATACCATAGTATTTCACTTATATGTGGAATCTAAAAAACAAAAAGAACAAACAAATCAGAAAGACTCATAAAGATATAGAACAGATAACAAAATGGTGGTTACCAGAGGGAAAGGGATGGAGGGACAGAGGAAATAGGTGAAGAGGATTAAGAGGTACAAACTTTTGGGGTGCCTGGCTGACTCAGTTGGTAGAGCACGTGACTCAATCTCAGGGCTGTGAGTTAGCCCCACATTGGGTGTGGAGCCTACTTAAAAAAAAAAAAAGAGGGGCGTCTGGGTGGCTCAGTTGGTTAAGTGACTGCCTTCGGCTCAGGTCATGATCCTGGAGTCCCGGGATCGAGTCCCGCATCGGGCTACCTGCTCAGCAGGGAGTCTGCTTCTCCCTCTCCCGCTCCCCCCCTTGTGTTCTCTCTCTCTCTCAAATAAATAAATAAAATCTTAAAAAAAAAAAGAGGTACAAACTTTCAGTTATAAAGTAAATAAATCACAGGGATGAAAAATACAGCACAGGGAATCCAATCAGTAATATAAAAATTTTGTATGGTTGACAAATGACTACACTTCTCATAATGAGTATTTTGTAATGTATATAATTGTCAAATTACTATGTTGTACACTTAAAACTAATATAATATTGTATGTCAACTATACTTCAGTTAAAAAAAATGAAGTGTGGGCGCGCCTTGGTAGCTCAGTCAGTTGAGCATCCGACTCCTGATTTCAGCTCAGGTCATGATCCCAGTGTCATGATCTCAGGGTCATGAGATTGAGCCCAGTTGTATGAATAAAGAATTCAGGGTCCTGCTCCACGCTCAGTGGAAAGTCTGCTTGAGATTCTCTCTCCCTCTCCCTCTGCCCCCACCCCCGTTCATGTGTGTGCTTTCTCTCTCTAAAATAAAAAAATAAATCTTTTAAAAAATAAAGTGTTCAGTTTAGTGGTTTTTAGTATATTTACAGCTATGTGCAGCCATTACCACAATTTAAAGAATTTTTTATTTTTATTTTTTTTAAGTTTTATTTATTTAAGTAATCTCTACCCCCAACATAGGGCTAGAGTTGCAACGCTTAGGGCGCCTGGGTGGCGCAGTTGGTTAAGGGTCCAACCCTTGATTTTGGCTCAGGTCCTGATCTCAGGGTTACGAGATCAAGCCAGGTGCTGGCTCCACGCTCAGCTCAGAGCCTGCTTGACTCTCTCTCCCTCTCCCTTTGCCCCTCCCCCTGCTCTCTCTCTCTAAAATAAATAAATAAATCTTTAAAAAAAAAAAAAAAGAGTTGCACGCTATTCTGACTGACCCAGCCAGGCACCCCTCCATAGAATTTTAGAACATTTTCATCACCTTAAAAAGAAATTCCCTGCCCTTTAGCTATCACCTTCTAGTCTCCCATCCTCCGAAGCCCTAGGCAACCATTAATCTCCTTTCTGCCTCTATGGATTTGCCTATTCTGGACATCAAATATCAGTGGGATCATATAATATGCGGTATTTTGTGACTGGCTTATTTCATGTATCATAACCTTTTCAAGGTTCATCCACATTATTGCATGTATCAGAACTTCATTCCTTTTTACGGCTAAATAACATTCTATTGTATGGCGACACCACATTTTGTTTATCCATTCATCTGTTGTTGTTGTTTTTTTTAAAGATTTTATTTATTTATTTGACAGAGAGAGAATGAGAGAGAGCGCACATGAGAGGGGGGAGGGTCAGAGGGAGAAGCAGGCTCCCCGCCGAGCAGGGAGCCCGATGCGGGACTCGATCCCGGGGCTCCAGGATCATGACCTGAGCCGAAGGCAGTCGCTTAACCAACTGAGCCACCCAGGTGCCCCCATTCATCTGTTGATAGACATCAGGGATATTTTTACCTGTTGGCTATTATGAATGATGCCGCTATGAACATTCATGGAGAAGTGTGGACATGTGCTTTTATTTCTCTTAGGTAGATACCTAGATACCTAGGAGTGGAATTTCTGGGTCATATAGTAAACAGGTTCTTGTACCAAATCCAACCTGTGTGTGTGTGTGTGTGTGTGTGTGTCGGTGGGGGGAAATCCCCAAACTAACAAGGAGAAACTCTCTGACACCAGCTGGGTATCCTACAATGTAACTCAATTTCACTTAATTCTGACACTATTTACCGGGAGATAGCATCAGATTCCACAGGTTGAGGACGGAGTCCTACAAGACTCACCCCCTCCCCTGCCACCTCTAGATACCAATCATAAACCCAGGTGTCACCTGTGCAGCTGACCGACCAGCTGCAGATTGCAGGTTCCGAGGCCCCTTTTCCTTGGGTTCGATTAATTTGCTGGAGCAGCTCACAGAAATCAGAGAAACATTTCACTTATTAGACCCCTAGTTTATTATAAAAGGCTATAACACAAGAAGAGACAGACGGAAGAGATGCACAGGGCAAGGCATGGGGCAGGGGCTCAGAGCTCCCATGCCCTCCAGGGTGCCACTCACCCAGCACCTCCATGTGTTTACCAGCCCAGAAGCTCTTAAAGCCTTGTCCTTTTGGGTCTTTGCGGAGGCTTCATCACATAGTCACAATTGATTAAATCATTGGCCATTGACCATTGACTCAACCTCCAGGCCCTCTTCCCTCCCAGGAGGTTTGGGGGAGGTACTGAAAGTTCCATTCCTGTAATCACATGGTTGATTCCCCTGGCAACCAGCCCCCATCTTAAGGGCTTTCCAGGGGCATCTGGGTGGCTCAGTCGGTTAAGCGTCTGCCTTCGGCTCAGGTCATGATTCCAGGGTCCTGAGATCAAGTCCCGCATCAGGGAGCCTGCTTCTCCCTCTACCTCTGCCACTCCCCTGCTTGTGCTCCTGCTCTCTCTCTCAAATAAAGGGATAAAATCGTTTAAAAAAAAAAAGGGCTTTCCAAAAGTCACCCTGTTTAACATAACAAAAGACACCATGATCACTTTTTTTTTTTTTAAGATTTTGTTTATTTATTTATTTGACAGAGAGAGAGAAACAGCATGAGAGGGGATAGGGTCAGAGGGAGAAGCAGGCTCCCCGCTGAGCCGGGAGCCCAATGTGGGACTCGATCCCAGGACTCCGGGATCATGACCTGAGTCGAAGGCAGTCGCTTAACCAACTGAGCCACCTAGGCGCCCACCATGATCACTCTTATCACAGGAAATTCCAAGGGTTTTAGGAGCTCTGTGCCTTGGAACGGGGTCAGAGACCAAATGCATATTTATGATAAATCATAATATCGTATATGGTAGCTCTATGTTTAACTTTCTGAGGAGCTGCCGGCTTTTCAGAACTACTTTCCAAAGTGGCTGCACCATTTTACATCCGTACCAGCAGAGTATGAGGGTTCTCATTTCTCCGCATCCTCGCCCAATGCTTGTTATAATCTGACTTTCTGATTATAGCCATTACAGCCTAGTGGATATAAAGTGGTATCTCATCCTGGGTTTCGCTTGCATTTCCCTAACGACTAATGATGTTGGGGCACCTGGCTGGCTCAGTCGGTAGAGCACGCAACTCTTGATCTTGGGTTCGTGAGTTCAAGCCCCACTTTGGGCCTAGAGCTTACTTAAAAAAAACAAACAACAGGGGCGCCTGGGTGGCTCAGTCAGTTAAGTGTCCAACTCTTGATTTTGGCTCAGGTCATGATCTTAGGGTCATGAGATGAAGTCCCATGTCGGGCTCCACGCTGAGCATGGTGCCTGCTAAGATTCTCTCTCTCTCTCTGCCCCTCCCCCCCAAAACAAAACACAACAAAGTCCTAATGACTAATGAAGTTGAGCATCCTTTCATGTGCTTGTTGGAGATTTGCATATATATCTTCTTCGGAGAAATGTCTGTTCAAGTCCTTTGCCCATTTGTAAGGCAAGTTGTTTATATTATTTTGTTGTTGAGTTTAGGATTCTTTATATATTCTGGATACTGGACCCTTTTTTTAAAGATTTTATTTATTTATTTATTTGACAGAGAGAGAGAGAGAGAGAGAGAGAGACAGCGAGAGAGGGAATACAAGCAGGGGGAGTGGGAGAGGGAGAAGCAGGCCTCCCGCTGAGCACGGAGCCCGACGCGGGGCTCCCATGACCTGAGCCCAAGGCAGACGCTTAACGACTGAGCCACCCAGGTGCCCTGGATACTGGACCCTTATGAGATATACGTTTGCAAATATTTTCTGCCATTCTGTGGGTTGTCTTTTTACTTTTCTGATAGTTGTCCTCGGAGGCCCAAAAGTTTTTAATTTTGATGAAGTCCCATTTATCTATTTCTTGTTTTGTTTCCTGTGCTTTTGAGTTCAAATCTATGATTCCATTGTCAATCAATATCTATTTATTGAGCACCTTCCGTCTACCAGGAGCTAGGGATACTGTGGTAAATGAGACAGACTCGGTCCCTGTCCTCATGGAATGTCAGTCTAGTGGTGGCAGAGAGAGCAATTTACTAACTGCTGGGATAATTTCCTCCTGTGTAATAAGGACTATGAAAAGGAGCAAAATGAGTGAAGTGCTAACCTAGGCTGAGGGGGCAAGGAAGTCCTCCCCAGGGTGGTGACTAACATCTGAAGGATGAGCGGGAGTGGGCCAGGTGAAGAGGGCAAGGAATAGAGGGAAGAGTGTTTCTGGAGAGGGAACAGCACGTACGAATCCCAGAGGTCAGAAGAACATGGCTCTTTCAAGGAACAGCAAGGAGGACTGTGTGGCAGAAGCAGAGGGATGGAGGGAGAAGGGCGGGAAGTGGAGAAGGGAGAAAAGGACTTGGGGAGAGAATGTAGAGCGAAAAGAAAGGTTTGCTGAGACTTCAAGTTGGTAAACGCCAACAATTAAAGCTATAGGAGGTCATGGAAGACTCGAGAAGGGAGTTTCAAGGAGTAGGAAGTAGCCAACACTGGCCGGTGAGGCCAAGAAGTGAATCAAGATAAGGACTTGCATTTGGCAGCTGGGGGGTCATCGTTGGAGACCCTCGTGTGTGGGGGGGTCATCACTGGAGATCCTCGTGGAAACAGTTGGGTTGGGATGATGGAGGTGGAGAGCAGAATGCAGAGGGCTGAGGAGAGATTAAGAGGTGAGGAGACAGAGACACTGAGGGGAGGAGACCTCCCCTTGGAGAGGTTTGGCGGTGAAGAGGAGAGGGAGAGTCATGAGACTGGGCCAGAAGGTGGGGCGCAGGGGAGAGACTCAAGCCTGTTTGTCCCCCCAAGAGCCTGACTTCTTAATAAATGTTTGTTACACTGAGCCACACTGATGGGGAGCTTGGAGATACCGGAGAGGGACCATTGACAGCATTAGGCCCTGGAAGGAGCCGGTGTGGAGAGCTGGAGTCACATCCTGAGAGGATAGACTGGCATCTCCTTCCTTCAAATGAGTGGCAAGGGGGAAGAAGAGCCCTTAGGAGGCGGGGTGTGGAATGGTGGGTAGGGGATGGAAGGGGGCTTTTGTGTAGATAATAGGGTCAGGAGATGAAGGACTTGCATGCTTTTATTCTCCTCAGAGGACTTCGGGTTTGGCCCTGACTCTAGTCTGTGACTTTCTCGGGAAACCGTATCTCACCTACTTAGTACTTGGTGGGCCCTTCCTAACTTGCGGCTTTGACTTGTGTGGGCCATGGAACAAGCTGTGGGCTCGCTGCGATTCTGCCTGAGGTCCAAGTATGTCGGTGGTGGAGAACATTAGCGAGGGAGGCACCATCTCCTTTGAGGAACAGCAGAGAGACAGGAACCTGCAATCAGTGTGCACGCATTTTAGAGAGGGGTTAACACAGGGAACCACAAGAACCTTCCGGGACCACCCTGGCCGAGAAACCAGCTTTACCACAACAGCCCGCCGAACACCTCTCCCTTCTTCCAACCGGCGGCCCATTTTCTCGGCAGCGCGCTGCGGGGGGATGCGGATCCGTGATGTCAAACCCTCTGAACCCCGCGAGGGGGATTGGATCGGTCCCCTTTTACCGATGAGGAACGCATGACTCCGAGGGGTGAGTGACCGGCAGTGCGCATCGGAACCCGGGTCAGGCCGAGCGCAGAGCCCACCAGTGGTTTTGAACCTGGCTGGGAAGGGGGGGTTCTGTTCGCCTGGGCCTTTCCCACATGGGGCTTCGAGGTCAGCTTTGTGACAGCAAATTCTATGGAGGAAAAAAAAAGTTTGAAAGCCAGTGCTCCCCACAGGGTTCTTTGAACTTCTCAGCCGAAGCCCGACTTTTCTTGAAACCTTTCATTTCGCCAGAATGGCTCTGCTTGCGTGATGCTCCCCCGCCCCGTGCCCCTCACCCCCCCCCCCCCACGCACCCCCCCCCCCCGTTGTCGCCCTGCTCCCTGACACATCCATTCTCCACGTGACTGCCAGAGGGACTCCTCTAGAATCCCATCAGGTTACTCCTCTGCTTAGAAACCTTCTCTGGCTCCCGGCTACCTTTAGGTTAAAATCTCCGTTCCTCTTTTAGCCTCCTCTATGAGACCCTTAGTGATCTGAGCCCCCATCCACTTCTCCAGCTTTGCCCTTAATCACTCCCCAGCTCCCACCTTCCTGCCAAACCAGCTGACTTACATTTCCTGGTACTTGCTCTCTTCTCCTGGACGGACCAGACCAGACGTACCTTACTCCGTACTCCCGGCGGCTCTGCCAGGAGGCCCCTCCCCTTCTCCACCGACCAACTCCCACTCACGCCTGGAGCCTCAGACCAGGCCTTACCTTCCTTCCTGGAAAGCCTTCCCTGCATCTCACCCCCGGGCCAGGCCCCGCCCTGGTGCAGCACCCCCCACCCCCAACTGCCATGCTCACCTGTCACAGCCCTGCTTCTGTCACCTTTGCTTGTCCCTTGCTCCACTAGAATGCAGATTTGCATCATCTGCCTAACTCCGTTTTGCTCCCCTGGAAAGCAGTTTCTTAGGGAATTTGTTCTTTCTCTTGGGGTAAGCATACCAGTCTTGCCTCAAAAAGCATACCAGAAATGCCAATGGCTTGATGTTAGGCATGGAGAGTTTTCAGCATGGGAGTTTGTCCCCTGCAGCCAAACCTCAATTTTACATGGAGGAGGTAGGCCAGGGACTATCACATGATGAGAAAAATCTGTGGGGAAGAAGAGCTGACTGCAGGAGAAACGACAGAAAGCGCTTTCGAACCTTCTGGCTGACTTGGTTTTCTTGTTGGTAAAAGCAGGGCAGATGCTTGTCTCCGGTCCCCAGATCTGCTCCTAGTTAAGATGCTTAGGTTCAGACTTTTCCCGTGAAGAGGGGACTACCTCAAAGTGTCCTTTGAATGTGGGGCAAAGGCACAAGCCACGCTTCCCTCCAAGCCAGGAGCCTGCAGACCCAGCCATTGGGCAGGAAGGCCCTGTCCCAGCAGTCTTCACCAAGCCCCACCAGCCTTGGCAGCTGTCAAGGGCGACTGTAGAGCAGAACCTGCAGCCCTGCATCTATAAAATGGGCATGTGTGTGTGTGTGTGGGGGGCGCCTGGGTGGCTCAGTTGGGTAAGCTTAAGCATCTGACTTCCAATCAGGTCATGATCTTGGGGTCCTGGGAGGGAGCCCTGCTCAGCGGGGAGTCTGCTTTTCCCTCTCCCTCCGCCCCTCCCCCCTGGCTCGTGCTCTCTCTCTCTCTCAAATAAATAAATTCTTAAAAAAAAACTATAAAATGGGCACAGGGATGGAGGGAGTTATGCCAGATGCTGATGCCAACTGCCAAGATCCAGGAACCGTTTGCACTCCTCCTTTCAAACATTGAAGAAGTTCATTGAGAACGAAAAGTTATTGCTACATCACACTGTGTAAATTTGTTTTAAGGTGTAGTTCCTAGAAACATGTGACAGGCTGAAAACATTGATAGGGAGGGTTTGGATCATTTTACGGATGAGAAGAATCTAATGGGTTATTAAGGGAAGATCGGAACATTTCTAGCACAGAGGATGTAATGGGGGGGGGGGCAAACGGGACCACCAGGTGGAGATGGAAACCTGTATGGATGAGCTCAGGGTAGTGTTTCTGGGCTTTCTATGTTTGGTGATGACTGTTTCTCCCTGGTGTTCAAGGGCAGGGAGGGGAGGGCTGGGGATGCAACAGTCCATTGCAAGGGCGGCCCAAGCTTCTAGGGATACAGTGCTATTTTTGAAAATGCACTGTTTCTCTGGGGCGCCTGGGTGGCTCAGTCGGTTAAGCGTCTGCCTTCGGCTCAGGTCATGATCCCAGGGTCCTGGGATAGAGCCCCGATTCAGGCTCCCTACTCAGGAGTCTGCTTCTCCCTCTCCTCCTCCCCCTGCCAATGCTCTCTCTCTCTCTCTCTCTCTCTCTCTTGCGCGCGCGCGCGTGCGCTCATTCTCTCTCTCAAGTAAATAAATAAAATCTAAAAAAGAAAAAAGAAAAAATAAAATGCACTGTTCTCTAAGGCAGCATGGATCCCTAGCCACCAACTGCTTTCCCTCCTCTCAAAGTCAACCCTCCTGTATTCTACTGGCTTCATACGATTTCTGAATGGGAGCCAGTTTCCAAACTACAACTTATGTATTAGATGTAATTAAAAAGCAATGCCGAGGATTAAAGCCCTATCTTGGAAAAAGCGTGGATGGGTGTGTCCCCCAGGAGGGCAGAAGTCAAGGTAAATTACATGACTCACCATAAAACATCAGAAATGTACATTTGGAGATTTTCCCCTTTTACCACCCCTCTGCCCCCTACAGACAACTCTTCTAGGATGAGACTTGTGCCAGAAGTGGGACCTAGCTGCCAAAAGAGTCCGGGAGACAGGCAAACTGTGTGTCTCCACTCAGAGCCAAGGTGAGTGTAGCTCCTTCCAGCGCCCCGCTTGGCCATTTGCTGTGGGAACAAGGTCCAGAGCCTCCCGGATCACTAGCTCATGGCCAGGGGTTGGTGAACTCTTCCCCGCGAATGTAGGAAGCTTCCCGCACTCAGTGGTTAATGAAAAAAAAAAAAAAAGTCACTCAAAGGACAGCTTTGTCATGTGAAAGGAAAACATACCCGGCTTTAATATGCTTAAGAAGTCATCGGTGATACATTAGAAAAAGTACCGGTAAAGCCTGGATGTCTCAGGAGCAGGTTGGCGGGGGGAGGGTGAGTGCCCGCAGGAACAGCCGAGTCTAGCCTTCAGTTAGGCGCTTCCTCTGTATCAGTGGGTTCCAGTCTTAACTCATTCTTCTAGCAAGTGCTTCCCAATACACGCGGAGCTTCTGCCTGCCCAGAAATGGCTCCTGGAAGCCTTACTTTCCCTCTCCCAAGCAGGACCACACTCCTGCCCCTAACTCCTTAGTCCCCTAGTTTTGGGGACTAGTTTTGCGCCAGGACAGCTTTGGTCTTTGCGCTCTCTCTCGGTGACGGTTTCCCGGTCCCCAGGTCTCCTGGCCGGTGGCCGTAGGTGACCTGGGACAGGTACCTGCGACAAACCTGGAGGTGGTCCGCCGCTTGCAGGCCCAGCGCACTCGGCTGCGGCCGGAGCTGCCGCCCCTTCGGGTGGGGCCCGAGCCCACCCGAGACCGAGGCCTCGACCGCAGCGTCGCGCTCCGTCCGCGCTCTCCAGTCCCTGTCGCCCTCAACGGTCCTGGAAGAAGGGGAACATCTGGCGGAGGAGGCCCTGAATTTGCGCCACCCGGCTGCCCGCGTAGTTCTTCTCCCTGCCGGGCGACGCCGCCGCCCTCGCCGGGGCCTCCACGGAGCTCGTGCCCGCCGAGCTCGGGGTCCGTCGCAGCGCCCGGGCGGCGGCGCTGCTGCTGTTATTGTTGGCGTTGATCCGCTCGCCGCCGCCCGCCGTCTCCCAGTCCTCGGCCCCCGACAGCTCCCGCAGGCTCTGGGGCGCGTCGGGCCGCAGGTAGTGACAGGCCCTGTGGCCGCTGTAGTCGCGGCGCGAGGGGTCAGCCCCCAGGGCGCCCACCAGCACCTTGATGACCATGTCGTGGCCCTGCAGGGCGGCCAGGTGGAGGGGCGTGAGGCCGCCGCTGCCCGAGGCGCTCACGTCGAGCGGCAGCCCCCGGCGCTGGGCGAAGTCGTGCACCAGGATGAGCTCCTCGTGGCACCCGTGCTTGGCCAACCAGTGGAGCACCGTGTAGCCCGTGATCGGGTCGCAGCGCAGCAACAGGGCGGGCTCGGCTTCCAGCTGCTCCCACAGCACCTCCAGGCGGCCCTCGGCGGCCGCCAGTATCCACGCGTGCTCGCGGGGCTCCAGGCACAGCCCGCCGCCGCCCGGCCCGTTCGGCCCGTTCGGCCCGTTCGGCCCGGCCGGGCACTGCTCCTCGGCGCGCTCCTCCGACAGCCAGCCGGCGGGGGCCGCCCCGCGCAGCCCCAGCAGCTCCCGCAGCGCTCCCCGCCGGCGGCCCGAGCCTGCTCCCGAGAGCATCGGCGAGCCGTGCAGGAGGGGGTCCCGGGAGGCGGCGGCGTGGCCCCGGTCCCTGCCCCGCGTGCCGGCGTCCGCTCCCCAGGGGCGGGGCTGCAGGGCGCTCCGCGGGCTCAGCGCGGTGGCGGCGAGGGAGGCCTTGGGCCCCGGGCTCGCGGGCCCCCGGGGCTCGGCCATGGTCTTGCCGCCGCCGCCGCCGGCGCGGCGCTTCCCGTGTCGAGCGTTCGCTGCCCTTCCCGGGCCCCTCCGGGAGAGGAACTGGCGCTGGCGTTGGGGAAGGAAGCGGCTTGAGCAACTGGGCTCTGGGAGGGAGGGAGCAAAGGAGGGGAGAGGGAGGGAGAGAGCGGCGAGCCGAGGGAGGGCCCCCGCGCGGGAGGTGGCGGGCGTGGAGGGGTGGGAGCTCCGGGCCGGGGCCCGGGGACCAGGCCCTCCAGCGCCCCGCGGGGACCGCCGCCACCTCCGCGTCCCCGGGTGGCGGGCGGCCCCGCCCCAAGCGGCCAGGTGAGCCGGGGCAGCCCCGCCTCCCGCACCGCGCGCGACGGTGGGGCTGGCGCGGGGTGGGGGCGAGCGGGCCCCGAGCGCCCCAGCCGCCGGCTTCTCGCCATCCCCGCAGCTGCCGGGATGAAGAGGCTCTAGGGCGCCCCCTCCCCGGCGGGCTGAGCTCGGCCGGCAGCCAAGGCCTCCGGGAGCGCGATCCTTGAGCTCCTGGGCGCTGGCTCCCCGCCCCCCTCCTTCGCCCTTCCCTCTTATCTCCTGCACTTTGTCCCCGAGCAGCCTTTGTCCCGCCCCTAGCATTCGGCGAGGCGGCCTGGGACCTGGGCTCCCCTGCCTTGCCCTTTGTATGGCCTTGACCCTCCCCGCAGATCCTGGAGTTGCCCGCGATTCCTGCAGAGGAACCCGAGACAAGGATCCAGGCAGAAGCTCTTGCAGGGGACCTGGGAAAATATTCGCGCCTGGGTGGCTTAGTCATTAAGCGTCTGCCTTCGGCTCAGGTCATGGTCCCAGGGTCCTGGGATCGAGCCCCGCATCGGGCTCCCTGCTCGGCGGGGAGCCTGCTTCTCCCTCTCCCACTCCCCCTGCTTGTGTTCCCCCTCTCGCTGTGTCTCTCTCTGTCAAATAAATAAATAAAATCTTAAAAATAATAATAATAATAAAGGTGTTCCCTTCTTCCCCGCGGGTTCCCGCTCGGCCCTCCGCCCTCTTCTCTTTAACCTTCCCCAAGTTGGCTTGAAGAAGCAGGCGCAGGTGAATCCGTCAGCTGCCACGGGAATGCCCTGCCTTTTTCAGGGATGTGTCCCTGTTGTCTCCTCGAGGATATTTTACCTCATCCTAAGAGTGGCCTTCTCTTTGCTCTTCCTTTCCCTCAATAAGTGGTAGTTCTTGCCTCCTGCCCCCCACCATGTTAGGGAGTTCAGTTAGTGGGCGACAGGGACCCTCAGACGATTCTTGAGTCAGAGAGGGACACAGCCGTGATTAAGGTGGTGTTTGGGAAGACGATTCTGGGAGAGGCAGACAAGAAGGCAGGAGACTGTTCCCACGGTCTAGGCCAAAGGTGATGGGGGGTCAAGCCAAGCCAGCCCACTCCACTGGGCCCACCTGTGATGGAAGGTATCAGAGGCTTTCCTCCTTGGCCCTCAAATATTTTGCCCTAAATATCTTGAGCTTTCCTTCATGACAGCCTACGCATTTGTCATCAATGTTTGAACATTTATTATGCGCCGGACACTGTGCTAGATGCTTTATATATATGTTAACACTTTTAATCCTCCCAGCCACGTCAAAAGCTAAGTATTATTACTGTCCCCAGTTTGCAGAGAGATTGAGGTCACTTGCTCAAGGTCACCCAGCAGGAAGTGGCAGAGCAGGTCTGTGTGACACCATAGCCTTTGTCCTGGCACCAAGGGACTGGCATTCAAGCCAGGCTTATCAACTGCAGATCACTCACACAAGCCCCAAATTCCAGCCCAACAGAGGGACTTGCCTTGACCTGAACATATCTTGAGGTCGCCCTCCTCTTCTAGAATGTCCTCCCTCAGAGCTTCTGTCCCGGGACGTTCTCCCTGTCCTTCAAGGTTGGCCTCAGCTTCCACCTTCTCCAGCGTGCCTCCTCTGATGACCCCAGCCCGGGGTGATCGCTCTCCGCCCCCCCGCCCCTCCCCCCCACCCCAGCTGGCTGGTTGTCTTCCTCCTCTGGTACGCAGCCCAGACGGCCCTGTGTTGTGTCTCTCTTCCCTTGCTCTGACACGCCAGCTAGACTCGAGACTCTTTGACGACGGTGTCATACTATCCTTGTGTAGTAGGTGCGGGAGAACCAGTTCTTGCCTTGTTCTGGTTTGGCCGCCTGGGAAGCTGTGATTGTGTGCGGGCGTGTTAGGGGGTGGTCTGCAGCCGGAGCCTCCGTGCCCACTCCCACATCCCTGCCTCACACTGCACCTTCGGGACACAAAAAACAGCTCACAGATTTCATCGGTTCGTAGAAAATAAGATAGCGATCGCGTAGTTGCTTCGCTGAGCCAACTAGCCAAAGCCACCTCTTGGCCTTTGCTGACTCCTCAGGGACCAGGCCCAGGCCCAGCGTGGGCCCCAAGCTTTCAGGCTTTCGTTTTCAAAATGAACCCTGACTGACAAGCAGCTACTTCCGCTGCTCTGGAAACTCCCCTCCACAACCCCGAATCTGTAAACACCAAACCACACGCGTGCACATACACTTCCAGAATATGCAAACAGCTGCAGCAATATTTTTTTTTAATCAAAATGCCAGCATGGAGAATGCAGGATGGAAGAATGCTTGGACTGTTAATTTTCCTCGCCACTAAGCAAGCAAGTCCCTTCCCTATCAGCACTAACAGTATCTCCAGTTCCAGTCCAAAGACCGCAAAGACAATTTTCTGACCAGCTGCGCACACCCATGCCGCACGCGCCCTCGCTGAGCTCTGTTGCCAGGGACCGAAGCCACGGCACCTCCCTAACGACTCGTTCCTTCTTTACTTAGCAAGTACTTCCTACCCGAGGTCACCAGATGCATACACGGGTCCCCAGAGCCACAGCACCCCGTCTCTATTCCAGTAGAGAGGGTCTCTGGAATTTCAGAGCTGGGAGTGGGGTAGAGGATGCAGAAAGCAGAAGGGACAAATCGGGACCGCGCCCCCCCCAGAATGAAGATGCCCATCACCTTGAGGTGGCTGCTCCCTCCCAAGGGAGTGGGGCAGAAATCCCTCAAGCCCTTGGAAATAGTCTCCCCCAAAGGTGCACACGGGGTGGATATTTGCATTTCAAATGGCGATGCCTGGTGTCTCTTCCAAATAGCCTCTCTGATGTACTTGTTGGGTTTGTTTACAGATCCTGGACTATTTGAACTAGAACTTCATGTTTCGCTGGTCGTTTCTTCATTTTTCAGATGTGGTTTAACCGTCAGAAGGGGTGGCAGGAAGCAGAGAAACTTAAAGCCGAAGTGTCAGGCATACATTGAAACTCAATCTCAACGAAAAGAGAGAGGGGCTCGCATATCTTATTAGAAGTCAGTGGGGAGTGATTACTGAGCTGCAGAAATGTAATTTGCATGCAACTTTTCAGGAGCATGTTCCTGGGGGGAAGCCAAAGGCACGTGTATCTTTGGCTCTCAGTGGCGTTTGCCAGTGAGGCTTAGGGATTTAGAGAAATTCATGGCTGCAAAACAGGCAAGAGGGTGATATGTGGCATATGGGAAGGAAAGTCCCTCCAGCTTCTATAATCCTTGCTGATGGAGGGAGCAGGGAACATTCTTGAGGTTCTAGATATAAAATAGATTTTCTTTCTTCCGGAAAACTGTGCTGATATCATCACGTGATTCTCAATGAAGGAGAAAAGCCATGAGAGAAAACTCCTTTCCCACTGAGCAAAAGAGTGTGTGTTCATGTGTGTGTATACCCCGCCGGGCGTTACCGTCTCTGGTTGTCATTTTCCCCTTTCCAAGGGCCAGGGCTTTACATGAGGACACCCCTGGGAAAGGTTCAACATTCTGAATACCTTTTCCTTGGCTGATAGAACAAATCATTTAAAGACACTTCAGGGCGCCTGGGTGGCTCAGTCGGTGAAGCGTCTGCCTTCAGCTCAGGTCATGATCCCAGGGTCCTGGGATCCTCGTCAGGCTCCCTGCTCAGCGGGGAATATGCTTCTCCCTCTGCCCCCCCCATGCTCTTTCTCCCTCTCTCTCTCTCATAAATAAATAAAAAATCTTTTTGGGAGGGGGCCAGCAAAGCAAGGTGTATTGAGTGATAGCAAAGTGATAGTACAAAGCTCCCGAAGAGGGAGGGGACCTGAGAGCGTTGCCCTAAATAAATAAAAAATCTTAAAAAAAATTAGCATATAGTTAAAAAAAAAAAAAAAAAAGACCTGGGCTGCAATGGCTTAACTGGATTCCACATGTCAAGCATGGGCCCTGAAGTGCGACGAGAAAAAAAAAAAAAAAATTCCCGCGCACATTATACTGATATCCCGGAGAAGACACACGAGGGCGCTCTAAGCAAGTAGAGCTCCAGCAAACCAGAAAGGTCGTACAGATGCCAACCTGGGAGGGAAGAGGCATTTGCAGGTCTTTTGTCGATGTGGATTCAGGTTTTGGCCCAGGCGGCTCACCCTTGGCCCGTAAGTAGATGCGAAGAAGAAGGTGCTAGCATCCGGGCCTGTGGGGGAGAAGGCCGGGATGTCATCTTGAAGAGAACGGGAACAATCTGGAAAGAGGAGGATGGTGAACAGAACAGTGTTTCCTTACTTTATTCAAGAGGGGTAGGCTTCTGTAATATGAAAGGCTTGGAATAATAATCCCTTGTGATTTTCAAAGCGCTTCCATGGTTTTTAATGATCTCTTTGGCCCAGGCAGCAAGCCTGTGAGGTATGTAGCGAAGACAGTATTTATATCCAATTCACACAGAAGACTGAGAGAGGTTAAGTGACCTGCCCGGAGTCACACAGCTCGAAAGCGGTGGAGCGGGGTCTGCGCTCCTGCCTCCATGTCATGCTGCCTTCCGTGGGTCTGGTGGGCCAAGGCAGCTTGTCAGCCGCACTGTGCAGTATGGGGATGCCTTCCGCCTTCTGTTTCTAATCCAGACGCCCCGTGCCCCAAATCACCCAAGGTAGCACTCCTTAGCAGTAAGGGTGACAGCTACCTGCTGGTCCTGAGCCCTTGGGTACCTGGCAGGCCCTGTGCCAAGCATTAAACGTGCATAATCATACATGAAAGCTCCTAGCAGTTGTATTCACAACAGCCGAAAGGTCAAAACGATCCCGATGTCCAACGATGAGTGGATAAACTAAATGCAGCGTACCCCCGCAGTGGAATATTACTTGGTCATAACAAGGAATGAAATAATGACACATCCTACAACGTGGAGGGACCCTGAAAGCATGAGGCTTAGTGAAAGGAGCCAGACACAAAAGATCGCATATTGCCTGATTCCATTTATAGGAAATGTCCAGAAGAGGCAAATCCATAGAGACAGAAAGTAGGTTAGCGGTTGCCCAGGCTCGGGGGTGGGGCGGAGGCAGGAAAGGGCTATTGGAGAATGACTGCTGATGGGTACAGGTTTCTTTCTGGGGTGTCCAAAAGGTTCTGGAATTAGATCATGGTGATGGTCGCATAACCGTGTGAATATGCTAAAAATCACTGAGGTGCACACTTTAAAAGGGGGAATTATATGGCATGTGGATTATATTTCAGTAAAGCCATCACAAAAAAAAGAGCATTCTCTCTCTTAATCTTTACAACTCTAAGAGATGGCAACTAGTGAGAACTTGAGGCCCAACGAAAATAATAATGTGGTCATGTTTACTCAGCTAGTAAGTGTCAAGGGAACCCATCCGATCTGGCCTGACCTCAGGGCTCATGCCTGTGACCGTCTCTTACACTGTCCCTAGTGCTTCCCTCAGACGGAGCCAACATTCACTGAGGACTTAATATTATGTGCCAAGCACATTACATTCATGATCTTGCTGATGCCTCAAACAAGGTAGATGCTATGAAAGCAGTAGTCTCCCAACTTTTTTTTTTTTGAAGAAGAAGAGAGAGTGTGTGCGTGTGCGCGAGCTGGAGTTGGGGGGTGGGGAGAGGGAGAGAGAGAATCCCCAGCAGGCTCTACCCTCAGCACAGAGCCCAATGTGGGGCTCAATCTCACAACCCCAAGATCATGACCCAAGCCAGCCAAAATCAAGAGTCCAATGCTTAACCGACTGAGCCACCCAGGCGCCCCAGGTCTCCCAACTTTTTTGATTGCACATCCCTTGAATGAAAATATTTTGAGCCAGTATTCCCCACATTTGAGGGTTTTGTAATTTCAAAACGATGTGTCACTCTACTAATATATGATGTATATTAGAAAGCATACACAAAAAGGACATGTTCATGGATGAGACAGGGATGAGATAAACTGATTTCAAATAACTTAAACTTTTTATATACTTAGAGTACAAAATTGATTTTGACTGTCACTGCAATGTTATCATTAATAAATCTTTTCAGAAGAGAATGTGATTGCGTATGCTTCATTTTTTAAAAACCTCAGCTTAGGAGCACCTGGGTGGCTCAGTCGGTTAAGCATCTGCCTTCAGCTCAGGTCGTGATCCCAGGGTCCTGGGATCGAGCCCCACGTCTGGCTCCCTGCTCAGCAGGGAGTCTGCTTCTCCCTCTGCCCCTCCCCCTGCTTGTGCTCTCTCACTCTCTCTAAAAATAAATGAATAAAATCCTTTAAAAAAAGCCAAACCTAGGGCACCTGGGTGGTTCCGGTTGGTTAAGCGACTGCCTTCGGTGCAGGTCATGATCCTGGAGTCCCGGGATCGAGTCCCGCATCGGGCTCCCTGCTCGGCGGGGAGTCTGCTTCTCCCTCTGACCCTCCCCACTCCCCCCTCTCATGTGCTCTCTCTCTCATTCTCTCTCTCTCTCAAATAAATAAATAAAATCTTAAAAAAAAATAAAAAAACCCCAAACCTCAGGTTAACACTGTAATATAGCTATGCAAATGTGTGGTTCTGAACTTAGTTTATTTCCGCATTTGGCATCAGGGGCTGTCATAGATGAGAAAGATACCAGCCACCAACAGAAGGCCAGTCCACTGGCTGGGCTTACTACATCATGATTCTCATTTTTCAATTCCACCCACCAATTAGGCAACGGTTTTTGATGAAATTCAGCTGGTAAACAAATGGTCACCTTTCCTGATGTCAGTCATTGGTTCTTGCCAACGAGTCAGCGCCCGTTGCACTTTTGTGTTTTTAACAAATGTCTCCAAAACCCACAAAAACTCTACACTGGAAAGATTTTAAACCAGGGTAGAAAATTTCAGTCCCAGGTTTGTAAGTGTACAGATATGAGAGGTTTTCTAGGTATGCAACTTAAGTCATTTTTGGCAATAAAATTACATAACAGTGAAAACACATGTATTCGTTTTCCAAATGTTCTCTCCATGTACTGAGTTTCCTTCCAAAGCAGTTACTTTCTCACTCATTCTTAAAATATCAATTTAACTTTGAATAGCTAGATTGGGTGTATTTATTATAATTGTTTTATTTTTTATTTTTTTAAACTACATTTTTTGCCATTTAATCGGGAAATTATTGATCTTTTAAAAAGATTTATTTATTTGAGAGAGCGAGAGAGCACAAGCAGATGGGAAGAGGCAGAAGCAGGCTCCCCACTGAGCAGGGAGCCCGATGTGGGACTCGATCCCAGGACCCTGGGATCATGACCCGAACTGAAGGCAGACGCTTAACCGGCCAAGCCACCCAGGCGCCCAAATTGTTGTGTTTTTTTTGTTTTTTTTTTTTATGTTCACTGACTGCTATAGACACCATGGAAGAAATCAGTAAATTTGAAACACCTTTGTGGGAAAGAAAAGCGTATCTTTTAGGTTGAAACTTTTTTTTTTTTTTTTAGGTTGAAACTCTTTTAAGGACTTTGTCACTAAACAGTCAGCCTCTGTGTGGTACCGAGGTGACCATGGGAGTATCATTCTCTACCTTGTTACAAAATAGAACACTTTGCATATTTCACGCTTCCAGTTTCTTAGCTGAAACAGCTTGCCAACTTTCTCAGTAAACTTACCTTGAAATCCACCCCCCACCTTTTGAAAAAAAATCCTGTCAAAGCAGCACTACTGTATTTCCAGTTTTTCTATAAGATATTTTTAAAAATTCAGGGGTGCCTGACCAGCTCAGTTGGTAGAGCATGCGACTCTTGATCTCAGGGTCGTGAGTTCAAGCCCCATGTTGGGTGTGGAGCCTACTTAAAATTTTTTTTTAAATAATAAAATAAAGGGACGTCTGGGTGGCTTAGTAGGTTGAGCGTCTGCCTTCGGCTCAGGTCATGATCCCAGGGTCCTGCGATTGAGCCCCGCATCGGGCTCCCTGCTCAGGAGTCTGCTTCTCCCTCTCCTCCCTGCTTGCGCTCTCTTTCGCTATCTCTGTCTCTCTCTCTCTCAAATAAATAAATAAAATCTTAAAAAAAAATAATAAAATAATTAAACCAGTCATGTTTTGATGAAATTACATCTTTTTCTTTATATCTTTCCTTTCGTAGCCCACAAAAAAGTAGTTCTTTGTGGATTTCATTAATGAAACAGAATCTAGCAAATACAAACCTGCAAATGTTAGAAACATTTTATCCAGGGCGCCTGGGTGGCTCAGTTGGTTGAGCCACTGCCTTCAGCTCAGGTCATGATCCTGGAGTCCCTGGATCGAGTCCCGCATCGGGCTCCCTGCTCGGCAGGGAGTCTGCTTCTCCCTCTAACCCTCCCCCCTCTCATGTACTCTCTCGCTCTCTCAAATAAATAAATAAATCTTTAAAAAAAAAAGAAACATTTTATCCAGCTGTATAGCAAACTTCCCACACTGTATCATTTATTCTAATACTCTTTATTCAAATCTTCAGCAATGTTCTCTAGATGCCCTTCCAACAGTATTTGCTGACAAAAGAACGAATTTTAGTTTGTCACCATATTATTGGTGTCACCATATTGTCACCATATTATACACCCCAGAAAGAAACCTGTACCCATCAGCAGTCATTCTCCAATAGCCCTTTCCATGGATTTATTTTGACCACTTTTATTTTTTTAAATTTTATTTATTTATTTGGGGGGGAGAGAGAGAGCACACAAGTGGCGGGGAGGGGCAGGGGGAGAGGGAAAACAGACTCCCCACTGAGCGGGGAGCCCAACGTGGGGCTCTATCTCAGGACCCTGAGATCATGACCTGAGCCAAAGGCAGACGTTTAAGCAACGGGAGCCACCCAGGTGCCCCTATTTTGACCATTTTTACCATGATAGGAAAAACAAGTGTTTTCCCAGAGGGATCTGTTTTGTTTTTCATTTTTTGGCAAGAAACTCCAAATGAAGCTTCTAAACATGTATCTTTACATTTAGTGAGATTTAATAGAGTACTGTATTGAAAATCACATGATGTTAAACATTGCTGAAAAAGTAGTGGAGATTTATCTTTTTAAAAAAGATTTATTTATTTATTTATTTATTTGAGAGAGAGAGAGCACATGAGTGGGGAGAGGGGCAGAGGTAGAGAATCTTCAAGCAGACCCCTGCTGAGTGCAGAGGCTGATGCGGGGCTCGATCTCACCACCCTGAGATCATGACCTGAGCCAAAACCAAGAGTCAGACACTCAACTGACTGCACCTCCCAGGTGCCCCAGAGATTTATCATTATATTCTGGATACCCAGGTTTTTTTTTTTTAAGATTTTATTCATTTATTTGACACAGAGAGAGATCCCAAGTAGGCAGACAGGCAGGCAGAGGGAGAGGGAGAAGCAGGCTCCCCGCTGAGCACGGAGCCCAATGTGGGGCTCGATCCCAGGACGCTGGGACCACGACCTAAGCCGAAGGCAGACATCTAACCGACCGAGCCACCCAGGCGCCCCTGGATACCCAGTTTTTAAATGTAAACTTAAAAAAAACTAGGACATATGTACAGAAAAGTGCACAAATCATAAGTGTACAGCTTGATGAATTTTTACAAATTTACCACCAGCACCCAGATCAAGAAATAGAGCATCATAGTATCCAGAAGTGTCCTTTGTGCCCCTACCCTTCGTTTCCTATTGCTGTGTAACAAATCACCCCCAAGCTTAGTGGTGAGAAATAACCATTTTATTATGCTCCTGGATTCTGCTAATCATGATCCCTTCGTAGCCAGTATCTCAAGGCCAAGTATACACTTAAAGCGAGTTTGTTATTAACAAAGTGGATGTGAATCATACTTTAAGTAGCTTTCTTGATATTTTTCTTTTTTGTTTCTTTTTTTTTTTTCTTTTGGCTGATTTCTTATCAGAATCAATGTGTTTGTTGTTGCTGTTACTTTGTTTTTTTTTAATTTTTTTATTTTTTTAAGATTTTATTTATTTATTTGACAGAGAGAGACACAGCGAGAGAGGGAACACAAGCAGGGGGAGTGGGAGAGGGAGAAGCAGGCTTCCCGCGGAGCAGGGAGCCCGACGCGGGGCTCGATCCCAGGACCCTGGGATCATGACCTGAGCCGAAGGCAGACGCTTAACAACTGAGCCACCCAGGCGCCCCTGTTGCTGTTACTTTGTAATGGGGCAGATAAGAAGCTCATGCTAGGAATGGAGATGAATCAGTTCTGCCATTTTCCTCTCTCCATTTGTACTTGTATTCTTCATATTATCTTCATTTGGGCTGTGGTTTTGTAGGCATCTTTTCAAGCCACTTTTCCATTTGGGGAGGACTGGTGTAGTTAAAACCAGATGGTATAATCTGTAAATTCACAACCCAACACAGAAATTGCAGAACTTTGCAATAAGTTAAAAATAAAATGAAAGAGGGCTGGCGTCACCATCCATCTTTCTGCATTGTGGAATTCCTGTTCCTCCCTCAGGACACCCATCCAGGACTATCTTACAAAGGGACCGGATGAGGGGACTGGCACCAACCCACGAGTTGTGTGCGTTACACTTTAATTTCCCTTGTATCTTTGTCACAAAATAAATTTTCATAGAAGTTCTCATATCTTCTTCCCACACCTCAGTGAGTCATCTCACATACCCCACTTTGGAGACAACCGGCTCATTGCAAATGAGGCAACAGGTACAGGCAGGTGAAACAACTGAGTCAAGGATGCACAGCCAGTAGGTGACGGAGCGAGGAATCAAACAGGTCTGTTTTTTTTTTAAAGATTTTATTTATTTATTTGACAGAGAGAGACACAGCCAGAGAGCGAACACAAGCAGGGGGAGTGGGAGAGGGAGAAGCAGGCTTCCCGCGGAGCAGGGAGCCCGATGTGGGGCTCGATCCCAGGACCCTGGGACCATGACCTGAGCCGAAGGCGGACGCTTAACAACTGAGCCACCCAGGCGCCCCCAAACAGGTCTGTTTGACTCAGTTGCCCATGCTCCTTCAATTGCGAGCAAAAGATTCTGGCTGACTCAGCGAGACATAGTTTCTGGTTTCAGATACCAGAATGGTGAATGCTGGATCTTATTTTCTCAGCTAAGGGCACGTTTCCCTCCGGGTGGTCTATGGCAGAGTAGGGGTTAGGATTAGAGAGAGGATGTGGGCACATTTGGAATCTAACTACCAGTCCCTGGGCACTTACTCTGTGAAAGACACAGAGCTGAGCACCGCATCCCCCGTGCAGCCCTAGGAGGTGGGTCTGAGTGTTACGGCCGTTTCACAGATGACAGATGGATTAGGTGACCACCTAATTCCACGCCAAAAATGCAATGACTCCAAAACCTGGGCTCCTAACCAATGTGTAGTATTGTCTCTAGACTGTCTGCCTCGTAGATAATGCAGTTTCAGCAAGCCCACGGTAAGACTTAGCAACATGCCCGGTGCTGTGTGCCATGGGTTATATCTTATTGAATTCAAATAGCACTCTCACAAGAAAGGAACCCATTTTACAGATGCAGAAACTGAGGCTTAGAGAGGCTAGGCAACTTGTCTGGGGGTCACAGGGCTGCTAGCAAGTGGCAGATCTTCTCCCAGGCTGGCGTCCCTTCCGTCGTGGCTTTGGGCAGGGAATGCGCAGACTCTCAGTAGAGCCAGCTGGTCCTGGGGAGCCCGATAAAGGTGTCATCAGCATCTCTTCCCTGAGCAGATGGAATCCAGAGCGGCCTAGAATGATGTGGTCTGTGGACTGACGCCAGTCCAACAGGAGAAGAAAAGAAATTGAGAGCTTAGAAGCATTCCTGGAAATTTGATATTACTGAGGCATCTCAGCCCATGATTCATTTTTTTTCATCTTACTAAAGTATCTGCTCATGACAGATTGGAAAGGAAAAGAAAATAAATAACTGATCTTTCACCACAGATCGTTTGAGAAGCGCTAGTATAAACAAATCCTGTGCATCATGCATGCGCGTGGTCTGTCATTTGGAGAGCAGGAGTGGTCAACTCCAAGCCAGAGGAGTGGTGAACTGCCTGCAAGTGGTTCTCAAAGGATTCTGGGAATGACTTGATTCATCCCGAGTTGAACCTGATGCTGAGGGTTTGTGAGAGACAATAAGGGCCTGACCCTCTGCCTCTTGGGGGTTCTCCAAAGAGGATGAGGCGGTTGGCTTTAGATGATAAAAAGATCCAGTGTCATTTTTATTTCTAGGGTTCTCTTGGTAGTGCTCCGATGACCAGCCATCAACAGAGGGCATTGATGTGCCATCCTCCAGGTCCACTCATGTCACTGCTGTCCTCAGTGTTAGTAGGCACTGCCATCTCTCCAGAGACAGCTGGACATGACCCAGTTAACTGCTGTGGGACAGGACAGACAGTGGGAACTAGGACTAGGTTGTCAGGTGAGTTTTTAGGGGGCTAAGCGCAAGGTCCAGGCACGTGACCAGACTCCAGCTTTTCCCTTCTGCCAGGGCAAATGTTACCTATCCCAGCTCTGCTCCCTCCGGGCGCTCTGCCTGACTGCTCTAATCCTAATCACTTGCCCCCTCACAGAATCCTTGCCGTCTGGAACACCCAACCCAACGTGTTATCATATAGTAGCTTGAATGGTTCTCAGTGACTTATGTCTCAATTTCCCACCTGGCTGAAAGGTCTCCAAAGCAAGCAAGGGAAAAGGCAATAATTTAGCAGCCAGAACTGAAGCAGGATGGGAGGGGACATGAGGGGGCTGCCGAGTTATCAGAACCGAGGTCTGAGGGATGCCTGGGTGGCTCAGTCGTTAAGCGTCTGCCTTCTGCTCAGGTCATGATCCCGGGGTCCTGGGATCGAGCCCCGTGTCGGGGCTCCCTGCTCCGCGGGAAGCCTGCTTCTCCCTCTCCCGCTCCCCCTGCTTGTGTTCCCTCTCCTGCTGTGTCTCTCTCCGTCAAATAAATAAATAAAATCTTAAAAAAAAAAAAAGAACTGAGATCTAAAGTCAGGGCTGGCTCAACAGAGTCTCAGAGTGCTGAGCTGGAGCTACTGATGTCCCGCTGGCCTAGAGCCTGGGCCAGGCCTGAGCCCATGGCTAGAGGGTTGGTTCATCCTTGGAAACTGGCTCCAGTCATGGAGTGAGGAGGAGTTAGGTCTGGGTCCTAGGCCGGACCTGAGCCCGCATTGTTCCTTAGCCTGGCATTCAAAGCCCTCCACAATCTGACCCCATCGTAATGATAACAGTTAACATCTGGTGAGCACTTCCGATGTTTACGTGCATTAACTCATTGAGTCCTCCAACTAGCCTCATCAGCGGGTCCATTATTATCTCCGTTTTACAGATGGGAACACTGAGGCCCAGAGAAGTTAAGAGGTCAAGTGACTCACCCAAGATTGCACAGCTAGTATGTGGTGGAGCTGGGATTCGATGCCAGGCGGTGTGGCTCCAGGGGCAGATGCTTAGCCGAGAGCTGATACTCTGAAATACTTGCCTTATCATCACAACGAGCCTTCAACGCCTTAAACTGAAGGAGTGGCTTTAATGGTGGAGATCTCAGACATGGGAGAGCCTGACAGGGGAGAGAATTCTGGTGCTGGAGACCTTTCATGGAGGCACACTCAACTCTGCCATCTGAGTCCTATGTTTCATGGCGGCTTCTCTGGGAGACGGTACCTGCCTCTTGCGGGAAGTAAACGAGGGAACATAGCTCCTTGCTTGGGCTTGTGGCATCTTCCCGAATGACTCAAGGCCTCCAAGCCTTGACCTCAATGTTTCAGTGGCCCTCGTAAGGGTTGAGTTTACTTGAACATTGTTCTGATTCGAGTGGGCAGGATCTGGTGAGATCTCAACGTGCAGCATTCTTGGGTGTATCATACTTCGTTGTCATTTGTTCTCGCTCTGGAGATTAAGAAACAGGGCTCGTCTCTGAAACTAATAATATGCTATATGTTAATTAATTGATTAAAAAAAAAGAGGGGCGCCTGGGTGGCTCAGTCGGTTGAGCATCTGCCTTCGGCTCAGGTCATGATCTCCGGGTCCTGGGATCGAGCCCGGTGTCGGGCCCCCTGCTCAGTGGGGAGCCTGCTTCTCCCTCTCCCTCTGCTCCTCCCCTCACCCATGCTCTCTTTCTCTCTCTCAAGTAAATAGAATATGAAAAAAAAAAAAGAGAGAAAAGAGAAAGAAACCGGGCCCGTGCCTTTGATGGCCCTGAGTCTGAGGCTGTCACCTGTACATTCCGTGGCCTTGTGGAAACCATACTCTGTGTTCACCTATCGGTTAGAGCAGGCGAGGACAGTCTCTCCCAGCTGGTCTGCTAAGAGCATGAGCTCTCTGTCTGATGTGCTGGGGTTGGGTTCAGGTTGGTAGAGGGGGCGAGGAGGGCCTCGAGCTCAGCACGGGCTCTCGAGAGAAGACAGACACTGTCCGTGGGTCAGCTCTTGCAGTGAATGGCTAACGGTGCCCACAAACAGCAGGGGAAGGGAGAGGGAGAGAGCCTGGCAGCGGGTACCCGGGCCATGGCGAATGGATTTGCCTGCCATCTTTGGCACGCATGCTGCAGGCTGTCAGCCCCTTGAAGGGAAACAACCCTGCCTGGTCCAGGATCGTGGAGGGATCAGGGTCCAATACCTGCCGGGTGCTCTAGGACCCTGAAGCCCACAGCTCAGTATTACCCATCAAGGGGTCGACCCCATTCTTTGGGGAGTTTGGCTGCTCCCTTAAGGCACAAGGAAGAATCTGCCCCAGTTTGGCCACCACGTTCCAGTTTGGCCAGCTGGCACCATCAAGGGCTCTGTTGCTGGGGTCCCCTGGCCGCCGGTTTGGCAAGAGCAGGCTGGGAAGAAGAGTTGCTTGATCTGTTTCCTGTCTGCCAGACGCTCAGAGCTGCTGGAAATCCACACGGATGCAACAACTCGACATGGTTTCATTCATCGAGATCCAGAGGGAGGACACACTCCTTCCAACGACAGATAGGACCCACATGCCTAATCTAGCAAGTCGGGTAGGGCAGGTTTCACACTTCTCCACACATTTCAGAGTATAATGAAATGTCGGGGCTGCCTCATGCATCTCCTTCTGTGCTCGTATAACACTTGTTTCTCAGGGCTCCTGGGGACTGGAGATTTTGTAAAGGAACAAAACAGACCAAACACATATGCAAATTATTCATATTTATGAGTGAAAAACTGAGTAAGACAACAGATTGAAGAGGCTCCGTTACCAAGCCAGGCATTTGATTCCAGGCTGCAAAGGGGGGTGGGGTGGGGCACGAGAAGGTGGCTCTACATGGGACTGGCCAGACCCCGCGCGGAATATGGTACTCAGGTCTTGGAGCCTATTTGTGGCAGTGGCCAGGAGTGAAGGGACTCCCGATGCGAAATGACTGAAAGAAATTGAGAAAGTTTAGCTGGAGGAGGGGCAGGCTCAGGGGGGAACATGACAGCTGCCTTTGAAAACCCGAAGGGCTGGCCCGTGGGAGAGCTGGCGGGGACTCAAGGCAGAGTGGAGGCGTGTAGAGTGGGCTTGGGGCTCAGGACCCCCAGCCTAATTCATGGCTCTGCAACTTACCAAGGCTGCTCCCTTTGGTAAGTCACTGAATCTCCCTGAGCCTCAGTTTCCTCACTGGTGTGAGGATTCAGTGAGAGGTGGTCTACAAAAGAGTGCTTGAAATCTACAAAATCCCTGGTAATTTACATTCCTGTGAGTGTCTGTGGCGCAGGAGCACAGAGCGCCGTCCAGTGGGTGGGCCTGACAGAGAGGCGGCTTTGGCGCCCTACAATTACAAGAGCTCCCTAACCGACAGAGGGATCTTAACACGCAAACGGCTCCTTTGAGAAGGAGCCAGTTCATCATCACTGGAGATGTTCAAGCAGAGGCTAGACCAGTGTTTTCTGGAAGGCTGCATGGGGGAATTCCTGCATGTGGAATAAAGTTGGAGTGCATTACTTCTTTTTTTTTTTAATTTTATTTATTTAAGTAATCTCTACACCCAACATGGGTCTCGATCTCACAACCCCAAGCCAGCCAGGCACCCCAGAGTGCATCACTTCTAAGCTCCTTCCCAACCTTTAAGGTTGAAGATTCTTTCTTTCTTTCTTTCTTTCTTTCTTTCTTTCTTTCTTTCTTTCTTTCTTTCTTTCTTTCTTTCTTTCTTTCTGTATTTATTTAAGAGAGCGAGCCGGAGCGGGGGTGGGGGGGGGGTGGGGGGAGGAGCAGAGAGAGAGGGAGAAGCAGACTCCCCGTGGAGCAGGGAGCCCGATGCGGGGCTTGATCCCAGGACCCTGGGATCATGACCTGAGCCGAAGGCAGTCGCTTAACCGACTGAGCCAGCCAGGTGCCCCCTGGGTTGAAGATTCTGTACTGAGTTCCTGCACAGTCCTGTTATTATAAGGAACTGTTACTATAAGTCTCCACTTCTGTGCTGGGTCCCATTCCCTCTCGCCTGTTTGCCGCTCCTTGCCTAGCAGTTGGCCCCGCTTTCCTGAATCATCAGTTTCTCCTTCTCTACTGGATCTTTTCTATTCACACACACATATGCTGTTGATTCTCCAACTGAAGAAAAAGAAAACCGATTTCCTCTAGCTGTTGCCTCATTTCTTTCCTTCCCTTTTTTCTAAACAGTTCAAAAGAGCTGCCTGCATTTGCTGCCTCTCGTCTTTCTCCTCCAAGCCTCTCTCTCTCTTTTTACAAGATTTTATTTTATTTATGTATTTATTTGACAGAACGAGAGAGAGCACAAGCAGGGGGAGCAGAGGGCAGAGGGAGAGGGAGAAGCAGGCTCCCCGCTGAGCAGGGAGCCCTATGGCAGACGCTTAACCCCCAGGCGCCCCCGCTCCAAGCCTCTCCTGTACAAACTCCAATCTGGCCTTTGCCCCCACCATTCCACCAAAGTTGTTCTTAAGATCATTGTGAGTTCATAGACAAAATATATATTGGCCTCTGCCCCCGGTTCCTGGCATAGAGCTCCTAAAACCCTTGTATTTTCCTAAGTTATAAGAGCACTAGGAGCATCTTTTATGCTGTTGGAGTGACTGTGAGTGGGCTCTGGGATGGCTCTTGGGTGGGGGCTGGTCACCAGAAAGATCAAGCCGTGGTTAGTAGCTTGGAATTTTCAGCCTCAACCCCACCCTCCAGAAAGGGGAAAGGGGAAAGGGGCTGGGAATGGAGGTAATGATGGATTATGCCTACATGAGGAAGGCCCCCATAACGTCCCCAATAGTAGGGGGTTCAGAGAGCTTTCAGGTTGGTGAACACATCCACACACATCCACAACGGGAGGGTGAGGTGCCCCAATTCCATGGGGACATGGAGCTCCTTGCCCTATGTATCTCTTCATCTGGCTGTTCATCTGTATCCCTTACCATATCTTTAATAGACTGGTAAATGTGTTTCCCTGAGTTCTGTGAGCCGCTCTAGCAAATTCATGGAACCTAAGAGGGGGAGAGGTTATTGGAACTTCTGTTCCACAGCCGGGAGGTCAGAAACACAGGGGAGAGCCTGAGCTTGTGACTGGCATCTGAATTTAGGGGGCAGTCTTCTGGGCCTAAGCTCTTAACTTCTGAATCTGATGCCATTTCTGGGTAAATACTGTCAGAACGGAGTTGAATTCCCGGACACCTTGTGGGTGTCCACGAATTGCCTGCCTGCATGGGGAAAGACCTCCACATTCGGTGACCACAAGTGTCAGAAGTGAAGTGTTCTCTGTGAAGGTAAAGGAGACACACAGGGAAGAACTGGGTTTGCCCCTACATTGGAAGGGCTAAAACCGAGGTTTTTCCTTACACAATCGCCAACAATTTATATGCTGCCAAATCCAAGGATCAATTTTCTCCATCTTCCTCTGACTTGTCCCTTCCGCATAATCAATAAAGTTAACCTCACTCCTCCCTCCAGGACACCACACTCTCCTACCTCACTGGCCCTCAGTCTCCTTTAGGTTCCTCCTCATCTCCTGACTTCTAAAGGGTGGAGTGCCCCCAGGGCTGTGTCCTCAGATCTCTTTTCTTCCCTAGCGTTTCCTAGCAGTCTCATCCAGACCAGGGCTTTAAATATATACTGAACATCATTCTTTTTTAAAGATTTTATTTATTTATTTGACAGAGAGAAAGAGCACAAGCAGGAAGAGCAGCAGAGGGAGAGGGAGAGAGGGATCCCCGCCGAGCAGGGAGTGCCAAGTGCGAAGGAGGTGGCTCCTTCATTCTCTACGAGGACAGATTCCCAGGACAAGTCTTCGGAGGCCTGAGCCAGCCTGGCCCAGGACATCAGCCCTCAGGGACACCGTTCCTATAGCTGTAGAATCCACACCTTCAATTTAACAGAGGCCTGGCTGAGCAGCTGGGGGGCTCTGGCTCCCCCAGCAGGATCCCAGGACCCCGGGATCATGACCTGAGCCAAAGGCAGACGCTCAACCGACTGAGCCACCCAGGCGTCCACTGAACATCATTCTTGCTTCTATATACAGGATAGCCCCCACGTTCGCATCTCCAGCCAGGACTTCTGTCTTGAATTCCATCCCTGTATAATCAACCTTGACATCACCGCCTGGATGTTTAATTGCCACACTGCATTCGGCAGGCTACACACCAAATCCCCCACGCCTTACCCCCGAACCCGCTCCTCCCACCATCCACCCCACTCCGCAAATAGCAACTCCATGCTTTCAGTCACTCTGGCTAAAAACCTTGGGGTCATCTTGTACCACCCCCATCCAGTTCATCAGCAGATCCTGTCAGCTCTACCTTCAGCGTGTAGCCAGAACCCAGCCACTTTTCACTTCCCAGTAAAACATAAATCATATCATGTTATCTCTCTGCACAGAACTGCCCAGTGGTTCCATCTTTTTTTTAATTATTATTATTCATTTGAGAGAGAGAGCAAGCCAGCAAGAGCGTGAGCAGGGGGAGGGTCAGAGGGAGAGGGAGAAACAGACTCCCCACTGAGCAGGGAGCCTGATGAGGAGCTTGATCCCAGGACCCCAGGACCCCAGAACCCCAGGATCATGACCTGAGCCGAAGGCAGATGTTGAACCAACTGAGCCACCCAGGTGCCCTTGGCTCCATCTTAACCAAAGTAAAGGCCAAAGTCCTCATCTCCCAACTATTCTCCCCATTTAACCTGCTCCAGGAATCAGCAGACCTCCTTGCTATTCCTCCAAGATGCCGGCCAAGCTCCTGGCCTGGAATGCTCTCTCCCCAGATATCTGGTCTGCTTGCTCACCCACCTCCTTCAGGTGTTCTTGGTGAGGCCTTCCCTGACCATCCTACTTAAAATTGCAGCTTCCCCCTCTCTCTCCGGCCAGCCCCTCTGTCCCACTCTCCCTTCCCTGCTTTATTTTTTCCTTTGCACTCATCACCATCTGGCATACTATATGTTTTACTCAAGTATGTTGTTTATTGTGGACTGTCTTCCCCCCATTACGACGTAAGCTCCACGAGGGCAGGGAGTTTTGTGTTGTGTTGTACACTGTAGCGTGGTGAGGTCGCTCCAGCCTCTAGAACAGTGCCTGGCACAGGGTAAGTGCTCGATAAATGTTTGTTAATCTCCCAGATGGACTGGTAAGTGACAAACGCAAGTTGCCGCGCAACAAGAATAGTGTGAGCTAATTTATGTAAAAGAACGCCCACAAGGCACCATTCTCTGTCTGCATATATGCATATGCAAATGAATGTAAACGCATGGAATGGGCTCTGGAAGGATCACACCCAAGCGATAGCAGTGGTTATAATTAGGGTTGTCCCCAGTGGACCCGGGGTTGGGGGAGGGGTGTCAAAGAAGACTGTAGTCATATGCGTAATGTTTTTTTCCCAAGGAAAATGTATTCCTGTATTACTTTTGTGGGATTTAAAAGAAATAAAAATGAAATCCATTAAAAATTATATGGGGCGGGACGCCTTGGTGACTCAGTCGGTTAAGCGGCTGCCTTTGGCCCGGGTCATGATCCCAGGATCCTGGGATCGAGTCCCACATCGGGCTCCTTGCTCAGCGGGGAGCCTGCTTCTCCCTCCCTCTCCCTCTGCTTGTGCTCTCTGTCAAATAAATAAAATCTTTAAAAAAAAGAATTATATGGGGCCACAGTATCCAGGAAGTAAACAGAAAAGGTTTGAAGGACTCAGTAAGTGCCAAAAGCCATTCTGGGGCTGGGGTGTGCTGATCGGTCTCCAGGACTGTACCCCTTCCGGCCCCCACACCTCCTCCCACCCCTTGCACTTCACACATGCTGTTTGTGCAGTGCCTATCCCTTGTTGGGGTGCTCTAAGAGCTGGGGATAGAGAAACCGAGAGAGAGCCTTTTCCCTCACAGGGTTGACTTCCCGCTGGGGGAGCCAGAGCCCCCCAGCTGCTCAGCCAGGCCTCTGTTAAATTGAAGGTGTGGATTCTACAGCTATAGGAACGGTGTCCCTGAGGGCTGATGTCCTGGGCCAGGCTGGCTCAGGCCTCCGAAGACTTGTCCTGGGAACTGTCCTCCTAGAGAACGAAGGAGCCACCTCCTTCGCACTTGGCACTTGGCTGGGTTTCGCGGATGGAATGACACCATCACACGGATTGCAGTTAACAAATACTGAACCTACCGGGAATCTTTCTCAACCGTTCTCGCCCACTCCCGCCCCAGGCGCAGACTGTGGGGGGCTCCATTCTGCAGATCCCGGAGGATGGGGCTTCTTACTGCCCCTTGTCTCTTGTTCTCATTGGTGAGCAGGCCCCCTAGCTTCTTGTAACGGGGGCACAGAGGGTGCCAGAGCCCCTGGCTCTGGGAGTCCCAAACAGACCAGACTCTTCCACTCCGAAATCCAAAGGCAGGGAGATGAGTAGTGGTGAGACGAGGAAGGGATGTACGTCAGTGAGGGCACCACCGGGAAGACAGCAGACTAACGTCTCAGAGATGGTCTCCAAAGTGCTGAAAATCCTTCCCGGTCCCTATAAGGAAAATGTGGGACAAAGGTCGGTGCGTACAGGCAGGTGGGCAGGAAAGGTCAGGTCGATCACTGTCTTGGGGTTGGTCCTGTGGGGTCTTGCTGGCTCAGGGCGGTCCTTATTGCTTGAGGGGGGAGTTTCAGTTCCCATCCCAGGATGCTTTGCCCACTGGGTCTTTGGCCTGAGCTAAGAGAGAAGTCGGAAAGAAGAAAATGGAGGTAACTGGCATCCTCTTTCAAATCCCCACTGTCAAAACACCATTCTGCCAAAGGAAAAGGGGCTATGGTCATTTCTTCCGTAGCTCCTTCCTCCTGTGCCCACCGCCCAACATCTTTTGTCTTTAGCTGGAGATATTTAAGCTGGTGGTTTGGGCCATTTGGGAGAGTTACTCAGTTTTCCTGGGTCTCTCCCACGGATGCAGGAGCTATATATGTTATTAAACTTTTTCTTGTTTTTCTCCTGTTAATATGTCTTTTTATTACAGGGGTGTCTTGGCCATTACCTAGAAGGGTAGGGGGAAATTCTTTTTCCTCCCTCTGCGCTATGTGGGGCAAAACCCAGTTCTTCCCCTGCTGTGTGTTTCTTCCCTGTGAGTCTCCCTTGCTGCTCACACAAACCACTTCACTTCTGGTCCCCAAATGTGTGGAGGTTTTCCCCCCACACCAAGCAATTCTCTGTGACACCAGGTGGGTGTCCTACAATTGAACTCAATGCTGACACTATCTATCTGGAGATAGTACCAGATCCCAGAAAGTTAAGGACTCGGTCCCACAAGATTTCACTCCCCCGCCAACATACACACACACACTTCAGATGCCGGTCTGTGATGCCAGGTTATTTCCTGTGCTTCTGACCAACTGGCTATAGATCAGAGGTTCCAGCAAACTCTTTGGTTTAGATTAATTTGCTAGAGTAGCTCACAGAACTCAGGGAAACATTTATGTTTACTAGTTTATTAAAGGATATGATAGAGGATACAGATTGTTAACAAGGAGACAGCAGGCCCAAAATGGAGTCACTTGTGCTAAGGCCCATGTCAGCAAAGCAAGACTTAATACCTAACCTAGTTACAGTTTCAACGTCTCCCAGGAATGTGACCTTTAGCCAGTCAATCTGGAACTCCCTGGTTGGCATTGGTGAGGGAATCTGCCACATAAATCCTTTCTATCCCCCAAAGAATGGTGAGGCAATCTGTTCTTTCCTTATCTCTTCCCCCTCCTGCCTGTAAAAGCCTTCCATTTTGTACAGTTCCTTGGAGTGCCTTTCTATTTGTTAGATGGGATGCTGCCCGATTCATGAATCATTGAATAAGGCCAGATCTTTAAATGTACTCAGTTGAGGGGCACCTGGGTGGCTCAGTCGGTTAAGCGTCCGACTCTTGGTTTTGGCTCAGGTCATGATTTTGGGTTCGTGGGATTCAAACCCATGTCAGGCACCCCCGCGGAGAGTCTGCTTGAGGATTCTCTCCCTCCACCCCTCCCCTGACTCATGCTCTCTCTCTCTCCCTCTCTCTTAAGGTAAATAAATAAATCTTTAAAAAATGGAAAAAAATAAATGTACTCAGTTGAAAATTTTGTTGTTTAATAAAAGGAATAGCCACAGAGAGAGAGATACATAGGTCAAGGACCAGGAGGGTTCTGAGTGCAGGAGCTTCTGTTCCCTTGAAGTTGGGATGTGTCACTCTCCTCTGTGGATGTGTTCACCAGCCTGGAAGCTCTCCAAACCCCCTACTATTGGGATTTTATGGAGGCTTCCTTATGCAGGCATAATTGATTATTAACTTCATTTCTTTCTGGAAGATGGAGGGAGCTGAAAATTCCAAGCTCCTAATCATGGTTTGGTCTTTCTTTCTTTTTTCTTTTTTTGAAAGATTTTATTTATTTATTTGACAGAGAGGGAGAGAGAGAGAGCACAAGCAAGGAGAGCAGCAGGGGGAGAGGGAGAAGCAGGATCCCTGCTGAGCAGGGAGCCCGATGCAGGGCTCGACCCCAGGATCCTGAGATCATGACATGAGCCGAAGACAAGAGTCACTTAACCGACTGAGCCACCCAGGCACCCCTCTTTCTTTCTTTTTCAAAAGATTTTACTTTTAAGTAATCTCCACACCCAACGTGGGGCTTGAACTCACAACCCTCAGATCAAGGGTCATATGCTCTGCCCACTGAGCCAGCCACATGCCCCTGGCTTGGTCATTCCGACCAGCCCCCATCCAGGAGCCATCCAGGAGCCCTTGGGCAATTTGCAAAAACTAGACCTTCTGCCTCATTTTCCCCAAATGAGTTTCCTCACTTGTAGAAGGAAGGTGACAACAATGGTAAAATCTACTCCCAGGCTGGTAGTGATGATTAAATGAGCTCTTTTTTTTGGCCTGTAAAAGCTCTTAGAAGAATGTCTGGCACATGGCAGGTGTTCAACGCAAGGAGGTGGTTATTTTTAATATTACTAATGCCATATTTTATTTTATTTCATGTTTATCGTGGCCCTGTATGGAGGAGAATGAACAGAATGGGCTTTGGGGTCAGACAGACCGGGTTTGAACTTCAACTTGGGGTCTTAACTATGTGACGTTTGTAAGACTTCGCTGTTCTGTACTTTAGCTTCCACATATATAAAGTGGAAGTCATAGTAGTTATGACTGCCTCCCAAGATGGTCCCAAGAATTGAAGTAGCTCTTCCGAAGATAGCATCTAGCACCAAGCCTGGCGTGCGGCAAGCCTCAGCTAATGGCAGCTGGAGCTGGTTTGATTTTGTTTTATGATCCTGATTCAGCTGTGACCTCCCTGGCTCGCCCTGAGCTCCTCTGCCCTCTCCCTGGGGCCTGCTTTCTTCAGCTGTCATTCAGAGAGCAGCCTCGAGCCCTCCCCTCGCCCCTTGGCTCCTGCCTGATGGTCCATAACAGGTGCCCCACACCTGGCCCTGTCCATCCTCAGGCCCCCCGAAGCGTCCGGGCCACGCAGCTCCTCCAGGGATGCAACTCGGGGCTCCTGATCTTGACTTTGCTGGTTGAACACCGAGTGCCAAGTCTCTTTGTCTCCCGGGCCGGCCACCTTGCCCTACAGCCCCAGTTCCTGAGTGGGAAGGAGGCTGCCGCAGGAATCAGCATCAGGCCTCCCTGGCCGTGTCCAGGCCCTGAAAGTGACATTTTCCTGCTCAGTTCACTGTCACAAAGGAAGGTTCATGTGCTGTTTTCCCCCAGAGCCTGG
The DNA here is from genome assembly GCF_011800145.1 of Mirounga leonina. Lineage (NCBI taxonomy): Eukaryota > Metazoa > Chordata > Mammalia > Carnivora > Phocidae > Mirounga > Mirounga leonina. The sequence goes on along the minus strand of NW_023270175.1, from coordinate 11,243,245 downwards.
ACTGCCCTCCTACCCACCGCCACCACTTAGCTCAGCTTGTCACTTCCCTCCTTCATCCGGCACCTCAAACTGCCATCCCGATCCAGCCTCAGCTCGACAGCCACGGCCCCTGGGCACTCTTCCCCCCGCCGTGCGCACCCGCGCTCGGCAGCCACATGGAGGATTCTAGTGCTTCTCAAGGCAGCCCTTGTCTGTGCTTCTGTCTCCCCCAGCAGCCCTGTCTCCCATGGGGCAGAAGCACACAGCCTGGGCCTGTTGGACCCCATGTCCCTGCGCTGCCCTTCCCAGGGCTCTTCACTCCCCTCGGGGCCTCTCTGTGAGCCCGGCTGGCTGCCAGCCGGCCGACTCTGAAGCCAACTCCAGCGGGGGAGTCGTGCCAAGGGCTGGCCCGGATCCCCGTTGCGAGAGAAGCAGCCACCAGTCCCCACAGAGACATGGTTTCCAAACGGGCGAGTGGACATGCCCCAGGAGTTTGCTCCCCACACTCCTCCTACTCTGAAAATTGGCTAAAAATGGGCAGCCAAGGAGAGAGGGTAAGACCTTATTAGGATCGGAGCCCTAGGTCTGTCTGCCTGTCACCAGCTGTGTGACCTTGGGTGATGACTTAACCTCTCGGAGCCTCTATTTTCTCATCTGAAAAATGGACATGAGAGGAACTACTCTTTTTTTTTTTTTTTTACCCCACAGGTTTTTTGTGAGGATCAAATGAGATCCTGGACAGGAACACCCTTGGTAAGCATACTGTGTGGTATGGGCATAGCGTTTCAAATAAGACACAAAAACACTGATTGAAAAGTGTGTGTGTGTGTGTGTGCGTGTGTGTGCGCGCGCACAGATAGAATTTGCCATTGATGCTCCTCTGAAGTATGTCGACCTTAAAAGTAAAACAGCCAGATATTATACCAGCGAAATGAACTTATTCGAAATAGGGAAACGGCAATTCAGGGCATGCAAGGGAGGGCAAAACTAGACGCAAGCGGGGAGATCAACGGAGAGGAGGGGCGCCTGGCTGGCTCCGGGCTCCTGTGCCTCCTGATCTGGGGGTTGTGAGCGCAAGCCCCACCTTGGGTGTAGAAATTACTTACAAATAAAATCTTTAAAAAGACAAAGGGGAGAGGAACGTTACTTTATAGACAAAAAGAGGAAGTTGGAAGGGGCGGCTTTGAACTAAAGGTTATTGGAGGAAACCGAGAGTTCAGGGAGGTGGCGGTGTCTCATTGGCCAGGCTGTGCTACTTTCTTATTGGCTGAGCTGTTGCTGGGCGAGGCGGCCAGGTACCTCTCACCCAGCTGGGTGGGCCACTGATGAGGGGTGGTAGGGCATTAGAGCTCCCCCTTCTGGCCTCCCGCAGCCATTTTATTTTTATTTATTTTTTTAAAGATTTTATTTATTTATTTATTTATTTGACAGAGAGAGAGAGAGTTAGCGAGAGCAGGAACACAAGCAGGGGGGTGGGAGAGGAAGAAGCAGGCTCCCAGCTGAGCAGGGAGCCCGATGCGGGGCTTGATTCCAGGACCCTGGGATCATGACCTGAGCTGAAGGCAGATATTTAACGACTGAGCCACCCAGACACCCCATCCCGACTCCATTTTATTTTTTTAAAAAGATTTTATTTATTTATTTATTTATTTATTTATTTATTTATTTATTTATTTGACAGAGAGAGACACAGCAAGAGAGGGAACACAAGCAGGGGGAGTGGGAGAGGGAGAAGCAGGCTTCCCGCTGAGCAGGGAGCCCCATGCCAGGCTCGATCCCGGGACTCCGGGATCACGACCTGAGCAGAAGGCCCACGCTCAACGACTGAGCCACCCAGGCGCTCCCCGACTCCATTTTAAATAAGGTTTCCTTTAGTCAGTTTGACAAGTACTCAAGGACTTGGCTCGAGCAAGTGCAGGAGGGGTCCTGTTCCTGCATCATTAACACCTTCCCCCAAAGTGGAACATTGACCCCACATTCAAGTATACTGTAATGTTTCCTCTCTTTAAAAAAAACCCCACAACCTTCCTGACCCAATATCCCCATCTACCCACCACCTCATTCCCTGGCCCTCCTTTGCAGCAAGAGTCTCCGGAATTCGAGTTGTCTTTTCTGGCAGTTTCTACTTCCTCACCTCCCATTGTCTCTCGAACACATTCCAGTAAAGTTCACCAAACCTCGGAATCCACACTTGCCAAGGCAGGGCCGCCTACATAATTTGCAGGGTCCAGTGCAAAGTAAAAATGTGGGGCCTTTGTTTCTTAGAGTTATTATCACAAATGACCACAAACTGGGTGGCTTGAAACAACAGGAATTTATCCTGTCATGGTTCTGGAGGCCGAAGTTGGAAACCAAGGTGTCAGCAGGGTGGATTCCTTCAGAAGACTCTGAAAGAGAACCTGTTCCATGCCTCTCTCCTGGTTTCTGATGGTGTCCATTCCTTGGCTTGTAGATACATCACTCCAATCTCGGCCTCTGTCCTCCCATCACCTTCTGTGTGTCTTTCCCCCAATTTTCTCTTGTGAGGACACCTGCCGTTAAATTAGGGCCCACCCTAATTTGATCTCATCTCAAGATCTTTACCTTAATTACATCTGCAAAGACCCTTTTCCCAAATAAGGTCACACTTGGGGTGAACATATCTTTTAGGAGAGGAGCCGTCATTCAACCCACTATAAAAAGTTATTTAAGAATGTCAAGATAGTTGAAGAAGAGCATTAAATTAAGCACAGGACCCTGCTGAGATCGGGACCCTGTCCCAGTGCATCGGTTGCATGCCTATGAAGCAGGAGTGTGCCAAGGTCATCCATGGCCTCTCTTCCTGCTGTCAGAGCCAATGGCGAGTTCGAAGTCCCCATCTTACTGGACTTCTCAGTGGCATCTGACATAACTGATCACCCTGTTCTTGCCACCCTTGGCTCTCTTGGCCTCTGGGACACCAAGCTCTCCTGATTTATCTCTGATCTCACCAGTCAGTCAGTTCTTTGTGCCTTCTGCTGGCTCCTCTTCCCCCCATCCTCTAGAGTCTGGAGGTTGGAGAGCCCTGGGGCTCCGGCCTTTGACTACCTCTCTGTACATTCACCCCCTCAAGGACCTCATCTAGTTTCAGGTCTTTAAACACTCTATCTGCAAGGACACCTGCTGCCCAGAACTTTCCTCTGGGTTCCAGACAGACAGATCCAGCTGCCTCCTGGACAGCTCCCTTTGGAGGTCTAATAGGCCTTTCAAACTTAGCACGTCCAAATTGAAGTCCTCCTGAGCTGCCCCCCAGTCTCCTCTGCATCCCTTAATGGCATCTCTATCCTTCCAATTGCTTGGGTGAAAACCTTCATGTCATCCTAATGCCTCACTGTCCTCTCGCGCCCCAACATGCAGTCTCAGCACAACTCCCATCCCACCTAGAGTGAGATCTCCACTCCTCGCCGTGTGTGGCCCACAAGGCCCTACATGATCGACTCCTCCTTTATCTCCCCTGTTCCCTCTCCTACCAACTCCACCCCACCCCCTCACGCCGCTCCAGTCCTCCCCCACCCAGCTTGCTTGTTCCTTGATCATGCCAAGCACACTCCCACCTCAGGGCCTTTGCACCTGCAGTCCTTGCTGCCTAGTGTATCTGTCCTCATTTATTCAGGAGGCTTGCTTCCTCACTTCATTCGGTGCCGCTCAAATGTCACTTGGTCAGGGAGGCCTTCCCTGACCACCTGTCTAAAATAGCATCTTCTGGGGCGCCTGGGTGGCTCAGTTGGTTAAGTGTCTGCCTTCGGCTTGGGTCATGATGTCGGGGTCCTGGGATGGAGCCCCGCATTGGGCTCCCTGCTCAGTGGGGAGTCTGCTTGTTTCTCTCTGTCTGCCCCTCCCCCTGCTCGTGCTCTCTCTCTCTCTCTCTCAAATAAATAAATAAGATGTTAAAAAAAATAAAATAGCATCTTCTGGTGCCCCTGTATCCTCATCTCCTCTTGATTTTTATCCCTTTGCTCCTTGTCGATCTCTCCAACTAGAATGTAAGCTCCCTGAGTTTAGGGGCTGGGTTTTTTCACTGCCATCACCCTCAGCACCTAGTGGGACGTGGCACATATATGGAGTCCATGAATGAATCAATCTGATCCTGCTGCTCTCCTGGCTTAAAATCCTACAGTGCTCCATTAACTCTCCTTGCCTTTGCCGATACCGTTCCCTCTGCTCGGAAGGCCCTTCCTCCTTTTCATCTGCCTGGAAAACTCTTACTCATCCTTCAAGACCCAACCCAACTGTCACCACCTTTGTGAAGCTCCCATGTCCCGAGGCACAGTTAGCCAGATGGTCCTCAGGGATCCCACAGCATCCTGGACACACCTCAGTTAATGCCTGCCTCTCGTGCAGTTTGTCTTTCTTCTCCAGGAAGCTGTGAGCTTCCTGAGGGCAGACTCTGTGTCTTTTCAGCCCTGTATCCCCAGGGCCTCATCCAGTGCCTGCACAGCCTTATGCATTTGGTAAAGGTTTGCTGCCTGAGTGAATAAATGAAGGAAAAGAGGGAAGAGGAAGGAAGTAGAAAGGGGGGAAAGAGGGAACCATTTCTTTCCCTGTAGGTGTCCTCAGGGCGCCTGGAAGCCCCTCACTAGGGAAGTTCCCTGTTTTCCAGACTGACCTCAATACCTTGCCCCTTACCCAAACTTTCTAGAAACAGATGCTAACCTCTCAGCCACAATGACTTTAATTTCCAAACTCCAGAATGAGGACCCACTCTCTGACAGGTTTAAGCATGTGTTGTAGAGACAACAAGCCTGAATTTTAAAAATCTTATCTGTTAAAAAAAGAAACAACAGGCCCCAAATGGAGTCATTTGTGCTCAGCCCCACATCAGCAAACTAAGACTTAATACCTAACCTACCTGCAGTTTCAGCCTCTCCCAGCAACATCAGCCTGAACCAGTCAGTCTGGAATCACCTGGTCAGCGCTAGTGAGGTAATCCACATGATAAGCCCCTCCTGTCCCCTATAGGAAGGTGACCTTGCCTAAAACAATCCACTCTTCAGGGCGCCTGGATGGCTCCGTTGGTTGAGCATCGTCCAATTCTTTTTTTTTTTTTTTTAGATTTTATTTATTTATCTGACAGAGAGAGAGAGGTGGGGGGAGCACAAGGAGGGGGAGTGGCAGGCAGAGGGAGAGGGAGAAGCAGACTCCCTGCTGAGCAGGGAACCCGATGCAGGGCTCGATCCCCGGACCCTGGGATCCTGACCTGAGCTGAAGGCAGACGCTTAACGACTGAGCCACCCAGGCGCCCCAAAAGCGTCGTCCAACTCTTGATTTCAGCTCAGGTCATGATCTCAGGGCTGTGAGATCGAGCCCCACATCAAGCTCTGTGCTTACCGGGGAGTCGGCTTCTCTCCCTCTCCCCACGCATGCCCATGCTCTCTCTCTTTCTCTCTCTCTCAAATAAATAAATAAATCTTTTAAAAAAATCCACTCTTTACTAGAAATGTCCTTTACCTGCCCCCTTCTGTCTATAAAAGCCCTTCGTTCTGTGTAGCTCTTCGGAGATCCTTTCTACTTTCTGGGTGGGATGCTACTCAATCCATGAATTGTTGAATAAAGCCATTTAGATCTTCAGATTTACGCAATTGAATTTTTTGGCTTTTATTTATTTATTTTTATTTAAATTCAATTAACTAACATATAGTGTATTATTAGTTTCAGAGGTCCATCAGTCTTATGTCACACCCAGTGCTCATTACATCATGTGCCCTCCCGAATATCCATTCCTCAGTGACCCCATCCCCGCACCCCCTCCCCTCCAGCAACCCTCAGTTTGTTTCCTATGATTAAGAGTCTCTTATGGGGGGCGCCTTGGTGGCTCAGTCCGTTAAGCGTCTGCCTTTGGCTCAGGTCATGGTACCAGGGTCCTGGGATCGAGCCCTGCATCGGGTTCCCTGCTTAGCAGGGAGTCTGCTTCTCCCTCTCCCTCTGCCTGCCACTCCCCCTGCTTGTGCTCTCTCTCCGTCTCTGTCAAATAAATAAATAAAATCTTTTTTTTTTTTTTAAATGAAGCTGAACCTGGAAGTAAGACCTTGATGAGTCACAAGGGGGCAGCAAAGCGTTCCTGCTCAGAGGGAGGCTAGGAAGCCTTCCCTCGCCAGCTGGTAAGGAGAATCGGTCTGAAGCCATATAACAGTAAAGGACCAGCCACAGAATTCACAAACCACCGGCCATCTCCCGCTCCAGCATCAATATTCGAAAGGTAAATCGTTTAAATCTCAGCGCCACCACTTTGTGTATAAGCCCTTGGGCCAGTCGCGATGTATACGCCCCTCCGCTTCCTCATCTGTAAACTAGGGATACCTGCTTCCCAATCCCACACCTTCCTCATATGGTCGGATAATTAAGGCGATAGGTAAAATGCTCAGCACATAGGAAGGATTCATATGTGAACTATTATTACTACTGCATAAAGAACGAAGGGAACTGTTATTGAATACCTATTGTGTACCAGGTGCTTTGAAGCCTTAGAGCAGAAGTGAGGAATGATGAGAAGTTAAATGAGAGGTTGAAAGACAGATGGGGAGTTAAATGACACGGCCAAGGTCAATCAGCCAGCAACGATAACAGCAGTGAACGCGCAGCAAGCGCTAACTCTGCACCGGGCGCTCGCTGCTCTAAGCACTTTACAGGAATTACCTCACTTCTTACAGCAATCCTATGCAGTGGGTACTGTTACTACACCCATTTGACAGAAAGGGCAACTGAGGCACAGCACGTAACTGGCCCACGGTCACACCAGGGCGTCTGAGTGCGGAGCTGGGGTTACAGGGGAGGCAGCCTAGCTGGCATCTGGCACGGATGAGATTTAACCCGAGGTCAAGGCCAAGCTCCTTCGACCATCCTCTGCTGTTTCTAGGCTAGTTTGCATCAAAGTCAACTCAAGATCCCGATGTAAAACACAACACACCATCCCTGCACCGACTCCACGACACCCCCTCCCAGCCACTGCCATTTCTCCCGCCCCCTCGGAACCGTACTACCTGGGGTGTCTATACGGGCTACCTCCACTTCCTCCCCGCTCGCCCCTGCCTCCACCCCCGCCAGCCTGGCTCCTGACAGGGCCACTCGGCTGAAACAGCAATCGGCGAGGTCGCGAAGGGTCTCCGTTTTCACCCAGCCCAAAGGTCACTTTTCAGCCCCTTTCTGGAGATTGCGGATTTTCCGACTTTGACATGGCTGATATCCTGGGCTTCTGCGGCCCACCCTCCCTTGGCTTTCCTGCCCCCTCTCTGGCTGTTCCTTCGTCTCCTTTGTAGGCTCAACCTTCTCTCCCTGGCCATTAAGGAGGTGCGCCTCAAGCCTCGTTCCTGAGCGCCTTTTCTTCTGGTCCTTCTGGTCTCTGTACTCTTCCCTCTTGGCTCCTCTCCCCGTGGTGCCCAGCGTCGAAACCATCTGAGCACCAGTGACTCCCACATTTATATGGCCAACCCAGACATGCCTCTGAACTCCAGACCACGTATCTAGCTGCTTCTCGAACATCTCGGCCTGAATGTTTCAAAGGCCTCGCCAACTCAACATGATCCGCTCACCTCCAGACCTCTGGCCCTCTTGTCTTCCAGTGGGTTCCATAGTTGTACTCTCTTCTTCCAGCCCCTCTATTTAACCCACCACCAAGTCCTGTGGCTATGGATCTTCTTCGGGTCTCCATCTCCACTCTCACCAGTGTACCCATCTTTCTGACTGTTATCCTGGATGGTCGTCTAACTGGTTTCCCTGCTTCTACTCACCCCTGTCGAAAATGCTTTGATGGTTTCCCTTCCTTTAAAATAAAGGTCACAATTCTTGGCCAGGCCTCTGAGGTCCTGTGGGGTCTGGCTCTGCTTCCTCTCCAGCCTCATCATCCCCAAGGTCCCCCTTGATCTCAGGACTCTAGTGTCACTGGCAAGCTTTCGATTCCTTGTGGATGCCCAGCTACCTTCTACCGCAGGGTCTTTTCACATACTGCCCCCCCCCATTTTTGAAACAAGTCTTCCCTCCACTCTGCCTAGTTAACACCTATTCATCCTTTTGATTTTATGATCATTGCCTCAGAAAAGGCCTGAGAATTCCTCTGATTATGGGTTCTCACCTAATTCTCCTTCCCGGACCTGATTATGGTTGTAATTTTACATATCTGTATGTGATTTTTAATTTTTTAAAAAATTTTTAAAAGGTTTATTTGAGAAAGAGAGAGAGAGTGAGCAGGGGGAGGGGTAAGGGAGAGAGAATCCTTGAGCAGTCTCAACTGAGCAGGGGGCCCAACACGGGGCTCGATCCCAGGACCCTGAGACCATGGCCTGAGCTGAAACTGAGTCAGACTCTTAACCAACTGAACCACCCAGGCACCCCTGTATGTGATTTTTTTTTTAAATTTTAAGTAGGCTCCTTGCCCAACATGGGGCTTGAACTCACAACCCTGAGATTGTCACATGCTCTACCGACTGAGCCAGCCAGGTGCCCCTGTAATGTGATTCTTTTTTTTTTTTTTTTTTTTAGAGATTTGATTTATGCATTTGGGAGAGAGACAGAGCAAGAGCATGAGCAGGGGAGAGGGGCAGAGGGAGAGGGAGAAGCAGGCTCCCCGCGGAGCAGGGAGCCCGATGTGGGGCTCGATCTCACAACCCGGGGATCATGACCTGAGCCGAAGGCAGACACTTAACCGACTGAGCCACCCAGGCGCCCCTGTATGTGATTCTTAATTATTGACCTCTGCTAGACTGTGAACTCCATGAGGGCTTGTTGCTGGCGGTCCTTTCCTCAGCTGTGTCCCCAGTGCTGAGTACAGAGCTGCTTCTTGATGAATATTTAGGGAATGAAGGAACGAAAATGCATGTTTTTATTTTTTCTACCCAGCGAGAACCATCCTGGCTTCTTTGAGCTGTTTCTAACGGGAAGGAGTCTCCAGAAGGCAATTAAAATGGTTTCGACTTAAAATGTTTTATTTTGGAAATGAGTTCTAGCTTCCAGAAAAGCTGCAAGATTGATGCACAGAACCCCCGTATAGCTCCCGTTTCAAAAGTCTCTGTTTCTCGGGCGCCGCCAGTCCTTTCTGAGCGCGTCAGGCTGCCCTTCCTCTCAGCCACTGTGGCCCTCGAGCCACCAAGATAACACACTAGGTGGGTGGGACAGCAGACCGTCCCGGGTGATCTGAAAGGCAGCGTGAGGCAGACTCAAGGGCAGCCCAAGGTCAGGGCCACAGATCCAATGGCGTAGCTCGCCGCCAGCCTGGTTGCTGTCTTTCTTTCTTTTTTTTTTTAAATTTTATTTATTTATTTATTTGAGAGAGAGAGAGAGAGAGGGAGAGAGAGAGAGTGGTTGCTGTCTTTCTCGATGCACAGATACACCCCCTTGGGGTTGGACGGATACACACGGCCCGGCACGGAGTGAGAGAGAGTCACCCCACAGAGAGACCCAGGGCTCAGCGAGCTGTTCTGTGTCTCTGTGTCTTCTGAGGCCCCGGTAGCTAACCACCTGGAATGGGCACCCCCCCCAGGCCTGGGCCAGAGAAGGGGCCGCCCTTCTCCCCAGCCCCCTGTGGGAGTTAATGCGTGTTTTGGAAACTTTTTTTTTTAGTATGACTCCTACAGAGAAATGCATTTTCCATCACGACCCAGTACACACCCTCTCACACACACAGGCACACGCCATTATCATACGAGTTTCAAAATAACGCCCTTACTACGTCTGATGTACTCCGATGTTTTCCCTTAAAAAGAAAATGCTCGATTTCAAAAGCCACTAATGGGTCGAAACTTAGTATGAAACACACTGAATTAGAGGACTCTCAGGTTGTAGGTAAGAGAAGAGCACAAGAACTGGTTAAACAAAACAAAACAAAACAAAACAAACCCCACGCCTTTATCTATGGTGCTAGAGAGATCGGAGAAGTGGTCACCTTTGGGGGGCATTGACTGGGAAGTATCAGGAGGGAGGCTTCTGGGGTGCCGGAAATGTAATCCATCATGAATTAGGTACATGTACACAGGCGTATATAAAAATATGTAAAAATTTATTTATTTATTTATTTCAAGATTTTATTTATTTGAGAGAGAATCAGCGAGAGCATGAGTGGGGGAGGGGCAGAGGGAGAGGGAGAAGGAGGCTCCCCGCTGAGCAGGGACCCTGACATGGGGCTCCATCCCAGGACCCTGGGATCATGACCTGAGCCGATGACAGACGCTTAACTGACTGAACCACCCAGGAGCCCCCCAAATATGTAAAAATTTATTGATCTATACCCTTAAGATGTATGTACTTTATTATAACGTGTCTTGGAATTCAAGAGCAGAAATGTATGTGGGCCTCAGTATGGGACTAGAGCCAGGACAGCAATCTAGTATGTGCACTGAGAGTATAGAACTGTGGATCCAGGCAGATTTGACGCTTTGCTTTGTTATTTAATAGCTGGGTGGCTTTGGGCAAGCAACTTAACCTTTCTGAACCTCACTCTTCTCGTCTTTACAATGGAGATAATATATGTTAAGATGAGGCAATCAGCTAGAAAGGAGTTGCCCAGACCTTACACATTAGCCGTATTCAGTACATGGGTATTGCGTAGACTCTAAGTATTTTCCTCCTCTATTTCTCTGTGTGCATCTGCTTCCATATTCCCTCTACAGACTGGCTTTTTCTGCTTTTCTGGTCCACAGAGTGCAAAATAGCACTTTTCAGCTCCCAGTTCACACCTGAAGATTATGTTTCTCGATTCTAGATCCAACATCCTGAGAGAAAAAGCCCAACTAATTCACCTTGAGTCACCCTTGTTCAATCAGCCATGGGCAGGAGGGCAAGCGCTGCGATCTTAACATGGCTTCCCCGGGGGCTGTTATGGGCTGAACCGTGTCCCTCCAAAAAAAGATATGTTGAAGTGCTAACCCCCAGTACATCAGAATGTGACCTTATTTGGAGAGAGGGTCTTTACAGAGGTAATCAAGTTGAGATGAAGTCAAGAAGGTGGGCCCCAATCCAATGTGGCGGGCGTCCTCATGGAAAGGGAGAATTTGAACACAGAGACAGGGCCAGAGCAAAGACGGTGTGAGACACACAGGGAGGATGGCAAGGATGGCGTGGGAACCTGGAGGGTCGAGGCAATGCCAAGGAACGGCGAGGGTCCCCGGCGAACCACCAGAAGCTAGGAAGGGACAAGGAAGGATTCCTGTGCAGGTGGCAGAGTTGAGTGTGGCCCTGATGACTCCTGATTTTGAACTCGGAATCCCCAGAACTGTAAGACAATACATTTCTGGAGTTTTCATCACCTAGTTTGTGGTACTTTGCTATACAGCAGCCCTAGGGAACTGATGCAGGGCCCATATATATAAATATATATTTATATTATATATATATAATATATAATTATATTATATTATTTATGGTGTAAAAAATTTTGGGGGGGGCAGGGGCAGAAGGAGAGAGAGAATCTTTTTTTTTTTTTAAAGATTTTATTTATTTATTTGAGAGAGAGAGAGAATGAGAGACAGAGAGCATG
>NW_023270175.1:11218796-11231687 GCF_011800145.1 Mirounga leonina | reverse complement strand
GGATCATGACCTGAGCCAAAGGCAGTCGCTTAACCAACTGAGCCACCCAGGCGCCCCTCTTTCTTTTTTAAAAATTTTATTTGAGAGAGAGAGAGAGTGAGCATGAGCGGGGGTGGGGGGGTGGTGGGGGCAGAGAGAGAGGGAGAAGCAGACTCCCTGCAGAGCAGGATGCTGGGCTCATGAGATCATGACCTGAGCTGAAGGCAGACACCAAACCAACTGAGCCCCCCGGGCGCCACTGGTGTTAAATTTTTAAAAGCTGGAAGGTAGAGATTACTATGAGAAAGTTGACCAGCAATCACTGGGGGCGATGGTTAAGCAGGTTAATCAAGGTAAAGATTGACAAAAGGTCCAGGGTCCCTTGGCTTGGCCCCTCGATGGTGATGCAAACCCATTGAACAAGAGTGAGTAAAATGGTCAGGGGATGGAGAAGAGAAGTTTCCAGGACTCATCAGTTCAGGAGCCTCACACACTGTGGTACCAAAACACTGGTGAAGCCCTGATTCGGGCTACAATTAGATCAAAAGAATTTGAAAATGGCTGATAGGATTGTGAAGGTTGGAACGTGTCAACAGGCATCGTGTAAAAAAGTTGGGTCCCCTGAATGTTTTATGGGTAAAGGGGAGCAGAAGCGGCCACCCCAAAAAAGTCTCTCTGGCATAAGGATTATCTTGAGCTGGTTATTTTTAAGAAACAGCAGACACAGGAGAAGCTCTGAAAAACAAGTAGAAGTTACCCTTTTGAGGTGCGCCTGGGTGGCTCAGTGGTTAAGCGTCTGCCTTCTGCTCAGGTCATGATCCCCGGGGTCCTGGGATCGAGCCCCGCATCAGGCTCCCTGCTTGGCGGGGAGCCTGCTTCTCCTTCTCCCACTCCCCCTGCTTGTGCTCTCTCTCTCTCTGACAAATAAATAAATAAAATCTTAAAAACCCTTTTGTAAGGGACATTTATGTTTATAAGGGAAATCTCCATATGGAAGGGTGTCTCCTTTGGTGTACCAGAAAGAGAAGGGTGGCTGAGAAATCTCTAGAAATTTTTATCTGTGGAGAAGGCAGACACTGAAATCTGAGACTTACCCTCCTTTACTGTGCTTTGCCTGGGAACCTCCCATAACTGCTTCCCCCACCCCCATCTTTTGTCTTTAGCTGGAGATATTTAAGGTGGTAGCTTGGGCCATTTCTAGAAGTTAGTTTTCCTGGTATGTCCCATGTTTACAGGAGGTGTACCTGTTATTAAACTTCTGTGGGTTTTTTTTCCCCGATACTCTGTCTTTTATTACAGGGAGGTCTCAGCCCTCCCCTACATGGGAGTGGATATTATGTCTGGCCCCCAAACCCTTTCCCTATCCAGTTCTGTAAAACCCAAACCTGCTGATGAAGTCCTAATGGAGGCTACAGTTAGGAATGTAAGGGTTGATGGAATTCAGTAAAAGTTTGTAGGAGAATTGGTATGTGTGCATTGTCTTTCTGTGAAGTGGTTGGGTCATTACTTGATTATATTTTGGAAATAAACATTGTATCTGACTGGGGAATGTTTCCCCCACCTAGTGTTCTGTTTTATAAACAGAAGACCGGCAAATTGGCCTTTCATGCAATATTACTTGGGCATGCTGAATGGGAATCAGGAAGACCACGTGAGCCTGCACAGTGGGGAATAGAAGCTGGAGTATTGGTAGGGACCATTTCTTGGGGCAATAGCTGTGTAGACAATGGACTAGAACTTCTGGGAAAGTCTTTGAGTGCCTCCCAGCAATGACTAGTAGGACTTAGGACTAGAGAATTCAATTTAAGGGGCACTCACTACCTTGCTTTCGGACAGTAATTAAAGCTACTCCAATGCGGGTGCCTGGGTGGCTTAGTCCTAGGTGTCTGCCTTCGGCTCAGGTCATGATCCCAGGGTCCTGGGATTGAGCCCCACGTCGGGCTCCCTGCTCAGTGGGAAGCCTGCTCCTCCCTCTCCCACTCCCCCTGCTTGTGTTCCCTCTCTCGCTGTCTCTCTCTCTCTAATAAAAAAATAAATGAATAAAATAAAATCTTTAAAAAGCTACTCTGATGACTGAAGGACATAAAAGGTTCTTCTTCTTTTTTTTTTTTTAAAGAGTAAGTTGTTTTTTTTTTTTTTTTTTTTAAAGATTTTATTTATTTATTTGAGAGAGAGAGAATGAGAGAAAGCACATGAGAGGGGGGAGGGTCAGAGAGAGAAGCAGACTCCCCGCCAAGCAGGGAGCCTGATGCGGGACTTGATATCGGGACTCCAGGATCATGACCTGAGCCGAAGGCAGTGGCTTAACCAACTGAGCCACCCAGGCGCCCGACATAAAAGGTTCTTGAAACCTGAAATACTTGCAATGTCTTGGGTGATGTTGGAGCAAAGCTCTAATGAAAATGGCAGCACCCAGAGGTGTTCCATAAGAAAATGGAAGTGGTTTATACGGGATCATGAGGAGGAGATGCTTGTGAGCAAGGAGACTTTTTTTCCCTAGGACTGACTCTGGAACTGCATGAGGACTTGTTGGCATCTACTGTAACTTGGACAGTGCCCTACACAGAGCTCTTGATGGCCCAACAAAGAGCCTCTTGATTTGTGGGTGGCAGCTCCATGGTGAATGGACAACATCTTGTTGGGATGGCCACCACTCTGATCAAAGAAGGTCAAAACAAATTGGCTCAGTGGGCTGAAACACACACTGTTTTCCTGCAGTGATGGAAGAATTGAATAGTGGAAAGAGCCCTTATGTTGGGGTTTTTACCGACTCATAGGAAGTGGCCAATGGCCTGGTCGTATGGTCAGACAGGAGGACAATGAAAATCTGGCCTATTAAAAGGATGCCTGTATGGGGCTTAGTTCTATGGAAATTAGATGGGTGCATTGAAGAAGGACATGTCAATGCCCATCAGAAGAGCTCCTTTCCAGGTCTGGAAGATGACAGGAATCGACAAACAGATATCCCCGGGTGCTCCCTGGAGATGGCCACCTGGGTCCATGAAATAAGTGGACATTGGAGGTCTCTAGCAAGGCAGAGATGGGCTGAGCGTAGACATGTTCCTCCTGCACCTTCTGAGGCACAAAATGCCAATAAAAACAGTTCTGTCTGCCATCAAGAGAGACAGAGAATGCAGATGGCTGTGTGGCCAAGGGTGGGAAGGCCGTGAATGTAGCTGGCAAGCGAGACTGACTGTGGCAGTGCTGGGGGCCGCTAATGGGTCCCGACACAAATAGACAGATGTTGACTCTAGCCTGGGTGTTGCTTACGGGGTGGTAGATGCCAATGCTCTGAGTGCTCTAAAAGACCCGGATCAGGGCGCCTGGGTGGCTCAGATGGTTAAGCGTCTGCCTTCGGCTCAGGTCATGATCCCAGAGTCCTGGGATCGAGCCCCGCATCGGGCTCCCCCTGCTCTGTGGGGAGCCTGCTTCTCTCTCTCTCTGTCTCTCATGAATAGATAAATAAAATCTTTAAAAATAAATAAATAAAAGACCCGGAACAGAGGACATTGCTGCAGTTTGAACAACTGACTGTCATTTCTTCAGACCATGGGACTCACTTTGCAGCCCGTAATCTCCAACCGTGGGCAGAGAGTTATGTCCTCAGAAATCTGATTTGACAGAGAAGGGAACGGATAAATAAAACAGTGGTTGGTTGTCTGTGGCACCTGAGTGGCTCAGTTGGTTAAACGTCTTCCTTCAGCCAGGTCATGATCCCGGGGTCCTGGGATCGAGGCCCGCATCGATCTCCCTGCTCAGCAGGGGGGCTGCTTCTCCCTCTACCCTTCCCCTCTGCTCATGATCTCTCTCTCTCTCTCAAATAAACAAATAAAATCTTTAAAAAGTCCAATTCTTTTTAAAAATTAGCTTCAGGCACACACCATAGTGATTAGAGAATTATATACATTACAAAACGCTCACTGTGATAAGTGTAGTCACCCTACAAAGTCATTACGATATTCCTGACCACATTCCCTGTGCTGTACTTTACATCCCTGTGACTTATTGATTGTATAACTGGAAGGTGGTACCTTTGGATGCACTTCACCTACCTCATGCACCCCCCCACTCTCCCCTCTGGCATCCACCAGTTTGTTCTCTGGACTTATGAGCCTGTTTCTGTTTTGTTTGTTCCGTTGTTTTGTGTTTTAGATTTCACATAGAGGTGAAATCATACAGTATATGTCTTTCTCTGTCTTATTCCACTTAGCATAGTACACTGTTGACTATGCAGTTCTTTCCAAGGGAAGACACAGTATCATGGCTATACTTTTCTTTTCTTTTCTTTTTTTAAGGATTTTATTTATTTGACACAGAGAGAGAGCACAAACAGGTGGAGGGGCAGGCAGAGGGAGAGGGAGAAGCAGGCTCCCCACTGAGCAGGGAGCCCAATGTGGGACTCGATCCCAGGACCCTGGGATCATGACCTGAGCCGAAGGCAGACGCTTAACGACTGAGCCACCCAGGCGCCCCTATACTTTTTTTTTCTTCTTCTGCACATCACCTCAACTTTTTTCTCCCTACTTGGAGCAGGGGTGATAGGACCGGGGCTGCAATTACAGGGGCTGGAAGTAGGGCTGATTTCGGAATGAGACACTGTTAACTATGGTTGTGACCTGCATGTCAGACAGAATTTCTAAGGGCCTAATGGGGCAGGATGTACTTTTGCCTCCTCTGACAAAATTGGAACGAACAGCAAACGCAGCTATATACGGCCTGGTGGGGCAGAGAGCCCGCTAGCTCTGTACCCGTGACCCGTACCCTGTGTGAACAGCAGTGCACCGAGCGTGGGTCCTTGCTGGGCTGATAGAGCTGCCTGCAGTCTAGACCAACACAGTGGACAGCACCTAATGTCCCTCCCCGAGGGGAAAACGTTTGCCTATAAGTGGAGAGAAGGAAAAAGAGTCATGGAGGGTAAGGAAATAAACACATGGGTTACGTAATAAAGGGAAATCCAATATTACAGTAACACTTCGAGAGAAGCTCCGAGCAAAAGATGATATTGGCTCTTAGCTGATTATACCAGATGGCTGAAGTGGTGAAGCCATATGTTTGCTGAAACCACTCTTGCTTTTGGGACGAGACCGAGTGGAAGCCCGCACGCCTGAGTGGCCTTGTGCTGGGACACATTTTCCTACAATAAGATGATGGACTGGGTAGGTATGAATGACTGCAAGAGGTTCTAGTAATGAGCCTTTACCTTTTGACTTGTGTATCATTTTGCTGTAAGGGCTCTGTGGCCAGAGACCAGGGGGTGGGCTGTGAGATAATAGAAATAAAAATATGTGTCTGTCTCTGCGCCCGGTTCCTGGCATGGGGCCCTTGAGCCATTGTGATTTCCCAAGCGATCAGAGCACCAGGAGCCTCTTTTGCTCTAATGTTGGGGTCTTTTGACAAGTTTTGGCACAGGACTCCCAAACCCTTATCATTTCAGGGTGACAGCAGTGTCCTTTTCTGACAAATGGCGACTCTGGGTGGGCTCTTGGGTGATGCTTGGATGAGGACTGCTCGCCAGAAAGACCAAGCCTTGGGGCGCCTGGGTGGCTCAGTCATTAAGCGTCTGCCTTCGGCTCAGGTCATGATCCCAGGGTCCTGGGATCGAGCCCCGCATCGGGCTCCCTGCTCCGCGGGAAGCCTGCTTCTCCCTCTGCCACTACCCCTGCTTGTGTTCCTTCTCTCGCCGTGTCTCTCTCTGTCAAATAAATAAATAAAATCTTTAAAAAAAAAAAACAAGTGCTTCAGAAGATGCATGTCAAACAGTGGTTACCTGTAGGGAAGAGATTAGGTTTGGGGATAGTTGATGAAAGGGAACTTGACTTTTTTTAAAAAAGTATTTATTTATTTAAGTCATCTCTACACCCAGTGTGGGGCTCGAACTCACAACCCTGAGATCAAGAGTCGCACGCTCCTCAGACCCAGCCAGCCAGGCACCCTGGGGAACTTTGACTTTATTCTTTTGTCTTTTGTTTTCTTTTTTTATAACATTGGATTCATGCATTATCTGTGCAATTAATAATGCATTTATGTTTTAAGACTCAAACTCTAAAAGGCTGATTTGTCCCACATCCCCACTCTGTTGTCCGTATATTTCGCATCCGCTTTCATTGAATTCATTCTTTCACTCAGTTATTACTGAGCACCTGCTGTATGCCTGGCCTTGTGTTGGATGCTAAGGGTATATAAGAAATTTAAAATACGCTTTGGTTTCTGTTGATTAGCAGGGCAATCCCTCCCTCAAAGTAATAAAATCAGCATATGATGGAGAAGATCAGACATTAAAAATAATATTTTAAGGGCAAAATGTTTCCCAGGCCCAAAGCAGGGAGAGTAAGAAATTGACTGTAACTTAACAGAGAGTTATAAGCTGAAGAGAGGATGTGTTGCTCAGAAGGGAAGCAGTCAACACCAGACACAGAGAAGCGGGAACTAGAAAAAGAACTGGCAGGGCCCACCCAGTGCCCTCACGTCTGAGGGTCTCACTCAGCTTCTTGAACTGTCTGGGTCACTTGTCAGGTATGTGTCTGAATGCCCGCGCCCTGCCCCCACCCGGGGAGTGGGGCGGGTAGAGGCAGGGCCCCTATTGGGGTTGTGGAGCTAGAGAAGCTTAGCGGGAAGTCAAGGAGCAAGTCCAAAGTGAAATCCACTGGGGAGAGGCTGCAGATGAAGCCTCGAGAAGTCCAGGGGCAAAACAGAGGGTCAGACGCCAGACCTCAAATGGATGCAAAGCTGAGTGGTGCAGCTGTGAGTTTACTGTTGGCCTCTAAGACACGGTCGGGGGAGGCCAAGTCGTGTATATATATATATACAAGCAAGGAGGTCCAGTGTAATGGGATCCAACAGTCTTGGGGTGGATTCTTGGGGCACTAGGTACGGCAGGCGGATTCTCACTGCAGGGGAGGTGAACGTAGCACCCTACCGTTGCTTGCTGTCCTTGGACATATATTTCATGAAGTTTTCTTATTACAAAAGTAATAGATGCTAATTATAGAAGATACAGATAAGCAAGACGAGAGCATAAAGGTCACCCATAAACCCCACGACCCAGAACAACCACTGTTAGTACCTTTGTGATTTTGTGTTAGTACTTCTGTGATGAGTTCGGATCCTTTTGATATGTACATTTATCTAAAATAGATATCCATATGGTCATATGTGGATATTTACCTTTGGCATTCTATCTTTCTTTTTCTTTTCTTTTCTTTTTTCTTTTTTTGATTTGAAACTTCTTCGGTTATGCAAGTGATACCTGAGTACATTTTCATAAAAACTTTCAACAAAATATAGAACAATATAGGGTAAAATGTGAAAGACCCCAGAAGCAATTCGTAGTAAATAGCTTTGCCATTTATCCTCGCAGCTGTTTTTCTCTGAATTTAGAGATCTGCATTACATACTATTGAAAAAGAAAACCTTACATCCTCCTATCACACTATTAACTGCTTATTTTTACTATAGATTCTATCACGAACATCTTATCATGTCAATAAATACAATTCACATGATTATTTTTTTGGCTGCACGGTATTCCATTGTATGAATGTACCATGATTTATTGAACTAATATCCTATTGTTGAACATTAAGTTGTTTTCAACCTTCTTCTATTACACACAGTGCTTCGGTAAACATCCTCCTGTGTATACCATTATGCACATGAGTGATCATTTCCTTGGAATAAATTTTTATGGGTAGAATTGTGGGATCCAACAGTGTGAACATTTGAAGGTCCAATTGCCCTCCACAAAGGACATAGCAATCTACCCACCCAGCACCCAAAGTGTGAGGGTGCCCATTTTCCTCAATCCTTGCCTACGCTGAGTAGTTTTATTTATTTTATTTTATTTATTTATTTATTTATTTTTTAAAGATTTTATTTATTTATTTGAGAGAGAGAATGAGATAGAGAGAGCATGAGAGGGGGGAGGGTCAGAGGGAGAAGCAGACTCCCTGCCGAGCAGGGAGCCTGATGCGGGACTCGATCCAGGGACTCCAGGATCATGACCTGAGCCGAAGGCAGTCGCTTAACCAACTGAGCCACCCAGGCGCCCCTACGCTGAGTAGTTTTAATCTTTTTCAACTTTGCCAATCTATGGGCACCATAGGGTAGATCACTGTTGGTTTTAATTGCATTTAAAATTGCTCCTGAGGCTTATTTATTTAACAGATAAAATTCAGGACCAACTATGTGCTGAACACTGTATTAGGTACCAGAGACACAATGGTGAACAAAAATGGCCACAGATACCGATCTTAATGAAGCTTACAATTGAATGAAAGACACAGACATTAATCAAAGGATGCCATAAATAAACACCCCGTGATAAGAGTCATGAAGGAGAAGCACCAAGAGCTTTGAGAACATAAAATAGGGGACTTGGGCCATCAGGGAAGGCTTCCCAGAGGAAGTGATGGTGAGGTTGGTAACATGTGGTACGTCCCTACAACAGAATATTATTTTGCCTTAAAAAGGAATGAAGTTCTGATACGTGTGAAGGGAGAGTTGGAGACATCAAGCAAAGCAAGGAAGTATTCCACAGAGAAAACAACATGTGCAAAGACCCTGTGGTAGGAGAGAGCACGGGGAGGCAAAGCAGTCAGCGGACTCGGAGCACAAAGAGTGAAGGACAGGTTCAGAGAGATAGGCAGGGGCTAGGGCATTCAGGAGGGTCAAGTGGGTTAAGGACTTTGGTCTTTATCTGAAGTGCAAAGGGAAATCATTGACGAGTTGAAAGCAGGAGGCTGACATGATCAGATTTGCAGCGTGAGAAGATCGCCATGGCTCCCGTGTAGAGCAGAGATTGGCAGGGAGCACGAGTGGATGCAGGCAGGCCATCCAGGAGGGCAGTAGTTGAGATGAATGATGATGGTGCTGGCTGGGAGTATGTGGCAGCTTTGTACACAAAGAGCAATGCACGGATACAAACTCTGGTAGTGTCGGGACAGATACTATGCAACGAAGAATCAAGCCAAAACCCAATCATCACCGAGTCCTGGCCTATCTCCATCTGGAATCTCTCTCTTGAATCTATTCCATCAACCCTGTTCCAGCTCAGACCTCATCCTCTCCTGCCCTGACCATGCACCAGTCACTCCTGTGGCCTCTGGTCTCACTGTCTCCAGTTTCTTTTCTGCACCTGTCACCACAAAGATTTTTCTTTCTTTCCTTCTTTCTTCCTTTCTTTCTTTCTTTCTTTCTTTCTTTCTTTCTTTCTTTCTTTCTTTCTTTCTTTCTTTCTTTCTTTCTTTCTTTCAAGGATTTTATTTATTTATTTAAGAGAGCGAAAGTGAGAGGGCACAAACAGGGGGAATAGCAGAGGCAGAGGGAGAGGAAGAAGCAGATTCCCTGCTGAGCAGGGAGCCCAATGTGGGACTTGATCCCAGGACCCTGGGATCAGGATCTGAGCTGAAGGTAGCCGCTTAACCGACTGAGCCACCCAGGCTCCCCAGAGATTTTTCTTAATAATGGCTTTATTGAGATATAATTCACATAATCATACAATTCTCCTTTTTAAAAGGTACAATTCAGTGGCTTTTAGCATTTCACGGATACGCCAACCATTGTCACAATCTAATTTTAGAACATCTTCCTCACTTCCAAAAGAAACCCCATAGCCATTGGCAGTCACGCCCCCACCCCCCTCCCAACCTTTCCAGCTCTAGGCAAATACGAATCTACTCTCTGTCTCTATAGACTTCCCTATTCTGGACACTTAGTGAAATTAGAATTATACAATACATGGTCTTTGGTGACTGGCTTCTTTCACTTAGCATCATGTTTTCAAGGCTCATCCATGTTGCAGCACGTATCAGAACTTCATTCCTTTTTAAGGCAGAATAATATTCTGTTGTAGGGAAGCACCACATGTTATTTCTCCACCCATCCACTGATGGACATTTGGGTTGTTTCCACTTTTTGGTCATTATGATGAATGCTGCTATGTGCTTTCACATACAAGTTTTTGGGTAGACATATGTTTTCATTTCTTTTAGGTCATTCTCCTGGGTCATATAATGACTATGCTTAACATTTTAGGAACTGCCAGCCTGCTTTCCAAAGCGGCTGCACCCTTATACATTACAGCCAGCTGTGAAGGAGGGTTCCAATTTCTCCACTTTCTTGCCAACACTTGCTATTGTAGGTCTTTTTTATTGTAGCTGTCCTAGTATGTGTGAAGTGGGTGTTTCTCGTGGTTTCCATTTACATTTCTCTGAAGGCTAATGATGTCGAGCGTCTTTTCATAAATGTATTGACCACTTGTCTATCTGCTTTGGAGAAATGTCTATTCAGATCCTTTGCCTATTTTTTTTACCTTTTATTTTTTTATTGAGATATAATTGACATATGACATTACTGTATGCCCGTACTGTCCTAAGCATTTTGCAAATTTAGATATATTTAGGGGTGTCTGGGTAGCTCAGTTGGTTAAGCGCCTGACTCTTGGCTTTTGGCTCAGGTCATGATCTTAGGATCGTGAGATCAAGCCCTGTGTCGGGCTCCATGCTCAATGGGGAGTCTGCTTGAGATTCTCTCCCTCTCCCTCTTCCTTTTCCTCTGCCCCTTCCTCTGCTTGCGTGCTCTCTAAATCAATCAATCAATTAATTAAATCTTCATAATAGCCCTGTAAAATAGGTACTGTTATTATCATTATCTGAATTTTACAGGGAGAGAAGAAACCAAGGCACAAAGAGGTTCATTTTGC
Organism: Mirounga leonina; assembly: GCF_011800145.1. Taxonomy (NCBI): domain Eukaryota; kingdom Metazoa; phylum Chordata; class Mammalia; order Carnivora; family Phocidae; genus Mirounga; species Mirounga leonina. The sequence continues at coordinate 11,221,009 of NW_023270175.1, read as the reverse complement.
CTAAGATCACATAGCTAGTAAGAGGCATACTGAAATTTAAACCCACGTTAAAACAATTTATTCAAGCCAAGAGAAATTTGGTGGGTCCAGCTGTCATTGCCTCATGCCTCATGTCATGAATTTTGCAAGTCCGGTTCACCACATGATGTGCTGGAGAAAGCAATAAAGATTATGAATTTTATCTGTGCTCATGCCTTTAATCATGAGCTATTTAGAAGCGATTGATCTCAAGTATGGAGATTTACCGAGCTGCCATCTCCAGTCAAGGGCTTTTGGAATAAGAGTTCCCAAATCCAATTTGTTAGACCTCCAGTGATTCACAAGGTTATATTTTCGTATGGATGTGACAAGACATCTAAACACATTGAACTTGAAACTGCAGGGGACAAACAAAAGCTCTGTTGATTTGTTCGAGGAAATGGAGACTCCAACTGGACATGTGGATTGGGCAGATGGTGACAGGAAGCCGCTCATTTTCCATTACCAAGCTATCTCGAGTTCAATGCATGCATAGATTTTGAAGAATGCTGCACTCCATTTGGTGGAAAATAAGTCAATGTGTGTGAGGATTTTCTTCCCTGGATGCAGGGGGAGGGGTGCAGAGGAGCATTTAGATCACAGGATCCTGAGAGCCCAGGACTGGAGGAGGGAGGGAGTCTCCTACCTTGGGCTAGACACACAGAGCCAGCTATCTGCAAGCCAAGAAGGCCAGAGCAGTAACAGCAGGATCAGAGCCAACTTCCAGGCCTGGGCCATGCTTGGCAGGCACCAAGCATGCTTGATTGCCCTGCATTTTCTGTAGCAGCCTCGATAGGATGCAGAGGGCCCAGCTGAATTTAAGGCACCGGGGCAGGATGGTCAGAAGAGGGTGCTAGGTTTTGTTTTCTCCAGTGTTACAGTTTTAGTGAGCTATAATTCACATACCACACAATTCATCGGGCTTATATGTTTTGCTGAGTACAGACAGTCCTTAATTTTCATAAACACACAAAATATAATTTAAAAGACAGTTTTATGATTGTGTTGAGAGTACAGATATTAGGCTGTCATTTATTTGTGTATACCCTGCCTATTGCTAAATTATCAGACCCACTACTACTAACGTGTGTCAGCATTCAGCTCAGTGAACTGGATCCGCCAAGAATTTTGCAGGTAAACATTATCCCAACCTCTCCAGGTGGATAGCCAATCTCTAGACAAGGTTAAGGTCTTCCTGATGCAGCTGAAAGTGTGCTGTCTTTCTGAAAACTGCCAAAACCGAAGCCCCGGATGGTCTGTCTCTGGAGTCAGCCTGAGACAGGCCCAGACTGAATAGCTCCTGCATTTCCAGTTCATTTTGGTAAATATCAGGGTTCTATTCTCATTGAACCAATGGAAATTGACCAATGACCAACAATAGGCCTATAAATGTGCACTTTTGAGTGAATACAGTTGATTTAACTTTTTCTGGATCCTTTGGGTTTCTGTCCCTACAGTCCCTACCACTGAAGAACCACCAAGCCATATTTCACTATTACTATCCATTTATGTGGCTTGTACATATCTGCATCTTTTATTATGTGACCGCTGATGGAAAAAATGTGGATGCCCCGCCTTAAACAAACTTTACTGAAATTTCAGTTCTCTTGTCTAGATTTGTGATCAAAACTACATGGGAAGTCATTTAAACCTGTAATATCTGATAAGGGGCTTAGAGAGCTAGTATTTTTTCTCTATTGTTTATTGAGGGCTAATCCATTTATTTTGGAAACCAATAGAGGAGGTGGTTGGGAGATATTCTGTTATGGGAGCTGAGAAGCTTAACCTCTGGTTTCACCTAAATGGAAGGTCATAGGACCTCTGGAGGTGGGCCATGAAGCTACTTACAATGAAGCCCAGATCTTCCTCAGGAAGCAAACTTGGCTATTTGCCAGCATGTCAAAAAGTGCTTTATGGAGTCCCTGAGTTTCACAGTATGAAGCATGGGATTAACCAGTAACCTCAATACTATTCCAGCTCTGGAAAGACCACATAAAGCCCCTTTGGGGAGTGGGGGTGGGGCACACCATATGAAAGTGCGCTTCGGGGGTGCCTGGGTGGCTCAGTCGGTTAAGCGTCTGCCTTCGGCTCAGGTCATGATCCCAGGGTCCTGGGATCGAGCCCCACATTGGGCTCCCTGCTCAGCCAGGAGCCTGCTTCTCCCTCTCCCACTCCCCCTGCTTGTGTCCCCTCTC